>NC_029780.3:37619360-37620189 GCF_000817695.3 Arachis duranensis
CTTGCTCTCCAGTCACATCTTCATCCTCTTCAGAGGAAGAATAGTCTTCAGAGCTCATGAATGGCAGAAGGAGATTTAGTGAAATCTCTATGGTCTCTATATGAGCCTCAGATTCCTCTAGGTCCTCAATAGGGAACTCCTTCTTGTTTGAGAGACGTCCTAGGAGGTCTACCTCACTAGGATTTTCGTCCTTCTCCACCCTTGTGCATTCGGCCATATTGATTACATCAATGGCCTTGCACTCTCCTTTTGGATTCTCTTCTGTATTGCTGGGGAGAATATTGGGAGGAGTTTCAATGACTTTCTTACTCAGCTGGCCCACTTGTGCCTCCAAATTTCTAACGGAGGATCTTGTCTCACTCATGAAACTTAAAGTGGCCTTTGACAGATCAGAGACTAAGTTTGCTAAATTAGAAGGGCTCTGCTCAGAATTCTCTGTCTGTTGCTGAGAAGATGATGGAAAAGGCTTGTTATTGTTGAGCCTGTTTCTTCCACCATTATTAAAGCCTTGTTGAGGCTTTTGTTGATCCTTCCATGAGAAATTTGGATGATTTCTTCATGATGAATTATAGGTGTTTCCATAAGGTTCACCCATGTAATTTACCTCTGCTATTGCAGGGTTCTCAGGATCATAAGCTTCTTCAGAAGCTGCCTCTTTAGAACTGTTGGATGCATTTTGCCATCCATTCAGACTTTAAGAAATCATGTTAACTTGCTGAGTCAACTCTTTGTTCTGAGCCAATATGGCATTCAGAGCATCAATTTCAAGAACTCCCTTCCTTTGAGGCATCCTATTATTCACAGAATTCCTCTCAGAAGTGTACATGAA
>NC_029780.3:37620325-37626605 GCF_000817695.3 Arachis duranensis
GAACTCAGATAGACCATAATAGAATATATCTATCATGGTCCATTCTGAAAACATGTCAGAAGGACATCTTTTAGTCATCTGTTTGTATCTTTCCTAAGCTTCATAGAGGGATTTACCATCTTTTTGTTTGAAGGTCTGAACATCCACTCTAAGCTTGCTCAGCTTTTGAGGAGGAAAGAATTTAGCCAAGAAGGCCGTGACCAGCTTATCCTAGGAGTCCAGGCTATCTTTAGGTTGTGAATCCAACCATGTTTTAGCTCTGTCTCTTACAGCAAAAGGGAAAAGCATGAGCCTGTAGACTTCAGGATCTAATCCATTTGTCTTTACACTCTCACAAATCTGCAAAAACTCAGTTAAAAACTGGTAAGGATCTTCAGATGGAAGTCCATGAAACTTGCAGTTCTGTTGCATTAGAGCAACTAATTGAGGTTTCAGCTCAAAATTGTTTGCTCCAATGGCCGGAATGGAGATGCTTCTTCCATCAAATTTGGACGTTGGCTTAGTGAAATCAGCTAGCATTCTCCTTGCATTATTGTTGTTGGGTTCGGCTGCCATCTCCTTCTCTTGTTCGAAAATTTTAGAAAGGTTGTCTCTGGATTGTTGTAATTTAGCTTCTCTTAGTTTCCTATTCAGAGTCCTTTCAGGTTCAGGATCAGCTTCAACAAGAGTGTCTTTTTCCTTGTTCCTGATCATATGAAAGAGAAGAGAAAAAGAAAAGAAAGAAGAATCCTCTATATCTGGACAAAGAGGATCCTTATTATTAGTAGAAGAAGAAAGGAATAAAAGTGGAGAATCCAATCACAAGGGTGAGGATAGAGGCAGTGATTGGAGATGAAGAGAGGTGAAGAGAAGTGTTAGTAAATAAATAAATAAATAAAAGAAGAGAAGAGAGGGAGAATTCCAAAATAATTTTGAAAAAGTAGTTAATGATTTTCGAAAATTAAAGATAAGATATAATTAAAATTAAAATTTAAAACAATCAATTAATTAAAAAGAATTTTTGAAAAAGGATGAGATATTTTCAAAAATTAGAGAGGGAAAAGTAGTTAGGTGGTTTTAAAAAAGATAAGAAACAAACAAAAAGTCAAATAGTTAGTTGAAAAAGATATTAAAGTCAAATTTGAAAAGATAAGAAGATAAGAAGTTAGATAAGATATTTTGAAATCAAATTTTTGAAAAAGATAAAATTTTGAAAAAGATATGATAAAAAGATAAGATGAAAAAGATTTAAATTTTTAAAATTAAAATTAATTACTTAACTAACAAGAAACTAAAAGATATGATTCTAGAATTTAAAGATTGAACCTTTCTTAACAAGAAAGTAACAAACTTCAAATTTTTGAATCAATCACATTAATTGTCAGTGTAATTTCAAAAATTTGAAATAAAATTAGGAAAAAGATTTTGAAAATAATTTTAAAATTTTCGAAATTAATAAGATAAAAATGAAAAAGATTTGATTTTTGTAAAAGTTTTGAAAAGATAGGATTTTTGAAATTGAAAATTTGACTTGACTTGTAAGAAACAACTAATTTTTAAAAAATTTTTGACCAAGTCAACCCAAAATTTCGAAAATTTGGAGGGAAATAAGGAAAAGATATTTCTTTGATTTTTGAATTTTTAATGAGGAGAGAGAAAAACAACAAACATGGCCCAAAACATGAAAATTTTGGATCAAAACACATGATGCATGCAAGAACACTATGAATGTCAAGATGAACATCAATAACACTTTGAAGATCATGATGAACATCAAGAACATATTTTTGAAAAATTTTTTATACAAAGAAAACATGCAAGACACCAAACTTAGAAATCTTTAATGCATTGACTCTAACAAACGAAAAATGCATATGAAAAACAACAAACAACACAAAACAAGAAAACATCAAGATCAAACAAGAAGACTTGTCAAGAACAACTTGAAGATCATGAAGAACACCATGAATGCATGAATTTTCGAAAAATGTAAGAAAATTTTTTTAAAGCATGCAATTGACACCAAACTTAAAAGTTGACTCAAGACTCAAACAAGAAACACAAAATATTTTTGATTTTTATGATTTTATGATTTTTTTGTATTTTCTTTTGATTTTTTTTCGAAAAACATTTAGGAAAAAAGAAAATAAGAAATTCAAAATTTTTTATAAGAATTCCAGGAATCTTTCAATATTTGTCTAAAGCCCCAATCCAAGGGTTGGGCATGGCTTAATAGCCAGCCAGCTTTAGAAGATACAAATCAGGCATGCAACAGCTGATATTTCATCCAACTCCATATACATACCCGACCTGTTGACAAGTGGAGGCCTCAATCCAAGGGGGTTTGGATATGGCTTTACAGCCAACCACGCATCAACATGTTACCATGAAACTCTAGAATTCATTCTTGAAAGTTTTGAAGCCATAGAATAATTAAAAAAAATTTTTTTGGAAAAACAAAAACAAAGAAAAATTTTGAAAAATTTTTGAAAACTTTTTGAAAAGAAAATTACCTAATCTGAGCAACAAGACGAACCGTCAGTTGTCCCTACTCGAACAATCCCCGGCAATGGCACCAAAAACTTGATGTTGTTGCCGGATCAGAAAAACTTGGCGCTGTAGTTGCACGTAATTGTAATTCAAACAATCCCCGGCAACGGCGCCAAAAACTTGGTGCACCAAATTGTGATCATCAACAATGGCTCCAATAATTTGGTAGCTCTCACACGTGAATTACACTTAGTCACAACTCCGCACAACTAACCAGCAAGTGCACTGGGTCGTCCAAGTAATACCTTACGTGAGTAAGGGTCGATCCCACGGAGATTGTTGGTATGAAGCAATCTATGGTCATTTTGTAAATCTCAGTCAGGTTGATTCAAATATGATTGGATTAGATATTCAAAAGATAAATAAATTAAACAAGAAATAAAGATAAAGTTACTCATGTAATCCAATGGTGGGAATTTCAGATAGGTGCATGGAGGTGCTGTGTTCCTTCCGAATCTCTACTTTCTTATTACATTCATCTAATCCTTCTTACTCCTTTCCATGGCAAGCTGTATGTAGGGCATCACCGTTGTCAATGGCTACATTCCATCCTCTCAGTGAAAAAGGTCCAAATGCTCTGTCACAGCACGACTAATCATCTGTCGGTTTTCAATCAGGTTGGAATAGAATCCAGTGATTCTTTTGCGTCTGTCACTAACGCCCAGCCTTCAGGAGTTTGAAGCTCGTCACAGTCATTCAATCCTGGAATCCTACTCGAAATACCAGAGACAAGGTTAGACTTTCCGGATTCCCATGAATGCCACCATCAATTCTAGCTTATACCACGAAGATTATGATCAAGGAATCCAAGAGATATGCGCCCAGTCTAAGGTAGAACGGAAGTGGTTGTCAATCACGCGCGTTCATAGGTGAGAATGATTATGAGTGTCACGGATCATCACATTCATCAAGTTGAAGTGCAACAAATATCTTAGAACAGGAATAAATCGAATTGAATAGAAAATAGTAGTAATTGCATTGAAACTTGAGGTACAGCAGAGTTCCACACCCTTAATCTATGGTGTGTAGAAACTCCACCTTTGAAAATACATAAGTGAAAGGTTCAGGCATGGCCGAATGGCCAGCCCCCAAATGTGGTCACAAGACCGAATGATCAAAAGACTTCTAATACACTAGTAAAAGTTCTATTTATACTCAACTAGCTACTAGGGTTTACAGAAGTAAGTAATTGATGCATAAATCCACTTTCGGGGCCCACTTGGTGTGTGCTTGGGCTGAGCTTGATCTATCCACAAGCTGAGGCTTCTCTTGGAGTTGAATGCCAAGTTGTAACATGTTTTGGGCGTTCAACTCTGGTTCGTGACGTGTTTCTGGCGTTTGACTCCAGAATACAGCATGAAACTGGCGTTGAGCGCCAGTTTACATCATCTAATCACGAATAAAGTATAAACTATTATATATTTCTGGAAAGCTCTGGATGTGTACTTTCCAACACCGTTGAGAGCACGCCATTTGGAGTTTTTTAGCTCTAGAAAATCCATTTTGAGTATAGGGAGGTCAGATTCCAACAGCATCAGCAGTCCTTTGTCAGCCTCTTATCAAAGTTTTGCTCAGGTCCCTCAATTTCAGCCAGAAAATACCTGAAATCACAGAAAAATACACAAACTCATAGTAAAGTCCAGAAATTCGAATTTTTCATAAAAAGTAATGAAAACATCCCTAAAAGTAACTATATCATACTAAAAACTACCTAAAAACAATGCCAAAAAACGTATAAATTATCCGCTCATAACTAGGATTGACCTGTTGCAATAATGTTTTAATCAAGTTTGTTAAACCATCTAATTTGGAAGTTAAGTTATTTTGATTTTTCTCCATAGTTGAAACCACTTTAGTATGTTGTTGTTGCATTTGCCAGATTTGCTTATCCTTTTTTAAGAGAGGATTTTGTGACTGATCGACCATAGAAACGAACTCTACAATGTCTTTCCTTTCCAAAAACTATTGGAACTACCTCATCATCACTGTATCCTGCTTGTTTCAAATTTTGAATATGATCCTATTACACACAAATAGGACCAAAATAAGTTCATGCACCCAAATACTTAAAAAAATATAGCTAACACATTTCTTGTTTGGTGTACTTTTCTAAGAAACTAGACAACTCACAATCGTCTCTTGTAATCCCGAATTAGTCTCTCCTTTTTTGTTCATACGAGTTACAACAAACATCTCAGATTGTGATGGATCTTCGTTGTCCTCCTTCTTTACAAGCTACAGAGAAACCACTAACATGTGACTAACTTAAACACTCTTCATAACATGAAAGATGCAAAAATACTTAAATTCAAAGCACAAAAAAAATTCCAATTCAGCGCATACTAACTCAAAACTAACTGGACCCATTCGATGATTCCATTTTTGCTTGGATATGTTTTCACGATTTTTGTCAGAAATAACCTACATTTTGTTGTAATGTAAAAATACATAGAGTTAGTTAAATACATGATACAATCATTAAAGCCAAGAAAGTTGTGAAAATAACTTACTTTGCTGATATCAAGCCTCCAAAATTGAACTAATTTTTGAAAATGCAGTTCAAGTACAGTCATTGGACAATTTTTCATCATCTTTTTGAATGAGCTGTATGGTGTATAGTGATATTTTTTATGCATTTCTTAAATTGCTTCCATGACTCTCCGATGGTATCTGATGACAAGTCATCTTAGCCTAGTTTCACTAGTCTTTTTCTGTTGTTTTCACTTGAATTATGCACTTTCTTGAGGCTTAAGCAAGCCAATTTAGGTAGATTTTCATGCTTCCTTTGATTGAATCAACCATATGTGAATTAATGCTTTTTCATGAGGTTTGATGCCATAATTGGTGCATATTAGGATAGAATGATCATCTCATGATTTCAAGCAAAGCTTTGATGTGTTTGGTTGATTTATGATAGGAGAAGAAAGCTTGGAAAAGGATTGAAGTGAGAAGGAATGGCTAGAAGCTAAGAGAACACAATGAATCAAGTGAAATTGAACCAGGAACAAATGAAGTTGGAGTTGAAGTTAGCCCTCAAACGTTGGCACAAACTTTTGAACTTGAAGTTAGCCTCAACGTTAGCCCCCTAACTTGGAGGCTAACGTTGGAAGCTAAAAATTCCTCCCAGGGCTAGCCACGTTTGCGCCAACGTTAGCCCCCTAACTTGGAGGCTAACGTTGGAAGCTAAAAATTTCTCCCAGGGTGCACCAAGTTTGCGCCAACGTTAGCCCCCTAACTTGGAGGCTAACGTTGGCATGAGAAATCTTCCCCAGGGTGTGCCAACGTTAGCGCCAACGTTAGCCCCCTAACTTGGAGGCTAACGTTGGCATGAGAAATCTTCCCCAGGGTGTGCCAACGTTAGCGCCAACGTTAGCCCCCTAACTTGGAGGCTAACGTTGGCAATTGAATTCTCCTCCAGGGGCTGCAACGTTTGCGCCAACGTTAGCCCCCTAACTTGGAGGCTAACGTTGGCATGAAATCTTGCTCCCAGGAAGGCCAACGTTTGCGCCAACGTTAGCCCCCTAACTTGGAGGCTAACGTTGGCGCCACTCCAACACTAAGCAAGGCCAACGTTAGGGACAAAGTTAGCCCCCTAACGTTGGCCCCAACGTGAGATGCAGGAAATGGTGTTTGCTGCTAGAAAAAGTTAGCCATGAAGTTAGCCCCCTAACTTTGAGGCTAACTTTAAACCCAACTTTGCAAAACTCAATCCGGTTCAATTGATTCACTTGGGTCTCTCTCCAAACTTCAA
>NC_029780.3:37631156-37639069 GCF_000817695.3 Arachis duranensis
TTGCAAAACTCAATTCCGGTTCAATTGGTTCACTTGGGTTCTTCTCCAAACTTCAAGAGCAATCAACCAAGGCCTCTTTCAACCCAAATCCACCAAGAGCAAAGGCCCAACTCAAGGCTTGAAGATCAATTGAAGAAAGTGTATAAATAGGCTTAGATTCAATTTATTCGGGGAGCTTCCTTTTTGAGAATTTTGAGAGAGTTTTCTGTTGAGTGTGGAAGCCTGAGTGATCTTGACTTTCTTCGTTTACTTGCTTTCAATTTCAATTACATTTGTCTTGATCTTGGGTTAGAGAATTGAAGGAATTCTGTTTCAATCTCACCTTAAGATCTCTCTGTTGATTTTCACTGCACTTTAATTTCCAATTCGGCATTACTTCTTCCTCTAATCTCTTTGCAATTTACAATTCCATTGCTATTGTTCTTGTTGGATCTAGGAAGGCATTGAGATCTAGACTCAGTTTTCTAGTCTCTGGGACCTGAGATCTGAATTTACCATTTCAATTTTCTACTTCTTGCACTTATTGTTCAATTTGCTTGTCTGTTGAATTCAATTCAACCCCAATTCCCATTTACTCTTCTGTTTGATGCAATTTACTTTTTCCTTGTTTAATTTCTGCAAATCCAAGTCCCAATCCCCTTTACATTTCCAGTTATTTACATTTCTTGTCATTTAAGATTCTTGCAATTTACATTTCTTGCAATCTAAGTTTCTGCCATTTAATTTCTTGTTCTTTAAGATTCAGCACTTTAATTCTTGTTCTCTTTAATTTCAATGCAATTTAAATTCTGCAACTCAATCAACCAAATCTTGATTCGCTTGACTAATTCAACCACTAAACTAAAATTGCTCAATCCTTCAATCCCTGTGGGATCGACCTCACTCCCGTGAGTTTTTATTACTTGATGCGACCCGGTGCACTTGCCGGTTAGATCGGTGTTGTTTTGGAAGAGATTCTTGTCTCAACCAAAATTTAACCCATCAGTATCTATCACCCAAGGCTCAGCATCACTAGGAATGTTATATTTAGACTACGAACAAATAATGAATTATGTTATTTTACCATACATGCTAAGCCTATTTGTAAACAATTTAAAAAGGAGAATGATCTACGCACCTTTGCATAATCCAACATTGAAGTTTTAGTCTCACTGGAAACAGCTTGCCAATTAGTATACAATAACGTGACCAGATTAGAGTTTCTTGCAAGTGTACCCAAGAACCGACTAAATAATTGAACTTGTGTCTTTGTTGGGCCTATTGGTTTGCCATTGTACCATGTTAACTCTATCTGTGTCTCCATGGCATGAATATGCTTGAATTGGGTGGGACCACGAACTTTTTTTGGTACCTATTTCCAATGTCATTGCTAGAGAATATTAACAAGAATACTAACCTAATGAATAAAAGAGTAGACTAAATAAAAGAGTTAGGTTGGTGTCTTTCACTATTTGCTATTGAAACTATGGATAAAAGCATTACCGTGTTGACTGTCACTACTATCCCCAACACTTGGATTGTGATAATCATAATCATATTCATATTCTTCATCGTTTTCGTCTAATGATATACCATATTTTTCGAAGAATTCATCTAGAGTCATAGCTGGGATAAGAGACTCAATATTGTGTTCTTCTTCTTCGTTGCCATCTTCTTCATTTGATTTTTTCATTGGCATCTTCTTATCGGTCGGCTTCTTGCTTTGACCATCACCGTCATTGGTATTCATATTGGCTTTACCATCTTCCACCTTTGATTTCTTGATTGGCACCTTCTTCCTAGTCAGATTCTTCCCACCTTGAGCCTCATGTTCATTGGCTTTCATATTGACTAGATGATTTTCTTCTTTGGATTTCTTCGTTGGCATCTTGATTTGACCCTCATCTTCATTGATCATCTTGTTGTTGTTGTTTGTTATCTTCTTGGTTGACATTTTGCTTTGACCTTCATCGTCAACTCTTGTCACCTTCTTTGTTGATATCTTGCCCTTTTTCCTTGTCTCATGTTTGCTACTATCCCCACATACAGCTAAAACATGTTCCCTTTTGATTTGAAATTGTTTCAGCAATGCATAAGCACTCGTGAATTGAATTTTTTCTGAATTTTTTATTGGACTCCTCATCTTCAAGAGATTTCTTTGTGACTCTATTTGTGATAGGGTCCTTAGCCTTTTTCTTTTGGGATTTCCTTCACTGTTACTCCTACATCCAAAAAAGAGAGGTTCAATAAAGCATCAAGTTAATTCAATAGCAAAAAAAGAGATCAAAGAGAGTATCAACATAATTCAGTTACAACAAGAGAGGTCAAAATAAAGCATCAATATACATCAATGCAAAAGGAAAGGAAAATAAAATATCAACATATTTCATCAAATAAAAGTTCAACATAATCCAACACCTTATAGTCACTAAATTTCAGCATCACTATCAAACTCATCAGACTCTGTTTCTTTGTCTTTAGGTTTGATCTTGTTCGGTGTCACATCATAAAAAGTAGGTGTCACACCTTGTCTAACCAAGTCTACCTCACCAATATCACTTAAGGGTATCGGACTATTCGCAGATTCATATGATTTTCTTATGTTAGGTTCAAACTGTTGGAGACCCATGTTAAACAAGTCTCTTGGAACTGTTTTTATCACATAATGCTTTTAGAGAATATATGGATCTTTCACATAAAAGCACTGGTGTGCTTGGCTTGCCAACACAAATGGTTCGTCTTGGTAACATCTTTTGTTGAAATGAACGTATGTCAAACCATAATCATCTTCCTCAACCATAAACTATAACACCCTAATATTCAAATTCTTATGCTCGAGTCATAAGTCAATGATATTTCGGTGGTAGACTCTCAGGTGGATTTTTAGTATATAGATATAAGTAAAATTGAAAGGAGTATTAATAGAGAAGCCTGAAAAGAGTAAAAATAAAATTGCGAAGATGTATCACTCAAGTTCGACAACTAAAGATAAAGTGTGAAGTCAAAATCGATATACGGATAAAGGCATAAAGGAGAGTAAGAGAAGGACAGTATATAGATATATAACATAAATAAATAGCCACTAGTCGCGACCCGCGAAGTTTAGGCCGACTAGGGTACAGTGTGAAAGTAGTTGGCAATAGTATCTCCTAATCTCTCCAAAGAGAAACATAAGAGCCTCTATAAGCAAATTCAAAAGAGTTCAATACATAATATAAGCTTTCCAAAATAAAGGTGGAGAGATTCTAAGCAAAATATAAAGTGGAGAATATAAAGATCTTTGCCATCTCTCAGATGAACAACAGCTCACTTTTGAGCACCTGGACCTATATCTAAAAAACAAGAGATATATACGGAATGAGAACCCCTAACCCATGGGTTCCCAGTACGGTAAAAGTGCCAAATAAATACAATGCACTGCAATAAAAACTCATTAAGCATCCTAACATCCTTTCTCAAAATATTCACCTTGTGTTCTCGCTAATCCATAAGTAGGTAACTGTCATAAGAGAATGCTAAATCTAAATCATATCTTTCATGCTTTTCAACTCTTTTTAACTCCCCAACAAATCAGAATCAGGGTCATAAACAAAACCATCACCAGTTATTTTTGTCTCAACAATTCTATATCAATACTTCATACTCTCACCTAGAGCAAGTGAAATCACTTCACTGCATCTAACCAGGAAACTCAAATTATCTCATTCAATAGTCATCGTCATTATTCAATTACATCATCAACTCATCTCATCAAGCACAGCCCTCAGCGTCCACTGACACCAACATGAGGGACCTCTCAGTTGTACAAACACAAGCAATACAGACAAGTAATACACAATTAAAGTACAAGTAGAACAAGTAGCACATAATCAGGTAACATAGCATATATGATATAACAATCCAAAACAAATAGGCAAACCCAAACAATTCAAACATATGCAAATGATGTATGCCTGCCCTACGGCTGATGATATCACTTGTCGGTTATATATCCAATCCAACATGTCCTAGTAGCTAACCATGGACAGAAACACCCATCGTGGAGCAAGTAGGTTTGAGCTACAACCCTTTGCTACTACCCGCTCAACCCAGAGCCAGTAGAATAACCACTACTGTGGCTACTACCCAGGCGGGTGTTTAAAAGCTCAACCTGGAGCGAGTGGATTTACCACTACTACCGCTACTACCTAGGCGTCACAATCTCTGACCTATAGCAAGTGGGACAAACCACAACCCTTGCTACTGCCCAGGATCTCAAAACATAGATTCATTCAGTTTAAAATCAATCATCATTGTTATCAGATCTCAAACATTAACCTGGAGCAAGCGGGACGAACTACCCTTACTACTACCCAGGTATCATAAATACACATTTATTCATAATCACCCTTCATTATTATCAACTCTCTGACAATGACCCAGAGCATGCGGGATGAACCACGACCATTGCTACTACCCAGGTATCACATACACACATTTATTCAAAACTCCATAATTAAACTCACTTATCATTATCCTCCTTCCCCATCTCATACCCGGAGCAAGTGGACAACGCCACTGCCTATTACCCGGGGTCACACGTCACACTTAACACTTTCCATCATTATTCATTTACCATATCCATTAATCATATATGCATCTCCGGCATACTCGCCACATGTTTAAGCTTCCTCAGTCAATCATAATCATTTAATCATTAATCATATACATGTACATACTCAGCCATATTTCAATGTTTGTCACAGCCATCCGGTTCATAACATATACAGCACTCTCACCATCATCCTCAACAACTCATACAATCATCATTACTCATCATTCATCATTAATTCTTACTTTACTTCATCCATAAGTTACCACATGTCCTAGCTTCTTTTCATTACTAGGCATGCTATAAAGATTTAGGACCTAAAGGATGAAAATGAAGGCTTAGAAGTCTGAAATTCAGCTTTAAAAACTCAAAAACCAACTTTTGCTGAAAACAAGGTCACGCGTGCGCGTCGCCCATGCGCACGGGTGGAAGCAAGAAAACAACGGGATGTGTGCGCGTCACCCACGCGCACGCGTGGTAGTCAGAAAAGCAGAGCAACGCATACGCGTCAGCCACACGTACGCGTGGGTGCATTTTGTGCTCCTCGCACAAAACCAGCACAGTACCCACACAACTCTCGAGATTTTCTATGGGGCATTCGCATCAGTGCAGTGACCCATACGCTCGGCCATGCGCATGCATGGATGGGTAAAAATCAAAACTGACGCGTGCGCGTCGGCTATGTGTGCATGTGGAAGCACGATTTTCCAAGATTTTTACTAAGTTAAAAAGCTGCAGAATTACACTTTTAAACCCCAAACTTCCAACACACATAACGTCTTCCACGAAATTCCTTTTTCAACCATTTTTGAATCGTTGGAAAGATCTTTGAATAAACTTTCATAAAAATCTATTTTTGAAGGATTCCGAACTCTGTGGACCGAGTTACGGACTGCCGAAGTTGGTCAAAAATCAGCTTTTACCCAAACATAGAAATCACCAATTTTTTCAATGTTCACAAGCCAAATTCATTTCCACTCATCCAAATGACCACAACCCAATCAGATTCACATAATTGCACTCAACTAAACCAAACCTACCTCCTCTATACAATTTCACCTAAAACTATTAAATTCCACACCTCAATTTCCTCAAACCTTATTGTTCAATAACCAAACCAATTATTCATACATTCAATATCAAAAATCCATCCAATCTCTTATATTATCACACAATACACACATCAACTTACCTTCTTTACCTCTTTCTGGTCTCTGGCCCAAAATTCACGGCCTCTGGCCCAAATTCACAATTTAAATGTATATTCCACAAACCAATACTCACTATCCAATTCATCAAATTCTCAACACACCAAACATACAATTCACACAATTCTCAACCCAATCATTAATTTACATTACATATCAACTATACATATTAGCAACAACCATTTACATAATCCAAACTTAATCCTAGGGGCATCATGCCTAGGAATTCTCATCACACCACACGGTACTTAAATAAAACTTAAACCATACCTCTTGAAGCCAAACCAATTGAGCCTCTTCTTTGTAAGTCTCCACCAACCTTTAGCTCCAAGCCTCACCAAGCTCCACAAGCAACACCAACCTCCCAATTATGCACAAAAATCACCAAATACACTAACATAACCAATTCCACATATATACATCAACCTAGGATTCAGGAAAATGATAAATCACAAGGATTGGAGGGTTTCTTACCTTAACCCACTAAAATTTGTGATAAATATCACCCGTGACTCATACTAGAGCACTCCTAAACAACTAAAATCACAAGATTTCCTCAAAACCCAAACCAAATTCAAATTTAAAGAGGAAAACGAAAACTGGGCAGAGGATAGTAGAATACTCACCAAAACTTTAGACAGAATCGTAGAGGATGAGAAGAGCGATGCGTGACCGCAAACGGCTTGTCAATCGGAGTTCTGGATTAAAAGTTATGGTAATTTGAAGTTTGATGGAGATATGATTTTCTCTCATCTTCCTCCCTTCTCTATTTCAGCACCCCAAGCCCCTTTCTTTAGGGTAAATGAGCTGAAATACTCATAACTAATGTTTATATATGTTGGGTCTTAGGCCCACTTAGGCCCGGTACATTTATTTTTGTCCGTTGGTCCAATTTTGGGCCAAAACCTTCAAGATTAAAGCTTTAAATCACATTTTAAATATTTCTACTTGTCCTAATTATAAATCCTAATTTCTTAGCCTTATTTACTTATAATCAATTTTTTCCAACTGCAGTACCAGACAGATCTCAGCTGGTACTACCGGGTGAAATTCCAGTTCGTGTTTTAATGCAGAAAACTATGTTTTCCGACTCAGAAAAATCTACTGAGTCCAAATATCATATTTACATTATCAAACTCCGATTGCTAAATTTTCTAACCATATTTGCTCCTATTTAATTTATTATTTAATTAATTACGGTTTGACTAGTGATGAGTGGATAATTTGTACGCTTTTTGGCATTGTTTTTAGTATATTTTTAGTATGTTTTAGTTAGTTTTTATTATATTTTTATTCGTTTTTAGTTAAAATTCACTTTTCTGGACTTTACTATGAGTTTGTGTATTTTTCTGTTATTTCAGGTATTTTCTGGCTGAAATTGAGGGACCTGAGCAAAAATCTGATTCAGAGGCTGAAAAGGACTGCAGATGCTGTTGGATTCTGACCTCCCTGCACTCGAAGTGGATTTTATGGAGCTACAAAAGCTCAATTGGCGCGCTCTCAACTGCGTTGGAAAGTAGACATCCTGGGCTTTCCAACAATGTATAATAGTTTATACTTTTCCCGAGATTTTATGGCCCAAACCGGCGTTCCAAATCAGCTCAAAACTGCCCGGCGTTAAACGCCGGAAGTGGCACAAGAATGGGAGTTAAACGCCCAAACTGGCACAAAAGCTGGCGTTTAATCCAAGAAGAGTCTCTACAGGAAAATGCTTCAATGCTCAACCCAAGCACACACCAAGTGGGCCCGGAAGTGAATTTTTATGTAATTTACTCATCTTTGTAAACCCTAGGCTACTAGTTCTCTACAAATAGGACCTTTTACTATTGTATTTTCATCTTTGGACGTCTAGTTCTTAGATCAGATCTTGAGATCTTTGAATCTTTTGATCACGTTATGGGAGGCTGGCCATTCGGCCATGCCTAGACCTTATTCTTATGTATTTTCAACGGTGGAGTTTCTACACACCATAGATTAAGGTATGGAGCTCTGCTGTACCTCGAGTATCAATGCAATTACTATTGTTCTTCTATTCAATTCAGCCTATTCTTGTTCTAAGATATTCATTCGCACCCAAGAACATGATGAATGTGATGATTATGTGACACTCATCATCATTCTCACTTATGAACGAG
>NC_029780.3:37639155-37640601 GCF_000817695.3 Arachis duranensis
CTTGTCTGTGGTATTCTGAGTAGGATTCAAGGATTGAATGACTGTGACGAGCTTCAAACTCGCGATTGTGGGGCGTTAGTGACAGACGCAAAAGTATCACTGGATTCTATTCCGACATGATCAACTGAGAGGATAGGATGCAACCATTGACAAATGTGATGCCTCCAGACGATTAGCCGTGCCGTGACAGGGCATTTGGATCATTTTCCCGAGAGAAGACCGAAATTAGCCATTGACAATGGAGATGCATTACATAAAGCTTGCCATGGAAAGGAGTAAGACTGATTGGATGAAGACAGCAGGAAAGCAGAGATTCAGAGGGACAAGAGCATCTCTATACACTTATCTGAAATTCTCACCAATGAATTACATAAGTATCTCTATCTTTATTTTATGCTTTATTCATAAATCATCTATAACCATTTGAATCTACCTGACTGAGATTTACAAGATGACTATAGCTTGCTTCATACCAACAATCTCCGTGTGATCGACCCTTACTTGCGTAAGGTTTATTACTTGGACGACTGATGAGCGGATAATTTATACGCTTTTTGGCATTGTTTTTAGGTAGTTTTTAGTAAGTTTAAGCTACTTTTAGGGATGTTTTCATTAGTTTTTATGTTAAATTCATATTTCTGGACTTTACTATGAGTTTGTGTGTTTTTCTGTGATTTCAGGTATTTTCAAGCTGAAATTGAGGGACCTGAGCAAAACTCTGATAGGAGGCTGACAAAGGATTGCTGATGCTGTTGGAATCTGACCTCCCTGCACTCAAAATGGATTTTCTGGAGCTACAAAACTCCAAATGGCGCGCTCTCAACGGAGTTGGAAGGTAGACATCCAGAGCTTTCCAGCAATATATAATAGTCCATACTTTATTCGGAGATTGACGACGTAACTTGGCGTTGAACGCCAAGTACATGCTGCTGTCTGGAGTCAAACGCCAGAAATACGTCACGACCCGGAGTTGAACTCCAGAAACACGCTATAACTCGGCGTTCAACTCCAAAAGAAGCCTCACAACCACTTCCGTTCTACATGCAACAGAGCTTGAATGCGTATCTCTTAGATTCCCCAACAGAATCTTCGTGGTATAAGCTAGATAGATGGAGGCATTTATGAGGATCCGGAAAGTCTTACCTTGTCTGTGGTATTTCGAGTAGGATCCTGGGAATCCAGAAAGGCCGGAGCATCCTCTAAAAAAGGGAAAGGGAAGACAAAAGCTTCCACCTCCGAGTCATGGGAGATGGAAAGATTCATCTCCAAGAGCCATCAAGACCACTTCTATGATTTTGTGGCAAAGAAGAAGGTGATCCCCGAGGTCCCTTTCAAGCTCAAAAAGAATGAGTATCCGGAAATCCGACATGAAATCCAAAGAAGAGGTTGGGAAGTCTTAGCCAACCCCATGCAACAAGTCGGAATATTGATGGTTCAAGAGTTCTA
>NC_029780.3:37640869-37641091 GCF_000817695.3 Arachis duranensis
ATACTTAGATTTTAGTCCGGAAAATGTGAGGTTGGCGTTTCACTTGCCCATGATGCAAGGAGATGAACGCCCCTACACTAGAAGGGTCAACTTTAACCAAAGGTTGGACCAAGTCCTTATGGACATATGTGTGAAAGGAGCTCAGTGGAGAATAGATTCCAAAGGCAAGCCAGTGCAACTAAGAAGACTGGATCTCAAGCCTGTGGCTAGAGGATGGTTGGA
>NC_029780.3:37645582-37646107 GCF_000817695.3 Arachis duranensis
TTGAAGTTTGTTACTTTCTTGTTAAGAAAGGTTCAATCTTTAAATTCTAGAATCTTATCTTGTAGTTTCTTGTTAGTTAAGTCTTTTTAAAGATTAAATCTTTTTCAAAATATCTTTTTATTAAAATTTTTATCTTATCTTTTTATCTTTTATCTTATCTTTTTCAAAATTTGATTTCAAAATATCTTATCTCACTTCTTATCTTCTTATCTTTTTCAAAATTTGATTTCAAATCTTTTTCAATCAACTAACTAACTTTTTGTTTGTTTCTTATCTTTTTCAAAACCACTTAACTACTTTTCCTTCTCTAATTTTCGAAAATATCTCATCCCTTTTTCAAAAATTCTTTTTGTTTTAAATTTTAATTTTAAACTTATCTTATCTTTAATTTTCGAAAATTACTAACCTCTTTTTCAAAAATTATTTTCGAAATTTCTTTTCTCCTCTCTTATTCTATTTAATTAATTACTAACACTTCTCTTCACCTCTCTTCATCTAAGAATCCGAACTTCTTATATCCCTTGT
>NC_029780.3:37646207-37649482 GCF_000817695.3 Arachis duranensis
CAATGTCCTGCTAAAGCTTGGCTAGCCATGTCTAATTCCTTTAGACTAAAGCTTTAGACTAACATTGCATGATTCCTGGAAGTCTTATTAAAAATTTTGAATCTCTTTATTTTCTTTTCCACATAAATTTTCGAAAAAACCCAAAAAAATTACAAAATCATAAAAACAAAAAATATTCTATGTTTCTTGTTGAGTCTAGTGTCTTATTTTAAGTTTGGTGTCAATTGCATGTTTCTGTTCTTCTTGCATTTTTCGAATTCATGCATGTGTCTTCATTGATCTTCAAGTTGTTCTTGATGATTTACTTGCTCTGATCTGTAAATTCTCGTGTCTTGAGTGTTTTGTTGTTTCTCATATGCATTCTCCATTTGTTAGTGTCAGTAGTATACAAACTTCTAAGTTTGGTGTCTTGCATGCATTGTTTATTTGATTTTTAGTTGCATTTTGATTATTCCTCATCATTAAAAATCCAAAAAAAATTTTAATTTGTGTCTTTTCAAGTCAATAATACAGAGAATTGAAGATTCAGAACATACAGCAGAGGAATTACAGAGAAAAAGCTGGGCGTTCAAAACGCCCAGTAAGGAAGGAAAACTGGCGTTTAAACGCCAGCCAGGGTGCCTGGCTGGGCGTTTAAGGCCCAAAAGGGGTGAGTTTTGGGCGTTAAACGCTATAATGTATACCATTCTGGGCGTTTAACGCCAGGATGGCAAAAGAGGGAAGATTTTGTTTTAATGCAAATTTTTTTCAAGTTTTCATAATTTTTCAAAATCAAATCTTTTTCAAATCATATCTTTTCAATCATATGTTTTCAAAATCAATTTCTTTCTATTTTCAAAAATACTTGCTAACAATTAATTATTTGATTCAACATTTCAAGTATGTTGCCTTTTCTGTTGAGAAAGGTTTAATGTTTGAATCATACCTTTTCTTGTTAGCCAAGGCATTAATTTTCAAAATCAAAAATCTTTTTAAATTGTTTTTCAATCATATCTTTTCAATCATATCTTTTTAAAACCATAACTTTTCAATCATATCTTCTTAATCACATCTTTTTCAAAATAGTTTTCAATCAAATCTTTTTTATTTCTAATTTCAAAATCTTTTTCAAAAATCACTTGATCTCTTTTCCACTCTTAGTTTTCGAAAATCAATTAGTATTTTTTTTCAAAATGTTTTTAAAATCTTTTTAATTTATTTTCGAAAATTTCTTCCCTTCTTCTCACATCCTTCTATTTATGGACTAACACTCCTCCTCAATGCACAATTCAAACTCCATCTTTCTTGATAAGTTCGAATTCTTTTACCCTTTCCTTCTATTTTTCTTTCTTTGACACCTTAAGGAATCTCTATACTGTGACATAGAGGATTCCATATTTTCTTGTTCTCTTCTCTTTCATATGAGCAGGAACAAAGACAAAAGAATTCTTGTTGAGGATGACCCTGAACCTGAAAGGACCTTGAAGTGAAAGCTAAGAGAAGCTAAAGCACAACTCTCTGTAAGGGACCTAACAGAAATCTTCAAACAAGAAGAAGACATGGCAGCCAAAAACAACAACAATGCCAACAATGCAAGGAAGGTGCTGGGTGACTTTACTGCACTTACTCCCGACTTCTATGGGAGAAGCATCTCAATCCCTGCCATTGGAGCAAACAACTTTGAGCTTAAGCCTCAATTAGTTTCTCTAATGCAACAGAATTGCAAGTTCCATGGACTTCCATTGGAAGATCCTCATCAGTTTTTAGCTGAATTCTTGCAAGTTTGTGACACTGTCAAGACAAATGGGGTTGACCCTGAGGTCTATAGACTTATGCTATTCCCTTTTGCTGTAAGAGACAGAGCTAGGATATGGTTGGACTCACAACCTAAAGAAAGCCTGAACTCTTGGGAAAAGCTAGTCAATGCCTTCTCGGTAAAGTTCTTTCCATCTCAAAAATTGAGTAAGCTAAGAGTGGAAGTCCAAACCTTCAGACAGAAGGAAGGTGAATCCCTCTATGAAGCTTGGGAAAGATACAAACAATTGATCAGAAAGTGTCCTTCTGACATGTTTTCTGAATGAAGCATCATAGGCATTTTCTATGATGGTCTGTCTGAAATGTCCAAGATGTCATTGGATAGCTCTGTTGGAGGATCTCTTCATTTGAAGAAGACGCCTGCAGAAGCTCAAGAACTCATTGAAATGGTTGCAAATAACCAATTCATGTACACTTCTGAAAGGAATCCTGTGAACAATGGGACGAATCAGAAGAAAGGAGTTCTTGAGATTGATACTCTGGATGCCATATTGGCTCAGAACAAAATATTAACTCAGCAAGTCAATGTGATTTCTCAAAGTCTGTCTGGAATGCAAGCTGCACCGGACAGTACTAAGGACACTTCATCTGAAGAAGAAGCTTATGATCCTGAGAACCCTTCAATGGAAGAGGTGAATTACATGGGAGAACCCTATGGAAACACCTATAATTCTTCATAGAAAAATCATCCAAATCTCTCATGGAAGGATCAACAGAGACCTCAACAAGGTTTCAATAACAATAATGGTGGAAGAAACAGGTTTAGCAATGGCAAGCCTTTTCCATCATCTTCTCAGCAACAGACACAGAATTCTAAGCAGAGCCACTCTGACTTAGCAACCATGGTCTCTGATCTAATCAAAACTACTCAAAGTTTCATGACTGAAACAAGGTCCTCCATTAGAAACTTGGAGGCATAAGTGGGTCAGCTGAGTAAGAAAATTACTGAACTCCCTCCTAGTACTCTTCCAAGCAATACAGAAGAGAATCCAAAAGGGGAATGCAAGGCCATTAACATGACCCACATGGCCGAACTTGGAGAGGAGAAAGAGGCAGTGAGCGCCACTGAGGAAGACCTCAATGGGCGTCCACTGGCCTCCAATGAGTTCCCTAACGAGGAACCATGGGAATCTGAGGCTCAAACTGAGACCATAAAGATTCCATTGGATTTACTTCTGCCATTCATGAGCTCTGATGAGTATTCTTCCTCTGAAGAGGATGAAGATGTCACTGAACACTGAAGAGCAAGTTGCTAAGTACCTTGGTGCAGTCATGAAGCTAAATGACAAGTTATTTGGTAATGAGACTTGGGAGGATGAACCCCCTTTGCTCACCAAAGAACTGGATGATTTGACTAGGCAGAGATTACCTCAAAAGAGACAGGACCCTAGGAAGTTTTTAATACCTTGTACAGTAGGCACCATGACCTTCAAGAAGGCTCTGTGTGACCTAGGGTCAAGCATAAACCTTATGCCTCTCTC
>NC_029780.3:37649925-37651116 GCF_000817695.3 Arachis duranensis
AGAAAGAAAAATAGCACACCCTGGAGGAAGACCTTTCTGGCGTTTAAACGCCAGTAAGGGCAGCAAATGGGCGTTTAACGCCCAGTCTAGCACCATTTTGGGCGTTTAACGCCAGAAAAGGGCACTAGACTGGCGTTAAATGCCAGGAAAGGGCAAGAAGTTGGCGTTAAATGCCAGAAATGGGCACCAGCCCGGTGTTTAACGCCAGAATTGGCATAAAGAGCATTTTTGCTCGCCACTTGGTGCAGGGATGAATTTTCCTTAACACCTCAGGATCTGTGGACCCCACAGGATCCCCACCTACCCCACCACTCTCTCTCTTCTTCACCCATTCACCAATCACCTCAATACCTCTTCCCCAAAAACCCCTCACCTATCAAATCCCACTATTCTCTTCACCACTCACATCCATCCTTCATAAAACCCCACCTACCTCACCATTCAAATTCAAACCACCTTCCCTCCCAAACCCACCCATTATGGTCGAACCATACACACCCTCTCCACTCCTATATAAAGCCATCTTCACTCCTTCATTTTCACACAACCTAAACACTACTTCTTCCCCTTGGCCGAACCACAAAGCCATCTTCTCTATTTCTTCTTCTTCTACTCTCTTCTTTCTTCTTTTTCTCGAGGACGAGCAAACTTTCTAAGTTTGGTGTGGTAAAATCATTGTTTTTTGTTTTTCCATAACCATTTATGGCACCTAAGGCCGGAGAAACCTCTAGAAAAAGGAAAGGGAAGGCAAAAGCCTTCTCCTCCGAGTCATGGGAGATGGAGAGATTCATCTCAAGGGTGCATCAAGACCACTTATATGAAGTTGTGGCCATGAAGAAGGTGATCCCCGAGGTCCCTATCAAACTCAAAAAGAGTGAATATCCAGAGATCCGACATGAGATCCGAAGAAGAGGTTGGGAAGTCCTTACCAACCCCATTCAACAAGTCGAAATCTTAATGGTTCAAGAGTTCTATGCCAATGCATGGATCACCAAGAACCATGAAAGTGTGAACCCAGACCCAAAGAATTGGCTTACAATGGTTCGGGGGAAATTCTTAGATTTTAGTCCGGAAAATGTAAGGTTGGCATTCAACTTGCCCATGATGCAAGGAGATGAACACCCCTACACTAGAAGGGTCAACTTTGATCAAAGGTTGGACCAAGTCCTCATAGACATTTGTGAAGAGGGC
>NC_029780.3:37651222-37652934 GCF_000817695.3 Arachis duranensis
TTATTCAGTTGGAGTTGACATAGAGGGAGACACCCTCATTGATGAGGACAAGCCCATCACTGAGAAAAGGATGGAGCAAACAAGAGATCCCACTCATCATGAAATCCCTGAGATGCCTCAAGGGATGCACTTTCCTCCACAAAACTATTGGGAGCAAATCAACACCTCCCTAGGAGAATTGAGTTCCAACATGGGACAACTAAGGGTGGAGCACCAAGAATATTCCATTCTCCTCCATGAAATTAGAGAAGACCAAAGAGTCATGAGAGAGGAGCAACAAAGACAAGGAAGAGACATTGAGGAGCTCAAGCACTCCATAAGATCTTCAAGAGGAAGAACAAGCCGCCATCACTAAGGTGGACCCGTTCTTTAATCTCCTTGTTCTTTAATTTCCTGTTTTTCGAATTTTCATGCTTATGTTTATCCATGTTTGTGTCTTATGATCATTAGTGTCTTAGTGTCTATGCCTTAAAGTTATGAATGTCCTATGAATCCATCACCTTTCTTGAATGAAAAATGTTCTTAATTGAAAAAGAAAAGAATTGCATGAATTTTGAGTTTTATAACAGATTAATTATTTTGATGTGGTGGCAATGCCTTTGATTTCTGAATGTATGCTTAAACAGTTCATATGTCTTTTGAATTTGTTGTTCATGAATGTTGGCTCTTGAAAGAATGATGAAAAAGGAGACATGTTACTGAGGATCTGAAAAATCATAAAAATGATTCTTGAAGAAAGAAAAAGCAGTGAATACAAAAAAAAACGAAAAAAGAGAGAAAAGGAAAAAAAATAAAGTCATGATCCAAGGGCAAAAAGAGTGTGCTTAAGAACCCTGGACATCTCTAATTGGGGACTCTAGCAAAGCTGAGTCACAATCTGAAAAGGTTCACCCAATTATGTGTCTGTGGCATGTATGTATGCGGTGGTAATACTGGAAGACAGAGTGCTTTGGGCCACGGCCAAGACTCATAAAGAAGCTATGTTCAAGAATCATCATACTTAACTAGGAGAATCAATAACACTATCTGGATTCTGAGTTCCTAGAGAAGCCAATTATTCTGAATTTCAAAGGATAAAGTGAGATGCCAAAATTGTTCAGAGGCAAAAAGCTAAAGCCCCGCTCATCTAATTAATACTGATCTTCATAGATGTTTTTGGAATTCATTGCATATTATCTTCTTTTTATCTTATTTGATTTTCAGTTGCTTGGGGACAAGCAACAATTTAAGTTTGGTGTTGTGATGAGCGGATAATTTGTACGCTTTTTAGCATTGTTTTTAGTATGTTTTTAGTATGTTTTAGTTAGTTTTTATTATATTTTTATTAGTTTTTAGTTAACTCTCAATTGCGTTGAAAAGTAGACATCCTGGGCTTTCCAGCAATGTATAATAGTTCATACTTTGATCGAGATTCGATGGCCCAAACTGGCATTCCAAATCAGCTCAAGACTGCCCGGTGTTAAACGCCAGAACTGGCACAAGAATGGGAGTTAAACGCCCAAACTGGCACAAAGCCCAATTGGCGCGCTTTCAACTGCGTTGGAAAGTAGACATCTTGGGCTTTCCAGCAATGTATAATAGTCTATACTTTGCTCGAGATTTGATGGCCCAAACCGGCGTTCCAAATCAGCTTAAAACTGCCCAGCGTTAAACGCCGGAACTGGCACAAGAATGGGAGTTAAACGCCCAAACTGGCACAAAAGCTGGCGTTT
>NC_029780.3:37652988-37671589 GCF_000817695.3 Arachis duranensis
AGTCTCTACACGAAAATGCTTCAATGTTCAGCCCAAGCACACACCAAGTGGGTCCGGAAGTGGATTTTTATGTAATTTACTCATCTTTGTAAACCCTAGGCTACTAATTCTCTACAATAGGACCTTTTACTATTGTATTTTCATCTTTGGACGTCTAGTTCTTAGATCAGATCTTGAGATCTTTGAATCTTTTGATCACGTTATGGGAGGCTGGCCATTTGGCCATGCCTAGACCTTGTTCTTATGTATTTTCAACGGTGGAGTTTCTACACACCATAGATTAAGGTGTGGAGCTCTGCTGTACCTCGAGTATTAATGCAATTACTATTGTTCTTCTATTCAATTCAGCTTATTCTTGTTCTAAGATATCACTTGTTCCTCAAATCATTGGATTCTATTCCAACCTGATTGAGAACCGACAGGTGATTAGCCGTGCTGTGACAGAGCGCGTTGAACATTTTCACTGAGAGGATGGGAGGTAGCCACTGACAACGGTGAAACCCTACATACAGCTTGCCATGGAAAGGAGTAAGAAGGATTGGATGAAGACAGTAGGAAAGCAGAGAAACGGAAGGGACAAAGCATCTTCATACGCTTATCTGAAATTCTCACCAATGAATTACATAAGTATCTCTATCTTTATTTTACGCTTTATTCATAAATCATCTATAACCATTTGAATCTGCCTGACTGAGATTTACAAGATGACCATAGCTTGCTTCATACCAACAATCTCCGTGGGATCGACCCTTACTCGCGTAAGGTTTATTACTTGGACGACCCAGTGCACTTGCTGGTTAGTTGTACGAAGTTGTGATAAAGAATTGAGATTACAATTGTGCGTACCATGTTGATGGCACCATTGATGATCACAATTTCGTGCACCAACTAGGTTTTACATTCTACCCCCTAACAGAAATTTTCGCCCTCGAAAATTCCATCTGCCACCACGAGTACGTGAGCGTAGTCTGCCTTTATATCCAACACATAGTAGGTCCAAGGTCTTTTTAATCTGCGCACTTCCGTTGCCGCACTCTGATTTCTCTATCTCCGAGGGTCTCGGTCATTCGTTCAACGGCGACTAACAACCTTGTTCCTTACTTTTGTCGTCTCATCAACTCACATCCTATTAAATCTCAAATCATGTCATCAATAATATCACCATCATCGTTAATCATAGTCATCATCCCGCATCACTATAATCAACCAAAGATCATCACCACACCTTAATCATACTCCATCACTATCCTCTCTTCTGTCATGCTAATTACCATTAATCACAGCTCAACTCTAAGCATAACCTCCAGACTTACTTTCTTATTCCCAAACCCTCGAATTTTTATATAACTTGCTGTTTTAAAGTCTTTGACTAATAATCAAAACTCTCTTCATTTTTAAAAATCAAATGAGTTTAAAATAATAAGTTAACAAAATCATAAGAATCCGATTTTCTTTAATAAGCTATGAAAGCATTCGGAACACATCTCTTTTGTTAAAGTTACTCAAATCAAAAATCATTTTCAAAACCATAAACAACACATCATTTTCAAAACCATAACCAGCACTCTTTCAAATTCTTGGAAAAATTTCGACAGTACCTCCCCTAAAAACTGGAGTTTGCCACCCATCGTGGGTTCCCTCAAACCAATCTCAGTACAACATCAGCATTTCAATTTAATGGTTTTCAATTTCGTCTTTCAAAACTAATCATTATAAATCTCAATCTAAATCCAAGGCCACCATGATCAAATATCATAGTACTCATCTCTTAAACATGACGACATGCACTCACTCATCATCTAAATCTAATTACGCATCAACGATCATTTCCTCATCCGTTTCCGAACCATCAAAGTTCATAGCCACAATTTATCACAATTATCTAACATCATTATCTGCATTAATTCACTAACCTTTCAAGTACTCAAAGCATAGAGCATTTCTAATCATACCATACTATTCCTTATTATTACCATACTATGCTAATGCTTCAGCGAGCTTCTGCTGCATCATTTTAATTATTAACTACCAAGAATCCAGAAATCAACCAATTAAGTGACAAACATAGCCTATCAATCTCAACAGAAAATCGTTTACATCACAGGCATTTATCTATTTGTTCTAATCTCCTAAACTTATCAGGTATTCAAAGCCGAAAGCATTCTTGTTTAAAGCAAACCTCTACTCGGACCATCCGGTTTAGTTCTAAGTCTAATACTAAGCTCGACATTCCCAATTTTATTGTAAAGGTGGTATTATAAAATCATGCACTGTCCTTTAAGCCTGATTATTACAATTACCTCAATCTTACTGTCGCAATCGGCCCACATCCTGACTCCCTCCTCGTTGGCAATTTCTTGATACATACCCTGGTAACCAGCACTTGTAACATACACCTAACCCAATCGGCACGGCCAATTTGGGTGATGACTTCCACATCTTTGATAGCTCGAAACATCTGAAGCAGCCACTGTCTGTTTTCCCTCACCGTTCACTTGGGACTCCTCATTCATTGCAAAGTTATTCCGTCCTTGGGGAAAGTGTTTGTGAATCCTCTCTCTTTAAACTCTCGACCCCTTGGTGCCAGTTATTGGTTGGGCTTCCTATGACTTCCTTTCTCTGTAGCCACCTTTTTCATACACTCTTCAGCAATTCTGCTTTTATTCATCAACTCTGAGAAAGTCTGGATCTCCATTGGTCCCACTGAACTTAAGATATCGCTCCGGAGCCCTCCTTCATACTTGATGTACTTCCATTCCTTGAAGTCTCTAGGAGCTCCATGATACATGCGGGAAAACCTAAATAATTCTTCAAATTTGTCTGTATACTCAGACACAGACATAGCACCCTGCTTCAGTTGCAGTAACTCCAGTTCCTTGGCCGTCTTGACAGAATTTGGAAAGTACTTTTTATAAAATTTCACCTAGAAGGCATCCTAAGTGATAGGGTCATCACCTTGCTGCAGGAGACATCGGACTCCTTACCACCAATGCGATACTTCTCTAGTGAGCAAATAGGTAGCAAACTCAACACTACCCCTTAGGTACCATTTGCGCTTTTGAACTTAGGTGGATTAATCTTTAAGAAGGTTGCCACTGTCATTAGGCCCTGAGCTCCACTTCTGCCATTGCCATTATTATTTATCTATTGCCTAAGAGCCTCCGCAGTGGCCTGCATAGCAGCTAGTACGACCTCTCTCACAGCCTCGACCACATCCACGAGGCGCCATCTGGTCCCTATACACACCAAACAAACGATATCAAGTTGATCAGTCTCAATATCAGAAGTATAGTGCTTCAAAGTACCAAAGGTACACTCGTGGACTTCATGCTAGATGTATCGGTTAGATACCCTAACTAGCACAAGCACAGACTCAGAGTATGCATTGAAGCATAAGCAATTCCATCCCTCAGACTTACAAGGACAAACTACTCTGATACCATAATAACGGCCCAGACTACCCGCTAGCATGATATTATCTGCTTTGGTACACAAGGCCTCACGATTTTGCCTTTGACAATAGGGATGATAGCCGAAGCCCCCCACACTCACTCGTCAAAATGCGTCATGCTAGGTAGAGGTATCCACACTCTTATAAGGCATGCTTCGTTCCCCTCCCTAACCGATGTGGGACCTTACATAAACCACTCACACTTAAATAGCACAACTTTAAATTGGCTATAATAGTCTAACTCAACAATATCCATGATTCTACATAATATCTTATATTGACCTTGATTAGTTTTTTGTCCTTAACACTAGCAAAGCTTGTAGTTTCAGCCACCACAGTGACACTATTGTTTTGCATTTTTCGCATCACTTCTCGCCACTTAGTATGAAATCTGTACCCATTGACGACATAAGCAGAAAATGATTTTATAACCTTATCATCATCCTTTATGGCACGTCCTGTAAACCATTCTATAAAGTCTTCATTTTGATCTTTAACAATGTTCCACTTTCGCTTCCGCTTGGCTTGCTTTTGTTGCTCACCATATTCTCTACAAGGGATGTTTATTATTATGTAATACTACTAAAATTAGTCTAAGGAATAGAACAAATGAGACGTTCAATTTTACCTAATGTAAGGCTCCATATTAACACAACTGTTCAATACATATGCATTAGCTTGAAGGAGTGACTTCTCATCCAAAATAATTAGTTGCCCTTTTTTTTCACCCAATGGAATTTCCTTGTTTGTGAACAAATTTGAATCAGGATCTTTGTTTGAAGTGCCTTCATCATTATTCCGAGATACTCTGTTGAATCTTGTTTTCACTCCCTCATGTAAATATCTTGAACAAAAAGTTAAACACTCTTCAGCTAAATAACCCTCTGCAATTGATCCTTCCAGACGACTTCTATTGCGAATATACCCTTTTAGTGTGCACCTATATCTCTCAATCGGATACATCCATCAAAACTGGACGAGACCACCTAACCTTACCTCATTAGCGAAATGAATAGGCAAATGAACCATTATATCAAAAAAGGTAGGGGAAAATTTTTCTCTAACTGGCACAAAGTCTCTACAATCTTTGAATCTACACCATTAATCCCTTCTAAAAATATTTCCTTTTGACATAGCTGACGAAAAAAGGAACACAAGCGAACTAGAAGAATAGCAACATGATCTGGAAGAATGCTCTTGATTGGTATTTGCAACAGGTAATGCAACATAAAGTGAGCATCATGAGTCTTATAACAGTAAAGCTTTCTCTCTTCTTGTTGTACACAACGAGAAATGTTTGAAGCACTTTCATCTGGCAATTTTGTTTTCTTCAAAACACCACAAAAAATGGATTTCTCCCCTTTGGTCATTGAGAAGCATGCTCTAGCAAGTTTAGTTCTTTTGCCATCCTTTGTATTTGTTGGGTGAGGATTCTTTTGAATGCCCATCTCCTTAAGATCATAACGAGCCTTTACATGGTCCTTCGTCTTTCCAGGAATATCCAATAAGGTACCAACTATACTATCGACTATATTTTTTTCTATATGCATTACATCAAGGTTGTACCTGATCATACAATGCTGCCAATATGGTAACTCAAAAAAGATTGATTTTTTTCCATTGGCCTTTACTTTTGTTTTACGTCTTCCCAAAGGCATTATCTACTGACTTTATCATATCTAGAACCTCTTCACCGGTTAACATTCGTGGTGGATCCCTGAATTCAGTTTTTCCATTAAAAGATCTCTTGTTAGAGCTCCATGCGTTATCAACTGGCAAAAATCTCCTATGGTCCATGTAAATTGTCTTTTGGCTATGTTTCAAATAACAAAAAGAAGTATCATGGTTACAACATGGGCAAGCCAACTTCCCTTTGGTACTCCAACCAGACAACATGGCATACGCTGGAAAATCATTGATTTTCCAAAGAAGTGCAGCATACATTCGAAAAGTTTCTTTTTTGAAAGAGTCATATGTATCTATCTCTAACTCCCATAGCTCCGTCAGCTCTTCAATCAATGGTTGCAAAAAAATGTCAATATTATTTCCTGGTGAACAAGGTCCAGGTATGAGTAAAGAGAACATGCAATATTCTGACTTCATGGACATCCACGGGGAAACGTTGTACACCATTAAGACAATTGGCCATGTGTTATGTGCCACGTTCATAGTTTGAAAAGGATTAAAATCATCACTTGCCAAACCAAGCCTCAAGTTTCGAAGTTCTTTTGAAAAGTTTGGGTACCGACTATCGAAGTTCTTCCATGCTTGACCATCAGAAGGGTGCCTTATGCAACCGTCTTTCAAACGCTGCTCATCATGCCACCTCAATGCCTCTGCTGTGTTTGGGCACATAAAAAGCCTTTTAAGCCTTGGTATTAAAGGAAAGTATCTTAGGGTCTTCACAGCAACCTTATAAACTTTATTTGGAAGCACAAAGTCATCTTCATTGCCATCCATAGTAGGAGTCAGATTATATTGAGACTCTCCACAGATATGACAAATTGAGTCATTTATGTACTCATTCCGATATAGCATGCAGTCATTAGGACATGCATCAATTTTTTCATAGTCAAGGCCCAAGTCTTTAATCATATTCTTAGCTTTATTAAAAGAAGTGGGAATGTTCAAATCAGGTATAGCTTCTTTTAATAACTCCAAGAGGGAGGTAAAAGATGTGTTACTCCAACCATGTAAACACTTCAAGTGGTAGAGATGAATGATAAACGATAATCTCAAAAATCTAATAGTACAATTCGGATATAATTCTTGACCTGCTTCATCTATCAACTTATAAAATCGCTTCGCATCTTTATTCAACCCGCTGTTTCCCTCTTTAAGATTTGCCATATCTCCGAATGCATGACGCAGCAACCCATCAATTTTATCAAAGCTGCCTCGATCATCCATGTCACGTTCCACAACTATTGAGATTATTGGTTCCCCATGATTGATCCATCTTTTATAACTTTTGACAAACACGTAGCAAATAAGATGCTCATATACAGCATCTCGTTCACGCCAATAAGTATTTCCACACTTTACACACGGACCTGGATTTCTCTTCCAACCAGTTGTCCAATTAAAAAGGAAAACTTTAAAAAATTATTAACACCATCTATATACTTGTTCTCAAATCTTGGTGAATCTATCCAATCTTTTGATAGAATATGATTAAACCTAACAATGTAAATATCTGAACTTACTAAACAAGATCTTGTAGGTCAATTATAGTGACAATCTAGCTAGCATATACACACTTACTACCCAAATAAATGGAAGATCAAATTATTTTATATGACAAGTATGATATAAACTTACTGCTTAGTTCCTTCATTTTGAGATGCCATATGAAGTGGTTATATACAGTGCCACAGCAATTAGTCAACTCCTTTTGTCTTTACCAGTCCAAAAACATTATACTGTATACAAAACAAAACAAAAAATTCAAGAGAAGCTAAAGAACATTCAACAACTCTGTGATCCATCAAGGTTAAATACATCACCTAAAATAAAAAAATAAACTCAAAACTGCTTTATAAAGCTCCATTGCCTGTGCAGCTAAAAATTTAGCGGTTGCTGTCAACTTGGTCTTCACCTTTCTCTTCCCCACTTGAAATCCATCTCCACCCTTATTACAAATTGTAGAACTATTTTCCTGAAAGAAATTCAAGAGTTAGTAATACTTGGAGAGGAAGTAATGAATAAGAATTTAAGCATGAATTTTGTCCTATATATGCTTGTCATATGATTCAAATTAAGAAGTCAGGCTATAAGTCCTACTTTTTCTGAAGTCATACAACATTGATAAATATACTTGAAATGGAAATAGTAGCTATTTTCATGAAAGAAAAATGAAGAAACTAATTGAAAGTTATTGACGTAGAAGTAAAGTATCCCCTGAACTTGATACATTTAATAATATTTTAAAATAAAAAAATAAAATTAATTAAAACATGTAATAATAAAAGTCTGTCTATTTAGTTCTACTTTCAAGCCCCTAAACCTAATACATTTATAGACACCTGAGTACATACTAATATAAAATTTCAGCCTTGTTGACAAGCTAAAATATCAACACATAGCTAGCTTGCAGAGGCTAATCATTGACCTATTGATCTATCTACATTAGATATTGCATTTTCTCTATCTTTAACGGCTTCCTCCTTCTGTATATTATATTCCTTCTACGCATGCTATAATATATGTTAACTTTAAAGTCTAAAGTTTTAAAATAACAACAGATATTATATATTATAGACAGAAGTAATATTGTATAGATACTTGTGGATGTCTCTTTATTATTTAGATTTTGATCCAAACAACACATAACAACACTTTGAAGACAACTTATGCTTTCACCAATGCCTAAACTAATTTTATTTTATGATCTTCACATACATGGCTTACAAGTACGCACTAAGATTTGTACATTGAAACTAATAGTAGCTATTTGAAAGAAATATTATTAACTAGTTATGTAATATTAAAAATGTTATTAGCAACTTTACTTCATAATTTTCAGTAGAAAATAATAATTAGATATTTATAAACAGTAAATGCTTCTCAATAACAAACATGCAACCTGAACCAATAGAAAACAGGTGCATTGTAGAGGGATTAGGAAACAAGTGATTCGATTTTAATATGCTGCCCAAAACCTGTACCAATTTCTATTACATCCGAATATTAGACAATGCTAATTATCTACTCATAATACTTTCAGGGGTGTTTTACTGCAGGATGCCAGTGTTAGCAAAGGAGTTAAAGAAGCTATCGCTTGAGATGAGCCACAACACAACTATACGTTTCAACTTTCACAAGGAGTATTTCTGAAATGCAGAATGATATTTAAACAACTTTTATTCATTTTTTTGTAATTATCAATTAAATGATTCAAAAAGGAAATTGAGAAATGTTTAGTTCATAGAGAATTATTCTCGTGTTACTTTATAATTTTCAATTTCAATCAAGTTTAATAACAATAAAAACACAACTAGATAAATTAATACCAACCTAGTTAAGAAATTAAGCTACTGGGTCCATCAAAAACAACAATGACAATACGAACAGTTCTTGTAGTTGCATCAGGAGCCATAATCTTCAAAGGCCACCAAAAATCTACAAAAAAAATTAAAATTGGGTTAGAGGCCAAAACTTAGTGTCAAAAAAAAGAGCACAAACAATTGAAAAAACTTAGCTAATTGCAAAAACTAAACTAATTAAATTGAAAAGAAAAAAAATAAGAAAAGAAACTTATTTGGAATACTCAATGGAATGAGTAACTAAGTGAGTGATGACACGAAGAGCTTTGAGAGCTCCTGAAGCTGACGATTCACGAATTTAGGGAGGGCTTCGAGGCTGCCACAACGATAACACGAACGGCGATGGGTTTGAGGCTTCGAGACAAGCTCCAGGGATGACCCAACAAATGCCAAAGATGGACGGTGGCAAAGTGGGGCTGATGCCCAGCTTCACGGGTTGGAGCAAGAAGACGACGGATGGTGGCCTTCAAAGCTGGTGATCGGCGACTGGGTTTTACATCTCCACAGAGGGGACGAGGGTGCGTGGCTAGGCGGGAGAGGGCTTGGTCTCTTCTTTTTTTTACACTAAAGAAATTCACAGTATTTAACTTAGAAAAACAAAAAAAGATGAAACAAAAGGAAAAACACGAAAAAAAACACAAAACAAAAAATTCAACCCGAAGCAAAAGAACCATCCACAATCTCACCTATCCATAACAAGTTAACAACAAACAACTACTATTTACTAACAAATGAACCCTAAAAAACAATAAAATCGTGAAACCACGCATGAATTTGAACAAAAGAAAACCACACAGTTATTATTAATATAAAAAAATGCTAAAACAATTGAAAATTGTGAAAAGAGCTTAACCTTTTTTTCCAGGTAGCTGAACAGGATTGAGCTGAGGGATGCAGCAGTGAGGGGTTGAGAGAGGGAGAGGCAGCGATGAGTGAGAGTTTGGGAGAGTAGGGGTTGAGAGAGTGCCAGATCACAGAGTGAGGCTGCGATTATGGCGGAGAGGGAGAGAGGTAGAGCCAGCGAGGAATGATGAAGAGTGAGAGGAAGGGGTTGCGTCGGATAGTGAGGGTTCAGAGAGGGAGATACAGCGAAGAGTGGAACTTACGAGGGAATGGGCCATTTTGGATAGGGTACTCTATGGTCACCCTTTTTCAAAAAACAGTGACCATATACTGATACACAAAAATTTGTCTCTCAACAAATTTTCCTTCGGCAAGTATACCAAATTGTCGTCAAGTAAAAACTCACAATAGAGTGAGGTCAAATCCCACAGGGACTGATTGGTCAAGCAACTTTAATGGAAGAGTATGCTAGTTGAGCTAAACAGAATGTAATTGAGAATTGCAGAAAATTAAATGGCGGGAAAGTAAATTGCAGAAAATAAAGTGCAGAATCTTAAATGGGGATTTGGTAAGATGAACATGGAAGTAAATGGCAGAAAGTAAAGAGAATGGGTAAGATCAGAGATCGGGAATTCATTGGGCTTAGGAGATATTGTATTCTCCGGATCAAGTTCATTCTCATCTCTTCCTCAATTAATGCATTCATTGATCTCCTTGGCAATCTTAAGTGACTGGATCCCAATTCCTTGGCAATCCAATCTCTCTAAGCTTGAACAATTGCCCAATTCCTTGATTTAAGTGCTCATGGGAAGAGATAAAGTATGGTCACTGATTATACCACATGTATTTCCAAATCAAAGTATTGGGAGGATTACATGTCACTATATCCTCCCAAACCCCAATTTGGTCCAACATGAGAAAGCATTTCTAGCATGATCTCCTCATCCCTTTTCCAAGACTCAGGGAAAATCCAATTATGGAGAGTTTCTTTTCCAAGACAACTAACCAATTGAATTAAGATCGAAAGCTTTTTAGTAAACCAAGAGAAAAGAAAAAGGAAGAAGAATGAAAACTATAATTGATCCATCAAATTACAACAGAGCTCCCTAACCTAATGAACGGGGTTTAGTTATTCATAGCTCTAGGAATGGAAAATGGTAGTAAAGAATACATGCAGAAAAGTAAATATTATACAGAGGGTAATTCTCCAGAGTGCCAAGCTTCTCTATAGTTCAAAACTACTCCTATATATACTACTCTTCTTGATCTTCTAGTGAGTTCTTCAAGTCTTCGATATAGGCCTTAGATCTTGAGTTGAAGCAGTTACAATCTTCGGTGGGCTAAGCTTGCAGAAAAGTGTGAGTTAGGCATGGGCGTTAGATAGGACGTTAGTGGTGTTAACATTAAGTGAAAATGTGGGTTCGAAAACGTTAGTGGCAATCACCTTTTTCACTAACGTTCCAACCCCAAAATGGTACACGTTAACTTCAACGTTAGTGGCACTAACGTGACCACTAATGTTGCCTCATGGTTTTTCGCAAACGTTATTGGGAATCACCTTTTCCAATTACGTTGCATTGTGCCCCTTTTCCCTACGTTAGAGATCACATTAGTATAACTAACGTGACTCTTAACGTGGGCATGCCTAAGCTTCGAGAGCGTTAGTGACACTTACCTTTGTCACTAATGCTCCAAACGACCCTCCTTCCCACGTTAGAGCTCACGTTAATTGGATTAATGTGGTAGTGCATGCCATCTCCAATGTTAGTGACAAAGGTGAGTGTCACTAACATTGGCTCATCATGCTTAGCTCCACATTATCTCTCACGTTAGTGGTCTTAACGTGACCACTAACATGGGCAATGTTGGCTTAATCCAATGTTAGTGACAAAGGTGAGTGTCACTAACGTTGGCGTTCTCTTCCCCTTCCATGTTAGAGTTCACATTAACTAAGTTAACGTGACTCTTAACGTTGCCAATTGCCAATTTGGAGAGTTAGTGGTATTCACTTTTACCACTAACGCTAGAGCTCCCTTTTTCTCCACGTTAACTACCACGTTAATGTAGTTAATGTGGCAATTAACGTGGGCAATGATGGCTTCGAAGACATTATTGGTGATCACTTTTCTCATTAACATTGCAAGCTCATTCCCATTCCACGTTAGTGGTCACGTTAATTGGATTAACGTGGCTACTAACGTGGTTCTTCCTTGCTTCTTTTGTCCTGAAATCAAGCAAATAAAGTGCATCAAAGCTCTAGTCCAAGTCATGAGATTATGCATCATCAATTTATCATTCAATCCTTGCATAATCCTTATGAAATCATGTAAAATTCACAATAGTTTCTTGAATCAATGTGTAAATGTAATTTCATCCAAAACTTGCTTATTTCATAAGAAAATGCATAAAACTACCCTAAAACAGTAAAGAAAATGTCAGTGAAACTGGCCTAGATGCCCTGGCATCACAACACCAAACTTAAAGCTTGCTTGTCCCTAAGCAAGTACTGAAACATGAGAATGATGAATGAAATGACAAGAGAAATGAGTCATTATTGTGGAAGTCAAGTCCTTGGTTTTATGGGATTTCATGCATAGCAACTTAGGTTCATTCCTTTATTGGTTTTCAGGCCTTTATCATGCCCTTGAACACTTGCTTGATTGTATCCTTTGAGACTTCTTATTATTGATCCTTCCTTCTTTTCCAAAGTTTATTGCATTCCTTTTAGGCTAAGTGCTCTGTAAGAGTGCGACTCTTTCTGATAAGCTTTCAGCCAACACTCCCGAACCAGTTGGTTCAAGGTGCTAGGTGTTGAGACACCCCTAAGGACTTACTCCCTCAAGTCTCTTTCCCCCATACATACACACCACAGGCACATGGTTTGTTATTTTTCTTTCTTGAGACCTTGGTGTCCAGTACCTCTTTGGGTCACTAAGTGCTCTGTAGCAAAGGTTGCTCTTGATAGTGGACTTTCAGCTGGTAATCTCGGATTAGTGGACCCAAGTTACCAAGTGATAAGGCACCCCTAAGAGCTTATTCATTCAAGCATATCCCTTGCACAGGAACACCACAGACACATGCCTCAATATTCAAACCCTTGGTGCCTAGCATTATGTCTTATTGTTTTTCTTTCCTTTTTAATTCTTATTGCTCTTTCTCTTTTCTTATTAGGATATTATTAATTAGTTAGTCTCATGGGGTGTGTTTCAAGCATGTGATTCAGGACAGATAGTTGCTTTCCTACCTTGTGGGTGAACCAACTTAGCTAATTAATCACCCTACCACAAACATTCAGAATTTACTTCACAAGATAACTCCACTCTTGTTCTTTTCATAACATCTTCTTTTTGATTGACTTAAAGGACAAGCATATATATAAGTAAGATGAAAGTGAAAGCTAGGGACTAGACCAACACACTTAGACTTAAACAACTAAATATTAAAGATAGAATTGAAAATTCCTAACCACTATGGAAGCATGTTTTATTTCATACATAATTTTCCTTATTTAAAACTTGCAAAAGATAAAACTGGGAGGGAACTCCACCACATTTTACTTATCGGAATGCTCATGTCCCCTTGTCTTGGGATCCTCCTTGATTGCTTGAGTCCCCATTTCCTTTGCGCTTCTCGATCAGCTTCTTCCAGAAACCAGCATCCTCCATCTTCTTCTTTAATGCTTCCTTTTGTTGTTTCACCTTTCCCTCTTCTTGTTCTGTTAAGTCTTGGCGGACTGCATCATAACTTGGGATGGCAGGGTGAAAGTTATGCATATGCCCAGTCACATAAGTTAACTTGGCCTGAGTGTTTATGCTAAACTCTTCCCTATGCAGTTGCCGCCCTTCGTTGAGCACGCTGAACTCGTTGAATGCTTTCATCTGAGCTATCTGACGTTGGTTGAGTTCTTAAAGTCGTTTGTCTTGGAGCTCTTGCCTTTTGGTCACTTGATTGATGGCTTGGGTGAGTTGGGAATAATGCTCCTATTGCAACTCCATTTGTTATTTCTGCCACTCCCTTTGTTGATCCACCCAATTAGAGAGTAGTTCTTCTTGATGATCCATCCTTTGAGATTGAACTCGCAGTTGTTGTTCTTGTCCCTCTATATAGCTCTTTGCTAGATCCTCAATGGCTCTTTGAATGTGAAACAGATTTATGTTGGTAGGATCATATTGCTCTTCTTGCTGGTACCCTGTTTGTTGGGGTTCTTCTTGGTGAGGCTCTTCTTGGTGAGGCTCTTCTTGTACAGTTCTTTTCCTTATCTGAGGCCTTCTTTGTTGTTGAGTGAGTGCCACATAGTTTATACGCTGGAGCGTAACTAACCTCCCAGGGTTTACCCATGTTGGATTGTTATCTTCGAATACTACCTTGGCTTTCATACATAGTCTAAGGATGGTGCTGGGGTACCAAAGCCTAGCACCCGGATCATTCTTCTCAGCTGAATCCTGGATTCCTTCAGCTATAATTTCATGCACATTGATGTCCCCACCCTTTACTAAGCAATGTACCATGGTAGCTCGAGCAATATTGACCTTAGAATTGTTTGCGGCTGGAAGGATAGACCTCCTTATGAGCTCAAACCATCCATTGGCTTCCGGGATGAGGTCTCCTCTCCTAATAAACCGCGGCCTCTTATCCGAGTATCTTTCCTAATCAGATCCTATAACACACATATCATTCACAATTTCTTCAAGTTCATCTTCGTCGGGGGCATTGCTTATTCTTACTTGATAATTGAGCTCATCAAAATGTGGCGATCTCGGCTGAAGAGTCCTTGTTATAGCATTGGGGCTGAAGTCCACCTCTGTTCCTCTCACGAAGCTTTTGAAGGTGGGGGCCCTAGTACTGTCTTCTCTGGCCACATTGGCATAGAACTCCTTAATGAGGTTCGCATTTATCTTTGTTTCTGGGTTCGTGAGCTTTAGCCAACCCCTCTGTGCAATCTTCTCTCTAATCTTTGGGCACTCATCCTCGTTGAACTGGAATGTCAACTCTAGCAATATTTTCTTGTTTTTGATCCGTTCATATTGGAGCTCATGGAAGGCGGTCTTGAATCCCCCGGCATCGAAAGGAAGCTGCTCCATAGGCTCCTTCCCTCTTCTCCTTTTAGAGCTCGACGATGCCATGAGTGATGGTTGGTATGTTTGCGGCTCACAAGTGATAAACCCCATTTGTAGGGTTTATCTTGTATTGATTTTTGGGGATTTTATCACCTTTTATCCACATTTATTCAATGAAATAGCATGGTTTTGTAAATTCTCCTTTAATTGCGCTTAAGAGTGAAAACATGCTTTTTAGGACTTAAAATAGCTAAATCTAATTCTCCTTGATTCCATTAGATGCCTTGATATATTTGCTAAGTGATTTCAGATTTAGGAGGCAAAGATTAGACCAAGGGAATGAAGGAAAGCATGTAAAATTGGAGAATTCATGAAGAAATGTAGGAATCGCAAAAGCTGTCAAGCCGACCTCTTCGCGCTTAATTGACCATAACTTGAGCTACAGAGGTCCAAATGATGCGGTTTCAGTTGCATTGGAAAGCTAACATCCGGGACTTTAAAACGATATAAGATTTCCCATAGTTGCATCGTGCATAAGGGCACACAAGCGCACGGTATGCGGACTCACTAATGGTGGCACATGATCCACTTAATGCAACTCATGGCCAGCGGTTTTAGAAGCCTTGTGGGCACAATCCAACTCATTTCTGATACTATTTAAGCCAAGGATTGAAGGGAAATCAACATACTTTTGATCATTAGTCATAGTTTAGTTTTAAAAGTAGTTAGAGTTAGTTTCTAGAGAGAGAAGCTCTTTCTTCTCTCTAGAATTAGGATTAGGAATTAGGGTTAGATTAGGATCTCATAGTTCTAGGTTAAATTCAAGTCTCCTTCTACTTCTACATTCAATTGGTGATGGCTACACTTTGGTTCTTCTTTCTACCCCTATTCTCTTGTTGTAATTTCTCTTATTTTATTTCTAGGTTTTGTAACTGAGATACTCTTGTTCCCTTTGTTTTCTTTTAATAATGCAATTTGAGGTAATTCATGATAAAATTGATTTCCTTGATTGTTGTTGTTAATTCTTTGCATTCAAATATTGTTATAATTTATTCTTGTTGTGATTTACTATGCTTTTCTTTTGCACCTTCCAAGTGTTTGATGAAATGCTTGGAAGGATGTTAGAATAGAATTTCTTATTCTTGGCTTCAAAAGGTAACTTAGGATTTCTTGAGTTACAAATGTCCAAGTGATTGATAGTTGATAGCCATTGACTCTAGCCTACATTAATCCAATTAGTGGAAAGCTAGGATTTATGGACTTAGATTGATATAACTCACTTGACTTTCCTTTGCTATTTGATTAAAGGATGACTAAGTGGGATTAATCCTTGCAACTACCATACTTGTGGCTAGTGATAATGATGAAGACCCTTAACAACCAAACCTTGCCAGGACCATTTTGTTAATAAAATTTCATTACCATTTACTATTCATGTTTCTCATTCAAAACCCCAAAATATATAAATCCATAACCAATAACAAGAACACTACTCTGCAAGTCCTTTGAGAGACAACCCGAGGTTCAATACTTCGATTTATAGATTTTAGGGGTTTGTTACTTGTGACAAACAAATCTTTGTATGAAAGGGTTAGTGTTGGTTTAGAAACTATACTTTACAACGAGGCTTCATTTGTGAAATTCTAAACCGTCAAAAATCCAATCATCAAAATGGCACCGTTGCCGGGGATTTGCAATGGTGTTATGTTATTGGTTATTGTAGATATGTGAATATTGTAAATAGCTTGTCTTTTGCTTGTTTACTAGATTTTGTTAGTTTTATTTTATTTTTCCACTATGAATTCTCACCTTGGCTATGAGTTTGGTCCTAATTGTGTTGTAGAAAATGTGCACTTCAATGATGACACTCATTATGGATGGAACCAACAAAGATGGGAGGAGCCTCAAGGATTTGATCACTCCTATTGGCAACAACCTCTGGACAATTATAGGTATAATTCACATTCTAATGCATGTCAATTCAACGGCTATGGTGAATCTTTTTGCGACAATCAATCACCACCATCATATGCCTATGACTCTTATCCTCAACATGAACCTCAACCATACTCACAAGCCCTTCCATACCAAGCACCTTCCTATGATCCATATCCACCATATGACCAATCACCCATACCATATTCTTATGACATTTTTGAGCAAGAACCTATAGAACCACCACAACCCTATCATGATTATTACCAAGAACCACCTCAACACTCACCATCTCCATACCCTTACCAAGTAGAACCACCTTCCCACCATGAATCCTCTCTCCAAAATAATAAATCTTCTTACTCACTCCAAGTCCCAATAGATGATTCTCTTATTTTGTTACTCCAAGGACAAGAAGCCATGAAGCGGTATACACTTGAATTTGTGACCAATTTGACCAAGGTGGTGCACACTTTAGCCCACCAATGTTTGAATACTCAAGGTACTTCTGTGACCACATGTGAAAAGTCAAAAGAAGAGCAAAGCATGAAGCAGAAATTAGAAAATCTGGTGGAGAAGGAGGAGTCAAATTTTGTGTTGGAACAATTGGAGGAGCCTATGATCATTGAAGAAAAGGAAGAAGTGGTTGAAGATTTAGGAGATGTTAAAAGTCCATGTGAATATAGCATCATGGAGCATTCTTCCAAGAAGCTTGTAATTGATGTTGAGGAGGGTGCGCAACCTCCAAGGCATGTCATAGTTGGAGACTTGAAAGAGGCCTATCAAGAGATGGATTCAATCATGGATGAATTTCTATCTACAATTAAATCCTCTCCCATTGGACATGAAGTTGAAGTTATAGAAGAGTGTGCACAACCTCCCATACCCTTGGTGAGTAATGAGAAAGAAAGTGAATCAAAAGAGAGCTACCAAGAGGAAAAAGTTGCCATGGTGTATATCGAAATTAAAGAATATGAAGGGGTTGATCAAGAAATGGATTTATTCATCAACGAATTCCTATCCAAAATTGAATTACCTCTCATTGGGAAAGAAATCGAAGTTCTTGAAGACAACACCAAGCCATGTGATAAGAGGGGAAATGTTGGAGTTGAGGAAGCTCGCAAAGAGGTGGAAATACACAAAGAAGAGCACAAGAAAGTAGACCTTGCATTGTCTATGTGTGGGGAAGTCTCCCCTCCCAAGTCACCATCCAACACAACATTCAAGTGGGTAAAATTCTTATCCCTAAGCTTTACTTTCTCACTTGAATATGGTTTGATTGAAATGGATGGACAACTTAGAGCTCTTTGTGAACTTAAAAGAAAAAGAGAATTGTGTAATGGTTGGAGATTTGGTATAAAGCTCACTAAGGTCAAAGCTTTAAGGTATATAGATTTTAGAGCTTTGTTACTTGTGACAAACAAATTTTTGTTTGAAAGGATTAGTGTTGGTTTAGAAACTATACTTTACAACGAGGCTTCATTTGTGAAATTCTAAACCGTCAAAAATCTAATCATCAACAAGATGTGGCTATGAGAGTGTGTATGAAACTTTTGGTGGAGGATGGAGTTTGTGTGTTCGAGAGAAGGAAGAGAGAGATGGATGGGAATGACAATTGCGTATGGAAAGGTGTAAAGTGGGGATCATTTATATAGAAAGATGATGGGTGTTTGAAGGGTGTGGATTGATGGCATGGCTTAGTGGTGAACGGCTGGGGTTTTGCATTGGATGGGCACAAGGATCACTTCCTTTATGAGGGTCTTGATTCAGTCTCCAAGGCTATCCTACTCCCAATGTTGCATGGCAGCACATCCCAAGGTATACCCTTTCAAGACAAGTGTGTAGTTCTGGTATGCGAAATTGTGATCAATACTTTTCACAACACAAATAATCCCCGGTGATGAATCCAAAAACTTGGTGTTCAATACCATGGCATAAACACAACTTCGCACAACTAACCAGCAAGTGTACTGGGTCGTCCAAGTAATAAACCTTACGCGAGTAAGGGTCGATCCCACAGAGATTGTTGGTATGAAGCAAGCTATGGTCACCTTGTAAATCTTAGTCAGGCAGACTCAAATGGATATGAATGATGATATACGAATAAAACATAGAGATAAAGATAGAGATACTTATGTAATTCATTGGTAGGAATTTCAGATAAGGGTATGAAGATGCTTGTCCCTTCCGTCTCTCTGCTTTCCTACTGTCTTCATCCAATCCTTCTTACTCCTTTCCATGGCAAGCTTATGCAAGGGTTTCACCGTTGT
>NC_029780.3:37671754-37671914 GCF_000817695.3 Arachis duranensis
CCAGAGCTCCACACCTTAATCTATGGTGTGTAGAAACTCCACCGTTGAAAATACATAAGAACAAGGTCTAGGCATGGCTGAATGGCCAGCCTCCCAAAGAGGGTTCAATCATAAAAACATGATCAAAAGCTCTAAAATGATCCAAAGATGAAAATACAAT
>NC_029780.3:37672559-37673596 GCF_000817695.3 Arachis duranensis
AAAAAGAAGAGAATATGCAATGAATTCCAAAAACATCTATGAAGATCAGTATTAATTAGATGAGCGGGGCTTTTAGCTTTTTGCCTCTGAACAGTTTTGGCATCTCACTCTATCCTTTGAAATTCAGAATGGTTATCTTCTTTAAGAACTCAGAATCCAGATAGTGTCATTGATTCTCCTAGTTAAGTATGATGATTCTTGAACACAGCTACTTATTGAGTCTTGGCCGTGGTCCAAAGCACTCTGTCTTCCAGTATTACCGCCGGATACATACATGCCACAGACACATAATTGGGTGAACCCTTTCAGATTGTGACTCAGCTTTGCTAGAGTCCCCAACTAGAGGTGTCTAGGGTTCTTAAGCACACTCTTTTTGCCTTGGATCACAACTTTGTTTCTTTCTTTTTTTTCTTTTTCTTTCTTTTTCTTTTTCTTTTTTTTTCGAAAATATTTTTTTTTTGTATTCACTGCTTTTTTTCTTGCTTCAAGAATCATTTTTATGATTTTTCAGATCCTCAGTAACATGTCTCCTTTTTCATCATTCTTTCAAGAGCCAACATTCATGAACCACAAATTCAAGATACATATGCACTGTTTAAGCATACATTCAAAAAACAAGAGTATTGCCACCACATCAAAATAATTAAACTGTTATAAAATTCAAAATTCATGCAATTCTTCTCTTTTTCAATTAAGAACAAATTTTATTTTTTATTTAAGAGAGGTGATGGATTCATAGGACATTCATAACTTTAAGGCATAGACACTAAGACACTAATGACCACAAGACACAAACATAGACAAACATAAGCACTAAAATTCGAAAAACAGGAAAATAAAGAACAAGGAAATTAAAGAACGGGTCCACCTTAGTGATGGCGGCTTGTTCTTCCTCTTGAAGATCCTATGGAGTGCTTGAGCTCCTCAATGTCTCTTCCTTGTCTTTGTTGCTCCTATCTTATGATTCTTTGATCTTCTCTAATTTCATGGAGGAGAACAGAGTGTTCTTGGTGCTCCACCCTTAGTTGTCCCATGTT
>NC_029780.3:37673752-37674169 GCF_000817695.3 Arachis duranensis
TTCTTAGTGATGGGCTTGTCCTCATCAATGGGGATGTCTCCCTCTATGTCAACTCCAACTGAATAACAGAGGTGACAAATGAGATGAGGAAAGGCTAACCTTGACAAATGAGATATCACCTCATGAACTTCTATTTCTTCTCCAATCATGATGCTATGAATCATGATAGCCCGGTCTATAGTAACTTCGGACCGGTTGCTAGTGGGAATGATTGAGCGTTGGATAAACTCCAACCATCCTCTAGCCACTGGTTTGAGGTCATGCCTTCTCAGTTGAACCGGCTTCCCTCTTGAATCTCTCTTCCATTGGGTGCCCTCTTCACATATGACTGTAAGGACTTGGTCCAACCTTTGATCAAAGTTGACCCTTCTAGTGTAAGGATGTTCATCTCCTTGCATCATAGGCAAGTTGAATGCC
>NC_029780.3:37674515-37674973 GCF_000817695.3 Arachis duranensis
ACAAGACACTTTATTGTAATTCCTAGGGAGAACGACCCGAGGTTCAATACTTCGGTTTATAAATTTTAGGGGTTTGTACTAGTGACAAACAATTTTTTTGTATGAAAGGATTATTGTTTGGTTTAGGAACTATACTTGCAACGAGAATTCATTTGTGAAATTCTAAACCGTCAAAAGTCCATTCGTCACTCATCCTCGAGCAAAAGAAGAAAGAAGAGAGTAGAAGAGGAAGAAATGAGGAAGAAGGGAATGGCTTCGTGTGCGGCTAAAAAGGGGGAGAAGTGGTAGTTTGGTTGTGTGAAAATGAAGGAGTGAAGATGGGTTTATATAGGAGTGGGGGGGCTCATGGTTCGGTCATGTATGGGTGGGTTTGGGATGGAAAGTGGTTTGAATTTGAAGGGTGAGGTAGGTGGGGTTTTATGAAGGATGGATGTGAGTGGTGAAGAGAAAGATGGGAT
>NC_029780.3:37676543-37676994 GCF_000817695.3 Arachis duranensis
ATCTCTGTTGATCCTTCCATGAGAGATTTGGATGATTTCTCCATGAAGGATTATAGGTGTTTCCATAGGGTTCTCCCATGTAATTCACCTCTTCCATTGAAGGGTTCTCAGAATCATAAGCTTCATCTTCAGATGAAGCTTCCTTAGTACTGCTTGGTGCATTTTGCATTCCAGACAGACTTTGAGAAATCATATTGACTTGCTGAGTCAATATTTTGTTCTGAGCCAGTATGGTATTCAGAGTGTCAATCTCAAGAACTCCTTTCTTCTGATTGGTCCCATTGTTCACAGGATTCCTTTCAGAAGTGTACATGAATTGGTTATTTGCAACCATTTCAATCAGCTCTTGAGCTTCTGTAGGCGTCTTCTTCAGATGAAGAGATCCTCCAACAAAGCTATCCAAAGACATCTTGGGCAGTTTAGACAGACCATCATAGAAAATACCTATGAT
>NC_029780.3:37677674-37678771 GCF_000817695.3 Arachis duranensis
GATTTTGAAAAAGATATGGTTAAGAAGATATGATTGGTTTTAAAAAGATGTGATTGAGAAGATATGATTTGAAAAACATTTAAAAAAAAATTTTGATTTTGAAAATTAATGACTTGGCTATCAAGAAAAGATATGATTCAAACATTAAACCTTTCTCAACAGAAAAGGCAACATACTTCAAATGTTGAATCAAATCATTAATTGATAGCAAGTATCTTTGAAAATAGAAAGAAATTGAATTTGAAAAAGATTTGATTGAAAAGATATGATTTGAAAAAGATTTGATTTTGAAAAGATTTTGAAAACTTGAAAAAAAAATTTGCATTGAAAACAAAAATCTTCCCTATTGTGCCATCCTGGCGTTAAACGCCCAGAATGGTGCACATTCTGGCGTTTAACGCCCAAAACTCTACCCTTTTGGGCGTTAAACGCCTAACCAGGCACCCTGGTTGACGTTTAAACGCCAGTTTGCCTTCCTCACTGGGCGTTTTGAACGCCCAGCTTTTTCTGTGTAATTCCTCTGCAGTATGTTCTGAATCTTCAATTCTCTGTATTATTGACTTGAAAAGACACAAATTAAAAATATTTTTGGATTTTTAATAATCAAAATGTAACTAAAATCAAATAATAATGCATGCAAGACACCAAACTTAGCAGTTTGTATACTACTGATACTAACAAAATGAGAATGCATATGAGATACATAAACACTCAAGTCAAGAGAATTTAAAAATCAGAGCAATGAAATCATCAAGAACAACTTGAAGATTAATGAAGACACATGCATGAATGCAAAAGGAGCAGAAACATGCAATTGACACCAAACTTAAAATGAGAATAGAGTCTCAACAGGAAAAATATTTTTGGTTTTTATGATTTTGTAAATTTTTTTTTTTGGATTTTTTTTTCGAAAATTAAGTGGAAAAAGAAAATAAAGGTATCAAAATTCTTAATGAGAGTTCCAGGAATCATGCAATGTTAGTCTAAAGCTTTAGTCTAAAGAAATTAGACATGGCTGAACAAGCTTCAGTAGGACATTGCATTCAAGAGCTAAATTGATGAAAATCAATCAGCTTTGGTGATGATAAGAACATCAC
>NC_029780.3:37679879-37689894 GCF_000817695.3 Arachis duranensis
GTGCCAGTTTGGGCGTTTAACTCCCATTCTTGTGCCAGTTCCGGCATTTAACACTGGGAATTCTGAGGGTGACTTTGAACGCCGGTTTGGGCCACCAAATCTTGGGCAAAGTATGAACTATCATATATTGCTGGAAAGCCCAGGATGTCTACTTTCTAACGCCGTTGAGAGCGCGCCAATTGGGCTTCTGTAGCTCCAGAAAATCCGCTTCGAGTGCAGGGAGGTCAGAATCCAACAGCATCTGCAGTCCTTTTTAGTCTCTGAATCAGATTTTTGCTCAGGTCCCTCAATTTCAGCCAGAAAATACCTGAAATCACAGAAAAACACACAAACTCATAGTAAAGTCCAGAAAAGGGAATTTTAACTAAAAACTAATAAAAATATACTAAAAACTAACTAGATCATACTAAAAACATACTAAAAACAATGCCAAAAAGCGTACAATGTTGGTAACACTAAACTTGTTTGTGGTCATATGGTGCAACAAGGTTTGATTAAGACTCTAAGATTAACATGATATGGGTTGTGTTCATGCCATCTTAGTATGCCTTGAACACCAAACTTGTTGTTCACTATATGTTGCATATAAGAATTCTTCTAAGTGTTCGTCAAAGTTGATTTAGAATCCATGAACTTTGCCTTATTAACTAATATTAGAGATTAAAAAGAAATGGTATAGAACATGGGTTGCCTCCCATGAAGCACTTCTTTAGCGTCATTAGCTTGACGTTTGGCCTTTGTCAGGGTGGTTGGTAGTGCTTCAAATCCTCCGCCCTTGCAGTGAATTTATCTCCATTGGCTTTGTTAAGAAGCTCCACATGTTCTAAGGACAAGATTTTGTTGATGGTGTACACTGGAGGTAGCTGAGATGGAATGATGGGGAGATGAGGTGGTATAGATAGAAAGTGGGCAGAGACCACTTCATCTCTTGGAGAGAAATCTTCTGTAGGGATTTTCTTGTTTCTCGATCCCCTTGGGGCCTTTTTCCTTGTGTTCCTTGATGTCACTTTGCTCCTTGTGGTTTCTTCTTTCAGGAGGGTTTTGTTGCTTGTCTCATATGACTCTAGTGGGTCTAGTTCCTCTTGGATTACACTTGGCTGTTGCTCCTTCTGATCACATTGGTTGTCATCAATGGGGATTTTCAGGTGTGGTGCTTGTGTTCCCATGTTTGTCTCTTCCATCAGCCCCTTATTGTGATTTTCCTCTGACTCTTTGTTATCATGATCTGCTTCTTGGGAGGGTTTGAAAATGTTGAAGGTGAGTTGTTCATCGTGTATCCTTAATACTAGCTCTCCTCGCTCCACATCTATAAGCGCCCTGGCTGTGGCTAAAAATGGCCTCCCCAGGATGATGGGATGGATGGGATTCTCTTCCATTTCCAGGATAACAAAGTCCGTGGGCAGGAAGTAGTTCCCAACCTTCACTAACACGTTCTCAACCACTCCTATGGCCTATTTTTTTAGTTTTGTCAGCCAATTTGATGATTACGTCTGTGGGTGTTAGCTCATTGATTTGAAGCTTTTACATGAGGGACAGAGGCATTAAGTTGATACTTTCTCCCAGGTCACAGAGCCCCTTATCGATCATTGTCTCTCCTATAGCACAGGGAATGTGGAAACTCCCTGGATCCTTCTTCTTTATAGGTGGCTCTGTTTGAATGAGAGCACTGCACTTCCTGTTCATCTTTATTGTTTGTCTACCCTTCAATGAACTTTTTTTGGCCAGCAGCTCCTTTATGTACTTGATGTAGGAGGGCATTTGCTGGAGGGCCTTAATGAATTGTATATTTACATCAAGATATGCAAATATGTCGAGGAATCTTGAATACATTCTCCTTGCTACACCACCTTTGAGCCTTTGGGGAAAGGGTGCATATAGGTTCAAGGTCTCCCCTTTCTTTAGCTCCTCCCTGTGTGTGGGCTGGGGTGCATGGTTTCTTTCTTCATGATTTTCTTTTGGAATGTCTTGGATATGTTTTGTTTGTGTGTGTACTTCCTCCACACTCCTCTCATCACTTATAGTGATCATCTTGCATTCTTCCCACCTTACTTTCTTTGTTTCTCCTCCTGGATTCTTTTCAGTGTCACTTGGGAAACTATCAGTGGATTTGGGAAACTGTTAAGATAGATACCCCACTTGGGACTCCAGCCTCTTGATGGTTTCCCCTTGGTTTTTGATATTGGCTCGCACTTCATCCTTGAATACTCTGTTGTCTTGGACTTCTTTACATATGTCTTCGAGTAGAGTCTCAATTCTGGAGAGCCTATCCTCTATTGGTGATGGTGGGTTGAGATTAGGTGGTTGAGAAGGGTGATTAGGTGGGTGTTGATAGGATCTCTGTGAGGTATGTTAGTGAGTTACATTGTTGTTGGGATTGTGGTTGTGGCATCTCTGGTCTTGGCCTTGGTCTTGTTGATTTTTCCACCCAAAGTTAGGGTGATTTCTCCATCCAGAATTATAATTTTTGGAGTATGGATCATGGATCTGTCTGGGTGAGTTTCCAACATAGTTGGCTTGTTCCCAGTCACCTTCTTCTCCCACATTCACTCCTTCTTGAGCTGGTGATAAAGTGATGACTGCTGCGACTTGGTTTTCTTCCACCTTCTTGGTGAGATCTGCTAGCTGCTTGGTGATCATCTTATTTTGAGCCAGCAATGCATCCATGTGGTTCAGCTCCATTACTCCTCGAGTGTTACTTCTTTCAGAAGCATAGAAATAGTCATTCTCAGCGACAGTCTCAATGACATCTATGGCTTCTTCAATGGTTTTCTTCTTGTTCAGAGAGCCTCCTGATGAATGGTCTACAGCCTTCTTTGACTCATAAGAAAGACCTTCATAGAAAATGTAAAGTTGAACCCATTCATTGAACATGTCTGGTGGGCATCTTCTTGTTAAGTCCTTAAACCTCTCCCATGCCTCATAGAGAGTTTCCCCTTCTTGTTGCCTGAAAGTTTGCACCTCAGCTCTCAACCTGTTAATTCTTTGAGGAGGGTAGAATCTTGCCAAAAATTTGTTCACCACATCTTCCCAATTTGTTAAACTTTCCTTCGGGAAGGATTCCAGCCACTTAGATGCTTTGTCCCTAAGTGAAAAGGGGAACAAAAGCAATCTATAGACATCCAGATGAACACCATTAGACTTTACAGTGTCACATATTCTCAGGAAGGTGGTTAGATGTTGATTGGGGTCTTTTTGAGCACTTCCTCCAAATGAGCAGTTGTTCTGGACAAGGGTGATGAGCTGGGGTTTTAATTCAAAATTGTTGCCATGTATGGTGGGCTTTTGGATGCTACTTCCACAGTTTACTGGGTTTGGATTGATGTAAGAGCCTAGAACTCTCCTTTCTTGCCCAGCATGATTCACAGTACCTTCTCTGGCATGGTTGTGAGCTTCTTCTTCATGGTTGTTTTCCAAGTTCTCCTCCATGTTTGTTTCAAAGTACTCTTCCTCTTCCTCAGCACCAACAACTCCTTTTCCTCTTGCTTCTCTCCTTAATCTATGGAGGGTCCTCTCAGGTTCTAAATCAAAGGAAGTTGAAGCTCCGCTTCTTCTCCCTGTCATACAACTAACAGAGCACACAGCAGGAAATAAAATGAAGAGGTTATTCTTGTTAGTGTGGCTGTTAGTGTGAGTGGTGCAAATTATCAAACAGTTAGTGGGTTAGTGAGCAGAATTGTAGATAATAACAAAGAAAAAAAGAAAACGACGAGGGGTGAGGGGATGAGGAAGAAACTGAATAAACTGAAAGTAAATGACTAGATAAAATAAACAATCAAGAGAAAGAAAAAAATGCTCAATCTAGTGAACTTCCAACTTAATCATTGTTGATACAAAATCAATCCTCGGCAATGGCGCCATAAACTTAATACACGAAAACTTGTCTCTCAACAAATTTCCCTTCAGCAAGTATACCAAATTGTCATCAAGTAAAAACTCACAATAGAGTGAGGTCGAATCCCACAGGGACTGATTGGTCAAGCAACTTTAATGGAAGAGTATGCTAGTTGGCTAAACAGAATGTAGTTGAGAATTGCAAAAAATTAAATGGCGGGAAAGTAAATTGCAGAAAATAAAGTGCAGAATCTTAAATAGGGATTTGGGAAGATAAACATGGAAGTAAATGGCAGAAAGTAAAGAGAATGTGTAAGATCAGAGATGGGGAATTCATTGGACTTAGGAGATGTTATATTCTCCGGATCAAGTTCAGTCTCATCTCTTCCTCAATCAATGCATTCATTGATCTCCTTGGAAATCTTAAGTGATTGGATCCCAATTCCTTGGCAATCCAATCTCTCTAAGCTTGAACAATTGCCCAATTCCTTGATTTAAGTGCTCATGGGAAGAGATGAAGTATGGTCACTGATTATACCACATGTATTTCCAAATCAAAGTGTTGGAAGGATTACATGTCACTATATCCGCCCAAACCCCAATTTGGTCCAACATTAGAAAGCATTTCTAGCATAATCTCCTCATCCCTTTTCCAAGGCTCAGAGGAGATCCAATTATGGAAAGTTTCTTTTCCAAGACAACTAACCAATTAAATTAAGATCGAAAGCTTTCTAGTAAACTAAGAGAAAAGAAAGAGGAAGAAGAATGAAAACTATAATTGATCCATCAAATTACAACAGAGCTCCCTAACCCAATGAAAGGGGTTTAGTTATTCATAGCTCTGGGAATGGAAAATGGTAGTAAAGAATACATGCAGAAAAGTAAATATACAGAGGGTAATTCTCCAGAGTGCCAAGCTTCTCTATAGTTCAAACCTACTCCTATATATACTACTCTTCTTGATCTTCTAGTGAGTTCTTCAAGTCTTGGATGTGGGTCTTAAATCTTGAGTTGAAGCAGTTACAATCTTCGGTGGGCTCAGCTTGCAGAAAAGTGTGAGTTAGGCATGGGCGTTAGATAGGACGTTAGTGGTGTTAACGTTAAGTGAAAATGTGGGTTCGAGAACGTTAGTGGTAATCACCTTTTCACTAACGTTCCAACCCCAAAATGGTCCACGTTAACTTCAACATTAGTGGCACTAACGTGACCACTAACGTTGCCTCATGGTTCTTCGCAAACGTTATTAGGAATCACCATTTCCAATAACGTTGCATTGTGCCCCTTTTCCCTACGTTAGAGATCACGTTAGTATAACTAACGTGACTCTTAACGTGGGCATGCCTAAGCTTCGAGAGCGTTAGTGACACTTACCTTTGTCACTAACACTCTAAACGCCCCTCCTTCCCACGTTAGAGCTCACGTTAATTGGATTAACGTGGTAGTGAATGCCATCTCCAACGTTAGTGACAAAGGTGAGTGTCACTAACGTTGGCTCATCATGCTTAGCTCCACGTTATCTCTCACGTTAGTGGTCTTAACGTGACCACTAACGTGGGCAATGTTGGCTTAATCTAATGTTAGTGACAAAGGTGAGTGTCACTAACGTTGGCGTTCTCTTCCCCTTCCACGTTAGAGTTCACGTTAACTAAGTTAACGTGACTCTTAACATGGCCAATTGCCAATTTGGAGCATTAGTGGTATTCACTTTTACCACTAACGCTGGAGCTCCCTTTTTCTCCACGTTAACTACCACGTTAATGTAGTTAACGTGGCAATTAACGTGGGCTATGATGGCTTCGAAAACATTATTGGCGATCACTTTTCTCATTAACGTTGCAAGCTCATTCCCATTCCACGTTAATGGTCATGTTAATTGGATTAAGATGGCTACTAACGTGGTTCTTCCTTGCTTCCTTTGTCCTGAAATCAAGCAAATAAAGTGCATTAAAGCTCTAGTCCAAGTCATGAGATTATGCATCATCAATTTGTCATTCAATCCTTGCATAATCCTTATGAAATCATGTAAAATTCACAATAGTTGCTTGAATCAAGGTGTAAATGTAATTTCATCCAAAACTTGCTTATTTCCTAAGAAAATGCATGAAACTACCCTAAAGAAGAAAAGAAAAGGCCAGTGAAACTAGCCTAGATGCCCTAGCATCATATACCCTTTTAGGTCACCCTTTTCGAAAAACCGTGACCATAGACTCTTTTAGGCCACCCCCTAAAACCGTGACCACAGACCCCTTTAAGTCACCCCCCAAAACCGTGACCATAAACCTTTTTAGGTCACAATTTTTTGAAAAACCATGACCATAGAACCTTTTTTGTCACTGTAAAAAACTGTGACCATAGACCCCTTTAGGTCACCCCCAAAACTGTGACCATAGACCCTTTTAGGGCACCCCCCAAACCGTGACCATAGACCACTTAAGGCCACCCTCTAAAACCGTGACCATAGACCCTTTAAGGTCACTCTTTTTTGAAAAACCGTGGCCATAGACTCTTTTTTGTCACTGTAAAAAACCGTGACCATAGACCCCTTTAGGTCACCCCCCAAAACCGTGACTATAGACCCTTTTAGGCCACCCTTTTTTTAAAAATTCGTGACCATAGGTACTCTATGGTCGCCCTTTTTCTAAATACCATGACCATAGCTTTTTTTGTCACGGTTTTTTACTGTGACCAAAAAAACCGTGGCCATAGACCCAAAATATTGTAGTGAAAGCTTGTAGAATCTGATTTTTTCTCCGTCTCCACTGAATCTGTTTGTAGAGCGTTGGCAAGAGGTGGTGTGGGTTATTTGTTTGGGCTAATGAATTCCATAATGAAGGAGAATCAAGAGGCAGAGTAGTGCAGAAAAATAAAAATGATGCAGAATGGAGGATGAACTTTGCTTGGAAGATTGGAAGTTTGGAATCTGATGTTAGGGCTTTGAAATTGGGAGGGGCTTTGTTGGTTGCAATAAATTTTCTTGTAGTTGTTATGTTATTATGGAAATGGTGAAGATTGGCCTGATGTGTTTTGGTAAATAGCCAAATTTTGATGGTTTTGATTCAAATTAAAGGAATATTTTGAAGAAAAATTAACGTATGTTGTTATATGTATTGTTGTATCTATTTTTATTTTAAGTCTCAATAAATAAAAATTGCACATGCGTTAATATGAATCAAACAAAACAAAATAAAATATAACAATTTTAGATAAGAAATATCAACCAATTTCTTTATAATTCATTAATAAAACATCCACATCGATACTGAATTCTAACATAACTAAAATATTTAGTGTGATGCAACACACAAACAAAACAAAGTAAATTATCCAAAAGGAACCATTCCAAGTATAACTAACCAATAGCCACCATTACAGAGTTATCCAAACTTAGAGAAACAAGATAACTAATCCAAAAGGTAACTAATCCAAAAGTATAATGCCCTATTACATATAAAGCTCCCAAAGGCAGGATGATCAACAATTCAATTCTTTTTCTTGGAGGTATGAATCTGAGAGTAGGGACAAATTTTATGAAACTAGCTAGTCATGTGGCTGTCCCTGAAGATGCACCTGGCATTGGATCAACTGGTACATTGGTTGCTGGTGGATAGAGGTGTTCAAAATCGATCCAGACCGAATAAAACCGATCAACCGAATCGAAAAAACTGAAAACTGAACAAACCAAAAATTGAAAAAACCGAACAAATCACATTTTGGCTTTTTTTTTTTTGCCGTTCGGTTTGGTTTTCGGTTTCGACACTAAAAACCTTAACCAAACTGAACCGAACTGAACCGGTCACTTAAGAAACCCCTAAAAGGCCAACACCCAAAGGCCCAAACACTAAATAACCTAAACCTAGCAAGTAGCAGCACCACTCTTAGTCTCTCACAATCTTTCTCTAACGAATGAACATCAATCCCCAATCCCCAAGCCCCAGCCACTGAGCCCCTTCCTCCCAACAGCATCTTCCTTCACCATCCATATCACTGTCGCCAACTCGCCAAACAGAGCCTCGCGGACAGCACTGATATACTCCATTTTGAGGGTTTATCTTGTGTTGATTTCAGGGGTTTTATCAATAATTCCACACGTTTTCTACATGAAAATACAAGACTTTGTGTTCCTTTCCTAATTTTGCCTCATGAATGAAAACATGCCTATTTTGCACTAAATTAGATACATTTCTAATCTTCCCTTGATGCCATTCGATGCCATGACCTGTGTGTTAAGTGGTTTCAGAATATAGGGCAGGGACGGACCGGAAAAGAGAAGAAGGACGGGTGCAAAGGAAGGGAGCATGAGAATTGAACTTTGGAAATCTCGGCATGGGCGCGTGCACGCACTTGACGCATCCGCGTGGATTGAGCAGTTAAGAAGTCGAAGCCAAGAGCCAAGCCACGAGCCGGCTTGCGTAGCGGCTAGGCCATGATCTCCAATGGCGCGCACGCGTACATCACGCCTCCGCGCACATTACAAGATGTCCCGTGGACACGCACGCGTACACTGCGCGTGCGCGCCGATGTGCGAATATGATTTTTTTAAAGAGCCACGTGACTTGGGCGTGGAGGCAGTTGGGAATCCCATTTTGGGGAAGTGCTTTGGTGGGAAAAGCTTAAGAAGACCAAGGGAACAAGGGTTAAGCACTTTTAGCTCATTTTTAGATTCTAGATATTTTTTGGAGGATAGTTAGTTACACTTGTGGAGAAGGAGAGGGATTCAAAAGCTCTCATTAGGGTTCATCTTCATCCAATTTCTGAGTTTTCATTCACTCTTTGGTGAGATCCATTACAATTCTCAATTCATCTTGTTCATGTCATAGATCTTCTTCTCCAATCTCAATTAGTGTTCGTAATTGCTCAATTCTCATAGATCTTGGATTCAACTTTGTAGTTTTGGATTTAATCAATTTCTTTAGAATCTCATTTCCATTGTTGTTCTATGTTAATTGTTGTTAGTTCCTTGTGTTGAAATACTTTTAATTCTACTTTCTTCTCAAATTTACCATGGCTTTCACTCTTGCTCACCAAATGTTTGATGAAATGCCAACACTAGTTATGGAGTAAAAGTTTCCTACTTGGCATAGGGTTTGGGCCATTAGAAGAAGTTGAATATTTGTGCCAATTGTTGATTTGGAATTAGGGATTGCTAATTGACTTGGAGTACACTAAAGCTAGATTTCCATAAGGTAAAGCTAGGACTTGTGACTCAAGTTGATTACTCTCATTTGACTTTCCTCTATGCCTAGGGGTTAACTAAATGAAGCAAGGCCTAATTGTTGTCATCATTGAGAGAACTATAAGGATAGAATTTCTAATGCCAACCCTAAGCCAAGTCTTCTAAGGATTGATTGTTTGTTTTCTATTTTGCTAAAACCTTCAAAGAATCATAACAAGGCCTTCTAATCAATAAGATGCACACTCTAGCAATTTCAAGGGAGGACAACTCAGGAGACTAATACTCTCGGTTATAGATTGTAGGATTGTTTGATGCGAAGTTTAAGTGTCGATTAGACTATACTCACGATCATATTCATCATTGAATTCTAAATTGACATGCTAAATTTCGTTTATCAAAATGGCGCCGTTGCCGGGGACTTTGCTTAGTGTGCCATGTTATTGTTTGGAATGAATGTGTATATGTGTATATAGTTGCATTGCAAATTGTTCAAGTGACTAACCCTCATCGTTACCATGAATCTCATTTCCCCTTCATTGTATGACGCGTTCACAACCTCCGAGCTTAATCCCTTTTGATCCGGAAATAGAACGAACTTTGTTGCATATTAGACAAGCTCGGAGGCGGCTAAAGTTTGGGGAAGGTGAAGAGGTCTTTACTACCTCAACCACCTTACTAAAAGTGAACATTGAACCGTCACTCAAAGAAGGCATTAGTCATACTTCCATCAATATCACTAACAATTCTTCTTTCATTTTAGGTACTAAAACCATGGATGCTCCGAGGAGAGTTACCATCAAGGAAGCGGGTGCACCGGATTATGTCCTTCAACCCCTTCATGTAACTCACCCCAACTTGAATGCAAACTTTGAATTGAAGACCGCTTTGATCAACCTCCTACCTAAGTTTCATGGGCTTCCCGCACAAGACCCTATTCGACATCTCAAGGACTTTCATCGTATATGCTCAACCACTAGACGGGAAGGATCCGATGAAGTTGCTATATGGTTG
>NC_029780.3:37691235-37692892 GCF_000817695.3 Arachis duranensis
TCATTCTCACCTATGAACGTGTGCCTGACAACCACCTCTGTTCTACCTTCGATTGGGTGAATATCTCTTGGATTCCTGGTACACGATGCATGGTTGATCGCCTGACAACCGAGCTCTCGCCTGACAACCGAGCCAGCCATTCCGTGAGATCAGAGTCTTCGTGGTATAGGCTAGAACTGATGGCGGCATTCAAGAGAATCTGGAAGGTCTAACCTTGTCTATGGTATTCTGAGTAGGATTCAATGATTGAATGACTGTGACGAGCTTCAAACTCCTAAAGGCGGGGCGTTAGTGACAGACGCAAAGGAATCACGGATTCTATTTCGGCCTGATTGAGAACCGACAGATGGATAGCCGTGCCGTGACAGGGTGCGTTGAACATTTCCACTGAGAGGATGGGAGGTAGCCACTGACAACGGTGAAACCCTTGCATACAGCTTGCCATGGAAAGGAGTAAGAAGGATTGGATGAAGACAGTAGGAAAGCAGAGAGACGGAAGGAACCCAGCATCTTCATACGCTTATCTGAAATTCCCACCAATGAATTGCATAAGTATCTCTATCTTTACCTTTATGTTTTATTCATCATTCATAATCATTTGAGTTTGCCTGACTAAGATTTACAAGGTGACCATAGCTTGCTTCATACCAACAATCCCTATGGGATCGACCCTTACTCGCGTAAGGTTTATTACTTGGACGACCCAGTACACTTGCTGGTTAGTTGTGCGAAGTTGTGTTTATGCCATGGTATTGAACACCAAGTTCTTGGATTCATCACCGGGGATAATTTGTGTTGTGAAAAGTATTGATCACAGTTTCGCATACCAAGTTTTTGGCGCCGTTGCCGGGGATTGTTGAGTTTGGACAACTGACGGTTCATCTTGTTGCTTAGATTAGGTATTTTTCTTCAGAGTTCTTAAGAATGAATTCTAGTGTTTCAAGGTGATGTTCTTATCATCACCAAAGCTGATTGATCTTCATCAATTTAGCTCTTGAATGCAATGTTCTGCTGAAACTTGGCTAGCCATGTCTAATTTCCGAAGCTTTCTCTGAAAGCTTGGCTGGCTGTGAAGCCATGTCTAATTCCTGGACCGGAGTCTTAGACTAAACATTGCATGATTCCTTGAATTCTCATTAAGAATTTTGATACTTTTTTTTCCACTTAATTTTCGAAAAAATCCAAAAAATTTTACAAAATCATAAAAACCAAAAATATTTTATGTTTCTGTTTGAGTCTAGAGTCTCATGTTAAGTTTGGTGTCAATTGCATGTTTCTGTTCTTTTTGCATTCGTGCATGTGTCTTCATTAATCTTCAAGTTGTTCTTGATGATTTCATTGCTCTGATTTTTAAATTCTCTTGACTTGAATGTTTTGTTGTTTCTCATATGCATTCTCATTGTGTTAGTGTCAGTAGTATACAAACTGCTAAGTTTGGTGTCTTGCATGCATTGCTATTTGATTTTAGTTGCATTGTGATTATTCCTCATTATTAAAAATCCAAAAATATTTTTAATTTGTGTCTTTTCAAGTCAATAATACAGAGGATTGAAGATTCAGAACATACAGCAGAGGAATTATACAGAAAAAGCTGGGCGTTCAAAACGCCCAGTGAAGAAGGACAGACTGGCGTTTAAACGCCAGCCAGGGTGCCTGG
>NC_029780.3:37699924-37700251 GCF_000817695.3 Arachis duranensis
GGTGCAAGCTGCAAAAATCTCACTAGAGATGGCAGACAACTCAAGAAAACAAGCTTATGGACGTGTAGAGGATGTTCTGGTAAAAGTTGAAGACCATTACATCCCTGCTGATTTCATAGTCATAGAGACTGGGAAGTGCATGGATGAATCCATCATCCTTGGCAGACCCTTCCTAGCCACAGCAAGGGCTGTGATTGATGTTGATAGAGGAGAATTGATCATTCAACTGAATGAAGAATCCTTTGCGTTTAAGGCTCAAGGATATCCCTCTGTCATCATGGAGAGGAAGCATGAAGAGCTTCTCTCAAAACAGAGCCACACAGAGCC
>NC_029780.3:37700563-37700686 GCF_000817695.3 Arachis duranensis
TAATTGAAAAAGCAAAAACAGAATGAAAAACAGAAAGAAAAGCAGCACACCCTGGAGGAGAGCGTGCTGGCGTTTAAACGCTAGTAAGGCTAGCTGTTGGGCGTTTAACGCCCAGTCTGGCAC
>NC_029780.3:37703313-37703501 GCF_000817695.3 Arachis duranensis
AAGAAACCCAATTGGCGCGCTCTCAACGGCGTTGAAAAGTAGACATCCTGGGCTTTCCAGCAATATATGATAGTCCATATTTTGCCCAAGATTTGATGGCCCAAACTGGTGTTCAAAGTCACCCTCAGAATTTCCAGCGTTAAACGCCGGAACTGGCACAAGAATGGGAGTTAAACGCCCAAACTGGC
>NC_029780.3:37704476-37704713 GCF_000817695.3 Arachis duranensis
TGATTGAGAACCGACAGATGGATAGCCGTGCCGTGACAGGGTGCGTTGAACATTTCCACTGAGAGGATGGGAGGTAGCCACTGACAACGGTGAAACCCTTGCATACAGCTTGCCATGAAAAGGAGTAAGAAGGATTGGATGAAGGCAGTAGGAAAACAGAGAGACGGAAGGAACCCAGCATCTTCATACGCTTATCTGAAATTCCCACCAATGAATTGCATAAGTATCTCTATCTTT
>NC_029780.3:37704886-37706324 GCF_000817695.3 Arachis duranensis
CCCAGTACACTTGTTGGTTAGTTGTGCGAAGTTGTGTTTATGCCATGGTATTGAACACCAAGTTCTTGGATTCATCACCGGGGATAATTTGTGTTGTGAAAAGTATTGATCACAATTTCGCATACCAACAATCACCAACAAGAAAATAGGGACAACAACAACAACGGAGGAGGTCAAAGATGGAACAACAACTCACAAAATTTCTCACAAAACCGGCCACCATATAACCAACAAAATCAACCATACAACCAACAAAACCAACAAAGAAACTACCAAACATACCAACCACTACATCAAAGACCACCACCCAACCAATCACAAGCTCCTCTACTCACATATGCAACCACCCCCTCCAACCAAGACGAAACACTCCGGACCATCATCTAAGGTCAAAAGGAACTACAAAACACACTTGCCTCCGGCCTCACCGGCCTCACCTCTACACTACAAGCTCTTCTTCCATGAATGGATACACCATCAAATTCCACTCCTCAACCCCCAATCCAAAGTGTCATTCCCTCTCAACCTCAACCCAATCCAAAGGGGGGCATCAATGCCATCACCCTTAGATCCGGAACACAATTAAAAGAGAAGGGAGCAAAAGACTCAAATCCTATCACAATCGCCCAAGAGGAGGAGAAAATAGATGTAGAAGAGGTAGAGGAAGAGGAAACACCACAAGTTATAATTGAGGATGAAGCTCAACCAACAAAGGAGACCCCCAAGGCCAAGAAAACCTTGGAAGAAGAAATTGCTCAACCACTCCCATTCCCAACACTTGCAAAGAAAGCTAGAAAGCGCATAGAACTCGACCCCAAAATGGTAGAAATGTTCAAGAAAGTTGAGGTAACCATCCTCCTCTTTGATGCTATCTATCAAGTTCCTAGATATGCAAAATTCCTTAAAGATCTATGCATGAACAAGGATAGAATTCTTGAATTGGAAACCATCCCATTAGGGAGTTCTATTTCCGCTTTAATGGGAGCATTGCCTAAGAAGTGTGATTATCCGGGCCCTTGTATGGTCACTTGCACCGTCAATGGAGTTCAATTTATAGACTGTATGTGTGACCTCGGAGCATGTGTTAGCATCATGCCACTCTCCGTCTACCGGGTATTGAAGTTGCCACCACTAAAAAGGTCGACGGCAAGATTTGTCCTAGTGGATAAAAGCATAATAACCGTGACGGGTGTTGCGGAAGACGTATTGGTGAATATCAAAGGGTTGGTGTTTCCAATTGACTTCTATGTCCTTGAAATGCCATCAAGCAAAACCGAGAGAGCATCATCTATCCTACTTGGAAGACCATTCCTGAGAACTTCTAGATTTAAGCTAGATGCCTACTCGGGAACCTATTCATTTGAAATAGATGGGAGAGTCGTAAGTTTCAGCCTAGAAGAAGCAATGAAGCATCCACCGGAGAATCACTCTCTATTCC
>NC_029780.3:37706706-37707408 GCF_000817695.3 Arachis duranensis
GGTTACTTCCAAATTCACATTGCTCTAGAGGACCAAGAAAAAACCACATTTACTTGCCCCTTTGGAACGTACGCTTACAAGCGTATGCCATTTGGCCTATGCAATGCACCGGCAACGTTTCAAAGATGCATGATGAGCTTATTTGCGGACTTTCTAGAACAATGTATGGAAGTTTTCATGGATGACTTTAGTGTGTACGGTGACTCATTTGATCATTGCTTAGGAAACCTTGAAAAAGTCTTAGAAAGGTGCACCAAAACAAACCTTGTTTTAAATTTTGAAAAATGTCATTTCATGGTCAAACAAGGCATTGTTTTGGGACACATAGGCTCAAAAGAAGGCATCTCTGTAGATCCGGCAAAAATAAATGTCATATCTAGTTTACCTTACCCCTCCTCCGAGAGGGAAGTCCGCTCCTTTCTTGGACATGCAGGATTCTACCGGAGGTTCATCAAAGACTTTAGCAAAGTAGCCTTACCTCTCTCTCGACGGCGGACCATCTAAGTCACCTCGAACACACAAAAGGCGACACCACTCCTATCAATGACTCTTTTCCTCTAGATGGTTTGCACGCAATCTCGGAAGTAGTTCCTTGGTACGCCCCAATAGCAAACTACTTGGTTTCACACACCTTCCCTCCCAACCTCAACAAACATCAAAAGGATAAGCTGAAAAGCGAATCCAAATACTATGTTTGGGACG
>NC_029780.3:37707486-37717287 GCF_000817695.3 Arachis duranensis
GGTGCATACCTCAAACCGAATTCCAAGCAATCTTGGACGCTTGCCATGCTTCCGAAGGAGGTGGCCACTATGGCTCCCAAAGAACGGCAAGGAAGGTCCTTGACTGCGGATTTTGGTGGCCAACACTTCTCAAAGATTCTTCTCGCTATTGCAAATCTTGCCCCCAATGCATTCGGTTTGGAAATACTTCTAAGAAGGACGAAATCCCCCAACAAAATATGCTTTTTTGTGAAATCTTTGATGTATGGGGAATCGACTTCATGGGACCATTTCCAAATTCCAATGGCTTTCTCTACATCTTGTTAGCTGTCGATTATGTGTCAAAATGGGTGGAGGCAATCCCCACCCGAACGGATGACGCTCATGTTGTTTATTCTTTTGTGAGGAACAATATTATTTGTCGCTTTGCCTCCCCAAGAGCAATCATAAGTGACCAAGGATCCCACTTTTGCAACAAAAAAATGGACGGCCTCATGAGAAAGTACGGCATCATACACAAAGTCGCCACGGCCTACCACCCTCAGACAAACGGCCAAGCTGAGGTTTCTAACTGGGAAATCAAACATGTGTTGGAAAGGGTTGTGAAGCCGAATCGGAAGGATTGGAGCGCCAAACTCTCTGATGCTCTATGGGCATATCGAACGGCTTACAAAACACCCATTGGCATGAGCCCCTTTAGGCTTGTATATGGTAAAGCATGCCACTTACCGGTAGAAATCGAACACAAAGCTTATTGGGCAATAAAGGAATGTAATATGAGCTTGGGTGGAGCCGGAGTAGAGAGAAAGCTTCAATTAGCGGAATTGGAATGCTTAAGATTAGAAGCTTATGACAACTCTAGACTTTACAAGGAAAAGATGAAAGCCATCCATGACAAGAACATTAGGAGGAGGGAATTCCGACCCGGTAACCTAGTTCTTCTTTACAACTCAAGATTGAGATTACTACCCGGAAAGCTTAGATCAAGGTGGGATGGACCCTACCAAGTGGAGAAAGTAGAACCTTTTGGGGTCTACCACTTGCGCCACCCATCAAGTCCGGAGATTTTCAAGGTAAATGGGCACCGTCTCAAATTGTACCATGGTGAGCAAAGAAGGAACTCCAAGGAATTTGAAGTGTTCCTCTTGAGGGATGCCTCTCTTGAACAAGAACTTTGAGCTAGCGGAAGTCCAACTTAAGGACAGTAAACAAAAGTGCTAGGTGAGAGACACCCCACCATGGTAAGATCTTCCTTTGTACATAACCATTGCATCATTTCTTGATTGACACTTGCTTAACGCTTGAATTAATGATGGATACCTAGGTAATAGATTAGTTGTAGTTAGATTTCAATGCTAATTTTGTTTCATTTGTTGAGTTCATTCGGCAGTGTCAAGTTAAAACATCTTTCTTTAGGGCTTAGGTGGCTGCTTAGAGGATTGGAATGTTATAAGTGGTGCAAAACATGCAAAATTTTGGAAAAGGCACCCTTCTGCGCGTGCGCGCACCTGGCGCGCGCGCGTCCCTGAAGAATTTGTCGACCATCCGTGCGGACGCGCACAGTGCGCGGACGCGTGGATCGACAAAAACAACCCCCCATACATTTTCCAGAGAGTTAAGCCCACCCTACGCCAGCCCCATGCTTGAGGCACAGGCCAACCACACGTGCGCGCACATGGCGCGTACGCACGCGTGCGCGCACATGGCGCGTACGCACGCTTTCACATATCTGCAAATCGACGTGCTAGCGCACCGTGCGCGCGCGCGCCGATTACCCTTGTGCACTCCTGGCACATATTCCAAAGAGTTAGGCCACTCTCCGGCTTGCACTAAGCCACCAGCCCACCACCTCTGCCGCGTGCGCGCACCTGGCGCGCACGCATCCAAACGCTTGCAACACAATGTGCGCGCTCGCGCCCAGGGTGCGCACGTGTCCCTCGTTCTGCACCCTCCTCTAGGCCACTTCACAGAGAGTTAGGCCCACCCCAGGCCCATCTCATGCCTGTGGCATAACCACTTTGCCGCGCACGCGCACTGTGCGCGCGCGCGCCAATAACCCTGCAGCCAACTTCTGGTACTTTTTCCAGAGAGTTGTGTCAACTCTAAGCCATCCTTGTGCTACCAGCACAAGCCCATGGACGCGTGCGCGCAGCGTGCGCGTGCGCGCCCCTGATCCACCTCGCTTCTTTGCGTGAGCGCGCGCCAGGCACGCACGCGTGGATGCTCGACGCCAAATCTCATTTGAACACACTTGCCCCCTTTCATTCTTTTACCACTTTTCTTCTTCTCACCCCCTCCACTACCCCTCTCCCTCTTACACTTTCCCCTTCCTTCCAACCACCTCCGACCACCTACCTCCGGTGGCCCCTACATTATTCCTCCACCCTCCATCATTCCACTTCCCAACTTCTTCCCCCATTCCCATTTCCATCTATCTCAAGGTACTTTACTCCACCCCCTCTTGCTCTATTTCTCTACCTTTGATTCTTAATCTTCATTTTCAACTTGTTTTAGGTAGTCTCTTTCTTTCCCCTTGAATTTTTTTAGCTACTTCTTTGGGGTGTTTTTGTTTCTTTCTGTCTTCCATTTAACTCTTCATAGGCATTTGGGTCCTACATTCCATTGCATTGATAGATGAGATGTGTTGCTTGATTTTCTTACACCCACTATGCACTGTAGTCATTAATAATGGATTGTGGATTGTACATTGCTTTCACTTACATCCAATTACATACTACAAAGAGGATGCACGCCAAGTGTTTGATGAAAGGCATACATGAGTTTTGAGCTCGTTTTGACTAATTGCCTCCCCACTAACCACTCTTGGGTGCATCCCCACATTTTCCAATCCATCCACTCACCTTTTCATAACTTGACTCTCACTTTGATATTTGAGGGTGTATGCATCTCATGCCTCTTACTCGCATGCTTAAATCACCCTTGCACCACATGCAAATGATTCGCCTTGCTCATCACATGTTATCTGAGTTACATGTTGCAGCTGTCATGTAATAATGATACCCATCTTCTTATGGCATAACTCTTCATTTGCATCATCGCATTCAATCATGCTTCTTTCGGTTTGATGTTATCCCCCTTCTATGCTATCACAGGATGGTAATCAAAAGGAACAAAGGAAAAGCCCCGAAGAAGCCAGCTTCCAATAGAGCGCACCAAGAACTAACGGCCAAGCCACTCCTAAAGAAGGCTAAGGGCCCCGTTGATGTTCTAGAGAAGGACAACCCTCCAAATGATTCAAATAAGTTCCCTAACCGCTACTGCGAACTTATTTACTCAAGAATGATTGAACGGAATTATCACCCAGAGTCTTTTCTAGTCCTACCGGCTCACCTCACTCCGATAGTGATGCCGCACATTGACCGGAGGCAATGGAGGTTCCTCTTAAGGCAACCAAAGGAGGCCAATCTCTCATGGGTGGTGGAATTCTATTCCAACTACCACTCACCCCTTCTCACATCAGTATTTGTACGCCAGAAGCAAGTGTCAATCACAGTGGACACCATCCGAGAAGTCCTTGGGATTGAGCTGTTGACAGATAACTATGATGCTTACCAAGAAGTCTTGACTGCATGTGATGACCGTGCGTTCGATTGGAGCGCTATCCTCCGCGTAATTGCTTTACCCAACGCATGTTGGATTCAGGGGACCATAAAGCAACGACCAAAGGGTTTGGATGCCGGCTACCTCACTCAAGAAGCCACGGCATGGGCCCAAATTCTAGCTCACTACGTGCTCCCGAGCACCCATGGGTCATCCATCACCGCCGAGCTTGCATTATTGATATGGTGCATCTTAACCGAGAAACCGGTCGACATTTCGCATACCATTCGCCAATCCATGGGGCGCATTCATGCCAAGGGAAATCTACCATTCCCTGCCATGGTGACCGAATTAGTTGCAATGGCCGGCGTCCACCGAGAGGCTAAGGATAGGAGAACCTCAATTCCGGTCGAGGGCGATGTTATTCCGACCAAGAGATGCCTCAAGCCTCCGAAATTCACCAAGGATATTGGACTACCCACACCAACTCGCAACACTACCACATCTTCCACACCACAAAAATCAGCCACCCAACGCCTTGAAGACCTTCACAAGAAATTGGACCGTTATGAGAGGCGTAACCAACGCCGATACGCTCACGTGAAGAAACTTCTAAGCGTAGTCACCCTACCTATGGAGGAACCCGATATCTCCATATCCACCGCAACTTCAAGCGGAGATAGCGATGACATTGGAGATGAGGGACACTCGGGACTCGACCACCCATTGCGCCTCACCTATAGCACGGAGGACCGTGCTAAGTTTTAAGTGTGGGGAGGTCGGCCGATCGATCTCCGTAGGTAACACCCGAATAAATTCTTGTTCTTTGAACTCCTTTGTAATTAGGATAGGTTGCATGATTAGGTCTTATTGCATGATAAGTTTACTTGGTTAGAACAATGAAACTCTTTCTTAGGAAACCAATACTTTGGGGCAACCATGGCAGTGCCAATTTTAAACAATTTTGATGCCAAATTTGCATGGAGAATTATATTTTGGAACATGAATTTTGAGTTAAGGACACAAGCTAGTGAGCTTTGAGCCTTGTTTTGTGGCTACATCTTATAGCCACCTACTATCCTTCTTGTGTGCAATTGTTCTCTCTCTATGAGTGTGATCCTTGATTTGTTTGATTCCTTATATCCATTATTTTGTGTATTCATGCATTTATATGATTGAGGCCATCATTTCATTTAGCTAACTTACCCAAAATGGCCTTACCTTTTATCTTCCTTTGTTAGCCAATTTTGAGCCTATGATTAACCCACTTGTTCTTATTTTAGCACATTACAAGTCTTTAAGTGAAAAACAATAATTGTTCCTTATTTGGATCTTTGATTAGCTTAGGCTAGTGTGTGTGAGCATCATTCAAGAGTGGGAAAAAAACTTGGGACATTGGGTGAATAAAAGGGTGTATTTTATATTTTGTTGAAAATATTGAGAATTGGGTACATACTCATATATTGATCAAATGTAAAACCTTACGCATTGATGTTCATGTATATAAAAAAAAAGGAAAATAAGAAAAAGAAAAAGAAAAGAAAAAAATAATATGGAAAAGAAAAAAATAGAAAAAGAAAGAAAAAGAAGAAAAATAATAAAAAGGGGACAAAATGCCCCAAGGTGAAGCTCAAATAAAAGATCAACGCATAAGTGTTGTGAAACGAAAAGAAAATGCACGAGTATGTGCAAAAGTGAGAAAAAGGGGTAGTTAGGTTAGAAGTTAATTGTATAGGATGTCATAGGTTAGGTGGGAAGTTTGAGCTTATCAAAGATTCAAATTTCAAGCTCACTTGACCATATATGCATCATACCTTGACCCTAGCCCCATTATAACCAAAGAAAAGACCTCATGATACTTGTATGCATGCATGAAATATATGTTGATTGTTAGAAGAAGAACAAATCTTGGAAAACATGATTAGGGGAGAACTGAGAGAATCAACCTAAACACTTGAGCGAATAGAGTGCAAACACTTCCGGTGAGGGTTCGATGCTCGATTCCTTGATTCCCGGCTCTCACGAGCATTCCTCATGCAAAGTTGCATATATTGCATTTGATGCTTGAAAATTGGCAAGTCCTATATAAATTGACCACCATCGGACCCTATATGCTTGCATATATCTTAGGAAGGTTGAATTGTTCCTAACCAAGTAGGTAATAGCATTAGTCATAGTTGCATTCATATAAGTAGGTTGCACTTCATGAGTCGTGTACCTCTATGATCCCTCGGTCTTTTGTGTTTCTTTTGCATTTCTCTAAGCATGAGGACATGCTAAGATCTAAGTGTGGGGAGGTTGATATACTCCATTTTGAGGGTTTATCTTGTGTTGATTTCAGGGGTTTTATCAATAATTCCACACGTTTTCTACATGAAAATACAAGACTTTGTGTTCCTTTTCTAATTTTGCCTCATGAACGAAAACATGCCTATTTTGCACTAAATTAGATACATTTCTAATCTTTCCTTGATGCCATTCGATGCCGTGACCTGTGTGTTAAGTGGTTTCAGAATATAGGGTAGGGACGGACCGGAAGAGAGAAGAAGGACGGGTGCAAAGGAAGGGAGCATGAGAATTGAACTTTGGAAATCTCGGCATGGGCGCGTGCGCGCACTTGACGCATCTGCGTGGATTGAGCAGTTAAGAAGTCGAAGCCAAGAGCCAAGCCACGAGCCGGCTTGCGTAGCGGCTAGGCCATGATCTCCAATGGCGCGCACGCGTACATCACGCCTCAGCGCACATTACAAGATATCCCGTGGACGCGCACGCGTACACTGCGCGTGCGCGCCGATGTGCGAATATGATTTTTTTAAAGAGCCACGTGACTTGGGCGTGGAGGCAGTTGGGAATCCCATTTTGGGGAAGTGCTTTGGCGGGAAAAGCTTAAGAAGACCAAGGGAACAAGGGTTAAGCACTTTTAGCTCATTTTTAGATTCTATATATTTTTTGGAGGATAGTTAGTTACACTTGTGGAGAAGGAGAGGGATTCAAAAGCTCTCATTAGGGTTAATCTTCATCCAATTTCTGAGTTTTCATTCACTCTTTGGTGAGATCCATTACAATTCTCAATTCATCTTGTTCATGTCATAGATCTTCTTCTCCAATCTCAATTAGTGTTTGTAATTGCTCAATTCTCATAGATCTTGGATTCAACTTTGTAGTTTTGGATTTAATCAATTTCTTTAGAATCTCATTTCCATTGTTGTTCTATGTTAATTGTTGTTAGTTCCTTGTGTTGAAATAGTTTTAATTCTACTTTCTTCTCAAATTTACCATGGCTTTCACTCTTGCTAACCAAATGTTTGATGAAATGCCAACACTAGTTATGGAGTAAAAGTTTCCTACTTGGCATAGGGTTTGGGCCATTAGAAGAAGTTGAATAGTTGTGCCAATCGTTGATTTGGAATTAGGGATTGCTAATTGACTTGGAGTACACTAAAGCTAGATTTCCATAAGGTAAAGCTAGGACTTGTGACTCAAGTTGATTACTCTCATTTGACTTTCCTCTGTGCCTAGGGGTTAACTAAATGAAGCAAGGCCTAATTGTTGTCATCGTTGAGAGAACTATAAGGATAGAATTTCTAATACCAACCCTAAGCCAAGTCTTCTAAGGATTGATTGTTTGTTTTCTATTTTGCTAAAACCTTCAAAGAATCATAACAAGGCTTTCTTAGCAATAAGATGCACACTCTAGCAATTCCAAGGGAGCACGACTCGAGAGACTAATACTCTCGGTTATAGATTGTAGGATTGTTTGATGCGAAGTTTAAGTGTCGATTAGACTATACTCACGATCATATTCATCATTGAATTCTAAATCGACATGCTAAATTTCGTTTATCAAGCACCTCAGTGCGGTTCCTCTCTCCCTCCCTCCCTCCTTTCGCAGTTCAGAGTCGTTGTTTCCCTCCCTCGCGTCGCAACTTCTCCCTTTCCCTCCCTCGCTCTCGCAGCCTCTCCCTTCCTGTTGTGCTGGTGCTGCTGTTTTAATTTGTTGTTGTCCATCGTCGTTTGCGCTACAACCAGTACAGTAGCACTCCTGTGCATCTAGAATAGGGATGCGTCTCGAGTAAATGCTTTGTTTTAATTTTTTTGGATCTGGTTATTTGTTCTTAGTTCTGTTCTAATATTTAGTTCTATTTTTATTTTGCTATTATGATTTTTAATTTAGGATTTTTGGTTCTATTCTTTCTAATTTGTCCTTGCAGTTTTTATCATTTGTAGTTCTCTAATTTTAAAATTTGTGGCTGTTAGATAATTTTAAAATTTCTTGTTTTAATTATCTAATTTGAATTTATGGTTTATTGTTGATGCGTGAGCATCTTTCCTATCTTTTTCTAGTGAATTTGCATTCAATTTGTTGAGTTTAATCAAGAATTAATTATCTTTTAGCCACTATGGATACTACTTTGAGTTGTGTGCAATTCTGTTTATTTTTGGTAGCATTCGACTGGATTTGATGAAGTTTTTGCAGACAAAGAGAAGAAGGCCAATGATGCTGTCAACCCTGACCTCTCTGCACTCAAACCTAAATAAGTCAAGCTTAGAGGTCCAATGGACGTAATTTCAGTGGCGTTGAAAAGCTAACTTTCAGAGTTTTCCAACGATGTATAATAGTTCATACTTCTTTTCCACCAAGTCAACAAGGGTGGCGCCTAACTTGAGGTTTCTCAAGTTAGGCGCCAAAATCAACTAAAGCAATTAATCCAAGCGGCCACGGTGGTGCCTGGATGAGAAAGGGGCATCCAAGGAGTTCTGCCTAGGCTACGCCTAACTTGAGAATTCTCAAGTTAGGCACCATACATCAATAAGCACACACAAGGAGTAGGCCACACTTCAAGTTAGGCACAACTCCCCTCAAGTTAGGCGCAAATTCAAGCCCTCCACACCAAGATGCGCTGCCCACTCCAAGTTAGGCGTGCCCCAACTCAAGTTAGGCGCAAGATCTTCAACCACCAAGTGGTCCCAGCGTCCAATTAAGGCCATTCGAAGATTAATGTAGATTTCTGATTAAACCGTATTTTAATTAAAAATAGGAAAAGATATTATTTAGTTTTAGAAATTATAATTTACATTAATTAGGATTATATATAAAAGGGAAAAGAATCAGCCCTTCGGTCTCTTCTCTTCTCTTTTACCTCATTTCGCAATTTATAGTTTTTACGGATCCTAGTTTTCTCTCTGAACCATGAGCAACTAAACGTCCACTGTTAAGGTTAGGAGCTCTGTCTATTGTATGGATTGATACTATTATTTTCTATTTTAATTCATGTATAATTCAAGAATTATTTTCGTTCTTTATTTTATGAATCTAGATGGAACGAAAGTATGACATTGGTTCTAATTGAGTTCTTTTATAACTTGGAAAAGCTTTTTACTTGAACAACAGCTTGAAAACAATTTCTCCTAAATTTCTAATTATCTGGACTTAACGGGATACGTGACATATAATCCTCTTATATTTGGGTAATTAGGATTTTCGTTGCATATAAACTAGAATTGAACTTCACCTTCTAATTGGAATTAAGTGACCAAGGAATTGGCGGTTGATGAAGGTTAGAAGAGACTAAAAAGGTCTAAGGAATTAAGATTTAGTCACTTATAGTTTGCCATGAATTAAATCTTGCATGATTAAAATAGTTAGTAAGAAAAGTCAATCCGAAAGATAGATATCTCTGAAGCCTTAACTATTTCTCCAATAATACTTCACAACTTGTTTACTGCTTGCTTTCTGATATTCTGAATTACTATTTAGTGCAATTGAACTCTCAAAACACCATTTTCTGTTTGTCTAACTAAATAAATCATTTAACCATTGTTGCTTAGTCCATCAATCCTCGTGGGATCTACCCTCATTCACTTGAGGTACTACTTGGTACGACCCAGTGCATTTGCCGGTTAGTTTGTGGACTTTAAATTCTGCACCAGTTGTTCTAATTTATGCGGTTTTAATTTTAGTGTTGTTCTCATTTTGACCTGTTTCTAATTATTTATTCAATTTTTTTTGTATATATATATGTTGTTGCTTTCCACCACCACCCTTATCTTAGTGCAATGATTTGGTCAATTTCTTTACCAGCTTAAGTTTTGCACACTATGATTCATATGGCTCTAGTATTATGGCTTAATTTTGTTAGGCAAGGATGGCTACAATTTATGGTATTATGACATTAAGAGTTTTGCCAGTAAAGAATGTCATAAAAACAGTCGCGTTGTAGATATAGTCTCTAAACCGACAAAAATCCCTTCGTACAAACG
>NC_029780.3:37717488-37718487 GCF_000817695.3 Arachis duranensis
GAGTGAATTAAATGGCAATTAAAAATAAATAATAACTGTAAAACAAACTTTTGGCAAGATAAGGGAATTTAGAGGACTAACTTAGTTATCTCTCTCAACTATAATAAAAGTTGAATCCAAACTCCACTTGGTCAACCTTTACCCGGGCAAAGGAAAGTCAAGGTGGACTAATTAAATTGACCTTTGAATCCTAATTATTTCCTAAGAAAAGGTTGGGATTATTCAGGTTCAGCTCAATTAGCAAGATAACGATTATTAATTACGTTGAGTTTAATAACTGTTGAGTTACTAAATTTTGTTGAGTTACTAAATTCTTAATCAGAACCAAAAGGGGAAAAAGTAAAATTGCTGGAATAATAAGAATATCCTTAGATGGGAAGCAATGGCAACTTAATTCAAAGAGAACAATTATAAACTGAAAATACCTCAATTATCATTAATTCAAAGAACAATCCATGACATGGGAGAAATTCATAAATCAAATTATAATAATCAATTCAAATGTCAGAATAAATAAATAAAAGTAAAACTTAAAATAAAAGAACATTAAACCTGGGATCCAGAGTTACTCTTAAAATAAGAAGAAATCCTAAATCCTCAACGAGAGAGAGAACCTCTCTCTAGACTAAATCTAAATCATAGAAAAAACTAGAAAATTGGCGAGCTCCCCCTGAATGGATGCTTTCCCTCACTTCATAACCTCTGATCTATGCTTTCTCGACTTGGATTTGGGCCAAAAAGGGCTTTAGAACTCGCTGGGGCATGTTCTGTAATTTTCTGGTGCGTGGCCTCTGTCACGCGTCCGCGTGGGTCACGCGGTCGCGTCATTCAGAGCTTTTCCTTGCCACGCGGTCACGTCAGTCATGCGACCGCGTCATGTGCGTTTTGCTTAAGGCGCGCGATCGCGTCAGTCATGCGGCCGCGTCGCTGAATCTTCGCTTCTGGCACGCGATCGCGTCGTCCATGCGATCGCGTGAACACCAGTTTCCTTAAAGCTCC
>NC_029780.3:37718663-37725409 GCF_000817695.3 Arachis duranensis
AAAGCTTAGGAAACATGTTTTTCACAATATGACATAATAAGGAAGGGAAAGTAAAACCATGCAATTAATGTGAATAAGTAGGTGAAGGATTATATAAATCACTCAAATTAAGCACAAAAGAACTCATGAAATATGGGTTTATCAACCTCCCCACACTTAAACACTAGCATGTCCTCATGCCAAATCCAAGGTAAATAATTAAGGTTAAAGTGATGGAATGCAATTCAACCTAAATTAAATGTAACTACCTAAATGAATGATGCATCGCGCAACTCTAATTTATTCACTCATATATAAAGCTTACATATAGCTAAGTTAATTCACATTCTCAAGGAGTTATGTATATATATATAGCCAACCCTTAAATAATAAAGCAATTTAGCAAATGAGATGGGAAAGAAAACATTGTATAAACTTGCAAAACAATTAGTAAATTTGAGCACAGATATATGTTGATGAGTTATTGAACCCTCACTGGATTTTGTGTTTACTCTCTTGTTACTCAGTGTTTATTGGGTTTATTCACTCTATTTTTCTTTTTATTCTTACTTTCTATAGCTTTGTTCTTCATCTAACCAATCAACAATTATAGAATATAGTCATACCAAAAAGTCATGAGGTCTTAATTGAGGGTGTAATAGGGCCAAGGTAAAGGTAAGGATTTATGTATAGGGTCAAGTGAGCTAATAAGTGAATCCTTAATTAGACTAAGATCTCACCTAACATACATATTCAGCAAGATAAAACTTCTTTACCTATTTTCCATATTATCCCACTTATTGTTTACATGCTCATGTTTCACGTTTTATTTTTTATCCCATGTGCATTGTTTTCATTGGGGAATTTCTTTTTGTATCCCCTTTTATTTAAATGCTGAATTTTTTTTTATACACATGGTAATTGAATCACTTTGATTTTCTCATGAGCATGCTTCCCAAATTTATTTTTATTTCTTTTTAATCTTCCTAACCCTTTGTTTCTATCACTCATGTTCCCACAAGGTTTCTCACATTTAACTCTATTCATGATTTTCTATCTTAAGCCAACCAAGGATTCACTTGGGGTTTTCTTTTGTTTTTCTACTTAAGGCTAGTAATTTGGCTAAATAGAATAAAGGGGTTTTAAAAGGCTCAAGGGGGCTAACAAGGGTGATGAAAAAGGTAGGCTAATTTGGAATAAGTGAGCTAAAATCAAATGATGGCCTCAATCATTCTCTTGGTATGTATCTATTCTATATTCTATAATTGGACATATAGATTAAAGCAAGGGAAAGAACATCAGAATAAAAAGAAATGTAACACACAGAAATAAAATTATGGTTTGAATGCAACCATACAATTAAGCTCAAGACTCACAGGCTGTGTGTTCTCTAACTCAAGCATCATATATCATTTAAATATTGTATGCATGATTAGTTAAAAATTCCCATTATTCTCATAAAAAAATTATTTAGGGTAGCTTTTAAAGTTTTAATGTTCCTCCTTGATGAAATGTTGTCAGCTTAACTACATCATGTAATGCTATATACAAGGTTTATGGATTTAAATCTGATATGTTCAATTTCCTAGTTTACTTCCTTTTTATATTTTTCTATTTAAACTATACTATCTTATGCTAAAAAAAGGGTAAACTATACTAATTAATCCTACTAATAAATCAGAATTGCAAACTAAACTAAATAACTAAAATAAACTAAATGGCTAAGATATGAACTAAAGATGCAAAATGCAGAAAATAGAGTAAAAATACATAAAAGCAATGTATAAGTACTCAGAGAATAACAGTAGAAAGAAAAAATACAGAAAAATATCCAAAATAAAAGAAAAAGTATGTAGTGGTTCACCAAAATAAAAATGCCAGAGATGGCGACCTCCCCACACTTAAAATGAAGCATCGTCCCCGATGCACAATCAAGCCGGGTGTGAAGGGGTGTCATCACTGGTAGGGATGGCAGCTGGAGTCTCAGGGGTGGTGGGCGGGGAGTCTGGCTGCTGTAGAGGCGGGGCTGATTGTATCGGAATCTCTGGATCTGCAGCCTCTATCTGGGGCATAACCTCCTGATGCGGGGCAGCCTGCTCTGTGGCTGCCTGCTGATAAGTCTCCTCCTGGAAATGAGTCTCTACCTGGGAATGAGGCTCCTCCTCGTGCTCATCCTCCTCCTCCTCTGATGGCTCTGATGGAGTGTCGGGCTCGGAGGGGATGTCGGCGCCCTGTCTGATCATCAGCTTCAGATGGGAATAGCGTCGCCTGCTGCAGCGCTCCAATATCTCATACCGGCGCTCCAATATCTGATCAAGCTAGCGGAATAGACGGTGCACGAGGCGATAAACCGGCTCAAAGGCGGGTGGAGGTGCAGTGGTGGCAGCAGGGGCAGCTAGGGCAGCTGTGGATGAAGAGGGTCCAGCAGACGGAGGGGCTGGCTCATCAGTAGCAGTGAAGGGTGGTGGTCTGTAGCCCAAAGCTAGGAAGTTCCTGCTGTGAGGAATGATCTTCCGGTAATCCGCCGCTGGTGGTCGCTCATCGGCATCCTCCCATGGCACGTCAGCCCGACGGCCAAGCTGTGTAACTAGATACGGAAAAGGGAGGGTGCCTCGGACGTGGGCCCTGGCCATATAATCCCAGATAAAACGAGGCAAGTACAGGTCCTTACCCTCCAGCACACACCAGAAGAGGGTAATCATGGCAACTGGGATCTCAGTCTCATGAGTACTCGGCATCACATAGTTGCTCAAGACCTGATGCCATAGCCGAGCCTCATCATGCAAGTACACTCGCTTGATCGCTCTGGGCATAGTAGTGTTCTGACCCATCTCCCAAGGAACAGCAGGGTCAAGAGTAATCCGTGCCTTCACAGCATCCCAATCAAACTGCATCTGGCCCATGTCCTCCTCAGCCTGTGCATAACCATCTGGCTGATCGGACTTGGCTGGGAGCTGGAGAATGGTCTCTATGGCCTCCTAAGTGACCAGAATTTGTTTTCCTCTCAGGTGTACGGCATCTAGGGTGGTGAGGTAGTAGTTGCAATAGAATTTCCAGACCCAAGATGCGTTGACCTCTGTCAGTGTTCTTTCCAGAAAGAACCAGCCCCTTTGCTTGATTTGCTTAGTGGTGTATTGCTGGAGGGCTTCTGAAATTTTCAGAGTTCGTTCCAGGTATAGATTTTTGGAGTTTGCAAAAGTCGGGTACCTCAGTTCACAGTACCGTTTGCAAATTTTATAGGATCAGTCGAAGGGAGCAGCTGGTCAGCTTTTTCCTGCTGTGTGAAGTTCTTCTCCCGCCATGAAGAATCGTGTATGAGAGCAATGATAGACTGGGAGGAAGCTCCTCTCTTGCGCTTGCCAGTAGCCTTGCCTTTGCCTTTCCTTTATGAGGCAGACATCCTAAAAAACAGAAAACCAGGAGATGGATAAAAAAATAGGAAAGCAAATAGGCAAGTAAACAAAGGAAACTCAAAGCGTCAAGGGAGAATAAGGAAAATGAGGAAATGAAATGTGATGGAATTTATGTTAAATGGAGAAAAAATCAATATGCCATGGTTAGAAAGTTAGAGGAAAGTGAAAATAATCAGAAAAGAGATCAAAAGGGTTAGTATGGTTAGAATTTTGAAAAAGAAATTAGTAAATTAAAATTAGTGAGTTAGTAAAGTGCGGGTTAAAGTAAGTGGCATAGAAAAATTCCATATAACAGTGATTCACAGGTAAGAATAGAAGTACTCATAATCGAACAAGAGAAACAGGGTGATGCTGATTCGAATAGAAATAAATAAAAAAAGCAAAAATTGGAATCAGTGAATCACAAATGCAGTTTATGAACCAGGAAATCAAAGAGGATAAGAAAGGTTGCCATAGCATTCATGAAATGGTCTGGGTAAAGCAGAGTAAAACAGAGTTCAGAAATGCCAAACCAAAACATGAATGAAAAAAAATTTCAAAAAAATTTAGGCAGCATTCCGACTAAAATTGGATTGTCCCAGAAAATAAACAGCAATCATAGCAGTTCAGATGAATTAAAAACTTGCTGCATTTACCAGTAATGAATAAAAACAGGAAAATTGAGAGTAATCAAGCAGCAAATGCAAGAAATCACAGCATATGAACGAGGTCACAGGAACAGCAGAATTGCAGTTATGATAAAACAAAAACAAGAACAGTACAAGTAAACAGACCTAGATCCACTAACCACAGCCTAAGCTACCTAACAACCTAAAAATTCCACTACAACAGGCATATCTGTCTATCCTAATTATGAACGAAAATAGAAAAAAATTATAGAAAAACGACGAACGGATAAAAAGGATTTGCGTTTTGCGGAACCTGGTAGGCGGGAGGGGTGGAACGGGGAAGAAGGTGGCTGTGACAGCGTTTGGCGCGGTGGCGGGGCACGGCGTCGCGGTGGCGGCTGAGGGGGGCAGTGGCGGAGAGGGTTTAGGGTTAGTGATAGAAGAATTATATTATCGAATCCACGCGGCCGCGTAGAGCACGCGATCGCGTGGTTGGGATGAAAATGGGGATGATGCGATCGCGTGGGTCCCGCGATCGCATGAGAAGGGGGAAAGAGGAGTGATGCGATCGCGTGGGTCTCACGATCGCATCGCTGGAATTTGTGCTAAACGCACGACTCCAGCGCCGTTTCAGCGCAACTCTATGTCTCCATTTGGGGGTGATATGCAATCTATGCGACGTGATCGTGTCGCTCACGCAGTCGCGTGGTATTGGGTTTGGGTAAGTGACGCGATCGCATGGGGCATGCGATCGCGTGGGCCAATTTGTGCGAAACGGACAAGAGCCGCACGATTCCAGCCTAACTTTCTGTTCGTTGGATCCTTACGCCGATATATATATCACGCGGTCGCGTGGATCACGCGGTCGCATGGGTGGTGTTTTTCGTGATATAACGCGATCGCATGGGGCATGCGGTCGCGTCGTGCAACCTTTTTTATATATATATATATATGCATGAAAAATGCAGAATGCAATGATTAACATGAATGCTATGCATGATTCCAGGTTTAATAGATTAAAATGAAGAAGGAAAAAGGAAAGCAATCAACAAGAAATAAATTGAAAAAGAAGCGACCATACCATGGTGGGTTGTCTCCCACCTAGCACTTTTAGTTAAAGTCCTTAAGTTGGACATTGGAGGAGTATCCTGTTATGGTGGTTTATGTTTAAATTCGTCCAAAAATCTCCACCAGTGCTTGGAATGCCAATAGCCTCTGGGGTCCCAAACTAGGCATGTAAAGCTTCTAAGCAGCTTTAAATATATTGTTCGGCTCCCGGGACGACAAATGTCAGAATAAACTCCAGGATTCCAGGCCTTGCTTTTAAATCCGCCTCCGTCTTGATCTACATGTCTCCATCCGGGCGGTTTAAAAAGTAGAATCTCACCGTGGTGACCAAACGTTCTCCGTGATCCATGCAATTGAGCATGATACCAATCCGTGTACTTCGAGGTGAAGCGTGGAACCTTATTGAACCTTGTGCACCAGCTCTGAGTATGATCCATTTCCCTCTTACTTTTAAAGCCACAGAGAGCTCTAAGCTGGCCATCTGTTTCGAGCAGACCATATTCAAGTGAGTAAGTGAAGTTATAAGTTAAGGATTGTACCCACTTGAAGCTTATATTAGGTGGTAATGGCCTTGGGATAGGTGTTTTTTGGTGGTTCTGCAAGTTCCGTTTCCTTGTGCTCTTCTTTGAATTCCTCCACTTCTTTGCAAAGATCTTCAATTGTATCTGTGTCCTGGTCAAAGTTTTCTATGTCTTCCTCATCACTTGGACGCGATCGCTTGCGGATGCAAGTTCATCACTAAGAGAACTAGACTTGTGACTATCATCATCAAGGAAAATTGCTTCCTGGATTATTCTGTCTGATTCCTCATAAACGACTTGCCTTGGAGATTGTACAGTATCTTCCTTAGCATCAATTGTAGCATCCTGGACGGAGTTTTCCTCAATTCTGGATTCCCAAGGAAGTTAATATTGCCTAGATCTTCAACCAACTCTTCTTCTTGAACAATGACAGCTTCTTCTACTTGTTCTAGTACAAATTCATTCTCTGCCTTGTCCACTGGAGTCTCTAGTATTTCTTTCATGCTACGCTCTTCATCGGGTTGTCCACATGGAGCTGTGGTTGATCCTTGTATATTTGAGCGCTTAGTGGCCCATTGGATTAGTGCTTGCTCCAGTTGTTGAATGGTTGTTTGAAATTTAATTACTGTTTCTTTATGGCGATCCTCTGCTTCGTGGTTTGCTGGACTTAGACATGATACATAGGGAAGTGGTGATGATTGGGAACGATTGGATTGGTATTGGGGTAAGGAAGGATCATATGATGGCGAATGGTGAATAGAAGCTTGTGAGTGTGGTGATTCGAGGTTATGTTGAAGGGATGGTTCATATGCACGGAGTGGGGCTTGTTGGTAGTTACAAGGTTGTCCACCATGTCTTTCAGCTGGGTATGCGCGGTAGAATGGTCTTTGTCCAGGATATCTCAGAGGGTGTTGCTGCCAAAAGGGTTGATTAGATCCTCTTGGTTCCATCCATCCTTGATTGGTCTAACCTTGATGCACATTCTTGCTGTAACTTCTATTTCCTTTAATAATATTAGAACCAAACTCAAAGCGAGAGGAGTGAGAGTTCATAGTAGCAAATAAAGATAAAAAGGAAAAACAAAAATAAATAAACAAGCAAAAGAAAAATATTTACAATAACCAATAATAAGGCACACGTTAGCAGTTCCCCGGCAA
>NC_029780.3:37725431-37761680 GCF_000817695.3 Arachis duranensis
TCGGGGTTTAGAAGGTGAGAAGCAAGTAATTTAAATGACGAGTGAATTAAATGGCAATTAAAAATAAATAATAACTGCAAAACAACTTTTGGCAAGATAAGGGAATTTAGAGGTCTAACTTAGTTATCTCTCTCAACTATAATAAAAGTTGAATCTAAACTCCACTTGGTCAACCTTTACCAGGGCAAAGGAAAGTCAAGGGACTAATTAAATTGACCTTTGAATCCTAATTATTTCCTAAGAAAAGGTTGGGATTATTCAGGTTCAGCTCAATTAGCAAAATAACGATTATTAATTACGTTGAGTTTGATAACTGTTGAGTTACTAAATTCTTAATCAGAACCAAAAGGGAAAAAAATAAAATTGCTGGAATAATAAGAATATCCTTAGATGAGAAGCAATGGCAACTTAATTCAAAGAGAACAATTATAAACTGAAAATACCTCAGTTATCATTAATTCAAAGAACAATCCATGACATGGGAGAAATTCATAAATCAAATTATAATAATCAATTCAAATGTCGGAATAAATAAATAAAAGTAAAACTTAAAATAAAAGAACATTAAACCTGGGATCTAGAGTTACTCTTAAAACAAGAAGAAATCCTAAATCCTCAAAGAGAGAGAGAACCTCTCTCTAGACTAAATCTAAATCATAGAAAAAAATAGAAAATTGGCGAGCTCCCCCTGAATGGATGCTTTTCCTCACTTCATAACCTCTGGTCTATGCTTTCTCGACTTGGATTTGGGCCAAAAAGGGCTTTAGAACTCGCTGGGGCATGTTCTGTAATTTTCTGGTGCGTGGCCTCTGTCACGCGTCCACGTGGGTCACGCGGTCGCGTCATTCGGAGCTTTTCCTTGCCACACGGTCGCGTCAGTCATGCGACCGCGTCATGTGCGTTCTGCTTAAGGCGCGCGATCGCGTCAGTCATGCGGCCGCGTCGCTGAATCTTCGCTTCTGGCACGCGATCGCGTCGTCCATGCGATCGCGTGAACACCAGTTTCCTTAAAGCTCCATTTTGCTTTCTCCTTCCATTTTTGTATGTTTCCTTTTCCATCCTCTAAGTCATTCTGCCTTAGAAAATATGAAACTACTCAACATACTAATCACGGCATCGAATGGAAATAAAGATAATTAAAATAATTAATTTTTAAAGCTTAGGAAACATGTTTTTCACAATACGACATAATAAGGAAGGGAAAGTAAAACCATGCAATTAATGTGAATAAGTAGGTGAAGGATTATATAAATCACTCAAATTAAGCACAAAAGAACTCATGAAATATGGGTTTATCACTCTGGTATTATGGCTTAATTTTGTTAGGCAAGGATGGCTACAATTTTACATTTTTCTAATGATTGAAAAAACCGAACAAACCGACCGCAGTTTAATTAAACGATTGGGTCGGATGACTTTTCTCTAAAAAATCAAACCAAACCGCATCGCGAACTCCCCTATTGGTGGAGTACTAGATGGTTGGGACACCATTGTTTTGGTTGCAAGCTTTGGGGCCTTGCATTATGTAGCCCTAGACTAGTCTCTATCTATAAAAAGTGTGAAGTTAGTAAAATTTGAACAAAAAATAAATTGGCATAGTGGTTAAATTTAGGGTATAATTTAAAATATACTGTTACTTGTAGAGAATCTTCATTCTGAGACATAATTAGTTGGTTCATGCCAAGTTCAACCTCAGCCTGGCCTTAATGCTGAATTTCTTGGTGTGCACCAACTTGAGATGGTACATCAGTAGGTGAGATAGCATGAGTAGGGTTCACAACTTGAGAAGCAATGGTAGGAACAACAGGGTTGGAATTACCACTTTTAGCAGCAGTAGCCGCAACTACTATAGCAGTTGCCATTTCTTCAGCTTTCTTTTTGTGCAGTTTCTCTTGGTGTGGGCTTTTTCCCCACAATAACGACAAAAACCTTCTTTATAAATCTTCTTCATCTTGGTCTTTTGCTTGTTGCTTCCATCAGGGTCCTTGTTAGCATCTTTTTTACGTGCTTTCTTGGGTGCCCCTGGCATCTTTTTGAATTTTGGAGCTTGTGGTCTATTGTATGGAGACTTCTCCCACATTGCTTGGCTAGGAATAGAATTTAAATAGAATGCATATGTGTCATAATATGCATTCATTGTCAACCACTTATGGCAAAATTCATCAAGATATTTTCCGGCCCTAGCCAATGCAGCACAAGCATGGACACAAGGCATCCCTGCAAACAGAATTACAATAGATACAACCAACAATAATTAAATATATTTTTATTAGAAAACCAAATCATGGTATCTTATAAGATGAATCTTGATCATGCAACAAAAAATAATTCATTTGCTACCACTTAGTTGCCAAAAACCACATGAACATAGCCTCTCTCCCAAATTAACTACCATATTGGTTGGGTGGCCAATGACTTCAAATTTTTCATACTTTTCATCTCCAGGCCATACAGGATTCCAACTCTTTGATTCCTTCCTTATCTTCTCCAACCTACTATGCTGTATTGGGGGTAAAATTCCAATGTGACTCCTAAGTTTCACCTTATTCCTAGCAATTGTTCTCATGGCTGTCTGATGAGGAATCTATCTCTATATGAATTGGCTTTCTTTTAGATGATGATCTTGTTGGAGGCTCCTTGCTTGCTTGCCTTTTCATAGGCCTTCTAACATATCATACACCTTTGGTCAAATTCTTTTTTACTCTACTATCTTTGGATTCAGTTAATTTATTGGGATGGTTTGATTTGTTGAGTTGGGTTGATTTATTGGGTTGGGTTAATTTTCTGGCCTCAGTTGATTTTTTGGGTTGTAACTTTGGGTTGCAATTAGGCTTGGATTTGGGCCTAACTTCAGTTGCTGTGTTTAGAGTTTCGGTTCAGATAGAGGTGGATATTGGGGTAGGAATTAATTTTGGAGAAGAGATGGGTGTTGGACTTGGGGCAGGTGTGGGTATTAGGATGGGAGTTGGCTTTGAAGTAGAGGTGAGTATTTGTGTGGGACTTAAATTTGGGGCAAGGGTGGGTACTTGTGGCAGCGGTGGATATTTCGGTGGAGGATTCGACTCATCCGAATACATCAATTCTTTTTTCTTAGATGGTTGTTGTTCCTCAACATAATCCAGTTCAGAGACTCCATGCTCATAATACACATGAGTAACTTCGTTGTTTCTCCTAGCATAAAAGCATATTTTTAGCATCTCATCGTTATTAGTCAAGGCTCTCAAACCAGTTGTCAAGGGCATGTTAGGAACCAACCACCTGCATTACTTGACCTTATCATAGCCAAGATGTTTGTAGTAGTGTTTGACTGAAAAATATCCAATGTGTCTGTATCTAACCCAAGTAATTCTGAAATTCGCTACTTGCAATATGTCAAGCTTCCATCTTTATTTTTGACAAATGATCCTCCATGGTGATATATAATTTTAATGAATTAATCTCCTATCTCAACAACAACAACTAGAACTAGTATGGTATAAGAAACTAACAAAATTCACATCAATGTTTATTCAAATGATTCAATTGAATTGAAGAAAGAGATATGTAATAAGGAAAAATAATGTAATTTGATTACTCTTTACCATATCTTGACAAGGTTTTTGTTACTTAGATTATTTTTTTATTAGTTTAATATTGATGATAATTAATTATAATAGGAGTATATACAGAGTACATAACGAGTATATAATGTTACCTTCAAAATATTTTTTTCTCTGTTCAGTTAGACTTGCTAAAACATAAATTACATTGTTGTTATAAAAACAACAGACCAAAACAAGTTCATTTAAAAAATCAGATCAATTACTCCATGTTACAAGATGCAATACGTAATTGACTTAATGTGATTAAGACTTTGATGAAACTGCACCTCTCTTCTAAATAAAACAGAGGAAGAATCAAATGTAACATATCGCATATGACAATCTGATTCTATCTTTTTATTTCTTAATCCATTGATTATCAGACAAACACACCCATGTTGAAACGCTAATCCAAAAAAATTCTCCTAAAATATTTAAAATCAAATTAATGGTACAGGGAATGATCGAATATCTAACTAATAAGCCAAGAAATTAAATGATATTCACTGAAAACATAAACCCTAACAGAGAATAAACACAAAAATTAACATATACTAACATGCAAAACAAAATGCATTTAGCTAGAATGTATAAAAAGAAAAAAGAAGAGGAACCAAAAGTGAAGCAAAAAAACAAAGCATCATCATGGGTATAGAAGTTTTTTTATTCACTATTTTGCTTACCTCAAACTTAGTCAATGTAGGTGAAGAGAAGACGACTGGTGCAATGTGAAGTGGTTGAAGAGAAGAGAATCGCGACTTCAACGAATCTGATAAGTCAGACTCGCAGCGCCATTGAAGAGAAGAGAAAAAAGAATAATAGTCCTATTATGGGGGAGAATATGGTGTAGTGCATGTTTAACTAAAACGTTTGCCATCACATATAACATGATACAACGTCGTTTTGGGCTGTTTGAGCGCCAAACAAAAACGTCGCCATTTTAGTGGAGTCCAGCGTGGCATTCTGTTGTACACATCATCTCTCCAGTAATGATTATGTGGCGGAAACTACCGCAGGCACTAAGATGATTAAAATTTATAAAGTTTAGGGACTAAATAGAGGAAATTGAAATGTCAAGGACTAAATTGTGGCTCAAATATAATTTTAAGGACCAAACTAAGTATTTTCTCATTAAAGTGATCTATGTTGTCTTTAGGTACTTTTGGGATAAAAACAAACTTTTTATTATTATATTTTTTTATAGATAGAGAATTTCATTAATTAAAATGAAAGGTCTACATGGACTATAAACAAAAGTTAAGATGGGAAATTTTTAAAACAAGAAATAACAATAGAAAAACTCAGAGATAAGAAAGAGAATCTAAGTTTAATAAAGAGAAAATAAAAAGCAAAAGAAAAAGACAGAGAGAGTTTTGTCGTATATGGCTTTAAGAGCATGTCTAATGTTAATAAAATAAAGCTCCGTTCACTATTCCTCTCACAAAAAATGGAGACAGAGCGTTGGAAGAAAATAAAGTTAAATTTTTCTACATTTTTTGAGGCAAATTGATACGTGCTCAAAAGAGTATTTTTGTCATTTTGGAGTTAAGGACAGAATGGTAATCTTGTCATATTCAAGGATTTGAATACTAGAAAAATTGTACCATGTCAGTCTTGAATATTAATAAGACCAATAAAACCAAGAGTCCGTATTAAAAACAGTAGTGCTAAAAGGGCGACAACTCATAAGGCCCATTGGGCTAAGTCAGGACAGCAAGAAGCCCAATAATGCTTTCCAAATTCTGTGGGAGGCATAAATTATTATTATTTTCGAATTTCTTAATAATTTATTTTAATTTGTTTTGCTGTTAGAGTTTGTTGGAAGATTTGATTTACTTTCGATTTGCTTAGTAGTATTTTTAAGAATTTTAAATTTAAATCAAATCTGATCTAATCAATTAAGATCAAATCTGATTTAAATTAGTTATCATATCTTTAGAATGTTAAAATTTAAATTAAATCTGATCTAATCCAATAAGATCAAATCTGATTTAAATTAGTTATCTAATCTTTTAGTTAATTTGTTAGGTGCCTATTTAAACACCTTTGGTGAGACAATTTATATAACTTTGATGAATAAAATTTCAGTTGCTTTAAACACGTTTATTGTGTGAGAAGTGAGGTGTGATTTGCTTCGCTTGTTGCATGGAGAAAATTGAGTGATTCAATTTTCATCCCTCTTATCTAGGTTGTCAAATACAAGTTCTTTGAAGGTCTAGTAAGGAATCCTTTCCGGTAACCTAGGTTGCTAAGAACAGATATCTTAAAGGTCTAATAGAAAAACCCCCTTATCTATTCTGTTGTTTTTCCTTTATTTGTATTTATTTTCCTTATCACAAATGAAGTCCTATTAAGAGGAATTAAACTTTTTTATAAAGAAGGCAACTAAAATTAAACATGTGTGACGTGTGACTAACAATTTAAACTTGTTTATATATAAGATAATAAATTTAATTTTTACACATTATAAAATAATTTTTTTGTTGAATTGTTTATTTTTATTTATAAAATTTAAAATGCTAATCACATTAAAAAAATTAGCAGTTGTAAAATTAGTCATTGTAAAATTAGCTGTTGAAAACTAGTTGTTATTGTGTATTATTGTTATATATGAATTTTTTTAATATTAATAATTTTTAATGGAAAATTATTTTTTAATTTATAAATTTAAATAATATTATTGTAAAAAATAGTAATTATATTAATTTTAATTAATTAATTAAATGAGACCACAACAGAGACTCAAAGTTAGTTTCTGCCAAAGAAAAAAAGAGAAATATTTTGAGTTCTTATTTACTATTTATAACGCAAAAACTGATTTGGAGTTATTTTTTATGACAGATAAATCATAAATAGAAATTCAGATGAGTCACTTGTAGAGATGGTCTAAAGAATTTGAGCGTTTTCTTCAGTAGCTACAGCAGCTTGAGCAACAACTTGAGAAGGAGCTACTTTCTTGTCTTCGAAAATCCTTGCCTTACGAACTTTTCAAATAGACTACAGAAGGTTTGTTGCCATTGCCACCTTGTGTCTTCCACCATTCATTCCATTTAAATGGTTAACCAGCTCCAATCATCATTTTCATGGGAATTCTTCGGTCATCAGCACTCTGAAAACTCAAATTCTCCATGCAGTCTCTGCACAGTGGACCAAACAATGGGTCACCCTTCCTGAGTGGGATCTGCACCTGAAGCAAATTGAGAAAATCGAGCTTATCCTATCTTGGAGTCTTGCTTGCACACATAAACCTCTATACATCACTTTTTAGAAAAAAATTTTAACCTTTGGCTAAACTTTAAGGTCCCAAATTGAGTACCATAACGATTTTTGCTGACATTGTTCTAGCAGATTTTTTAGCAGGGGTGAAAAAGTTAAAAAGCTACCACGTAACCAGATGACATAGAGTAAACTCCACTCTTTTCACCAGGTAAATGAATCTTCATATTCTATGAGACTTGTAATTAAAATGGCTTGTTGAAATTTTGGACTGAAATGATTAGTTATTGCTTTTTGGTTCCATTATCTAATAGGCAGTAGAATGTCTGAGACTCATATTGGTTGATAGTTATTGTTCTGATTGGGATTAGCAGTCGTAGGAAAAATATTTTTTTGTCTAATGGCCTTCCTTGATTCTCACCTTATTTTTTCTCCCAATATTTTAGTGAATACCCTTTTTTTTTTTTATCACTTTTCTTCCTTCCATAATACTCCTTCTGTCCTTCATCCCTAAGATGGGTTGTTTCACAATTCAGCTCTAAGAAAGCTGCTATTAAATGATACTATTGATTATACGTTAAAAAAATTTTAATCCAACTAAATATATTATTGGACAATTAAAATTTTTAATTTCACAGTTGTTGATAAATTTTAACCTAACTATTAATTATTTTATCATTACAATATTTTCACATAATTAATTAAAATAATTGTCATATTAAATGTATTATTTATTATTAGCAGATTTTTTTAACTTAGCTAATTTATGTTTTTCTTAGTTATACAAGGAGCAAATAAAAATAAAAATAAATTTAAAAAAAAATAAAAGAAATTTTATATTAAAAATAACATATCCAAAATTAATAGTAGTAATATATAAATTAAAGTGAATTATTTAAATAATATTTAATTTATTTTTGGCCTTAGACACATATAGATTAAGTCATTTTTGTAATGACAATCAATTAAAATAATGTCATCAGTTTGAACATTTAGAATTTTTACGAATTCAGACCATCTTCTTGTTAAATAAATTTCATCATCCGCTATTAATATAATGCGACAAGGTATAAAATAGTCCAAGCTTCTCAAAATCGGTTCGAATTGACCGATCGAATTGCGAACCGACGAGAAAAGCAAGCCAGTCAGAAGGCATAACTGCCAATTCAAAAAATCGTGATTGGACCACTGAATCGACTGGAAACCGTCCGGTCAAATTTAACCAAAATTTGGCCGGTTTTTACATTTTGGATGAAAACAACGCTGTTGTATTCATTAATAAAAAAAAAGAAAGAAAGAAAATAGTAACCTACAACCCAGAACCCTAATTCCCTTCCTGGAGCACTCACTTGCTCACTACCAGGCAGCAACATCTCACCTTCGAGCTCCTCCCTCACTTCATCGCTTGCTCCATCCACTGTGTTACTGCCACCGTAGCAACTACTTGAAACCACCTTTTTATTATGATCGTCTCCGCCGTTACTTGAAGCAATCATTCCCACTGCAACTCTTCTCACATTGTTCCTTTGTCGCGTCGGTTCTATTCCACCGCGCTCCAGCCCTTCTCTACTCCAATTTTGCGACACTCCAGCCTCCACGTCTCCAGTTTTATGGTGGTCCAGGCTACCTCTTCTCCAGTTCTGCAACGTCCAACTTTTCGATGCTCCCTTACCTCTATAATTTTTAATTTTTCTTTTTCAATTATTGTTGTCATTACTTTGTTTCAGTTTAGGATTGTTAATAATGTTCTTTGAATCTTGATTATGATATTCTGTGGTTCTATTGTCTTTAATTTTTTATTGTTGTTAGTTTTTACAGTGATTTACTAATTTTCTTTGATTTTATTATGGTTATGTTATGGACTTATGGTTTTGTGGTTATATATTAGACTATAATTATGTTTTAGTGTGTTTATTTATATTTTATTTATTATTTTATTATAAAATAGTTTTTTGATTAAACCACGGTTGAATTAGTGAATTAATAGTTAAAGTGGTTCGATGACCGGTTCGATTTTCTGATTCTTAAAATAGCCACATTAAAAAACTAAATTGACTTTTATTCACATTAATGGCATTGCATTGACACACCAAAAGGCCAATAATTTTTTTAAGAAAGAATCATAATATATTATAAAATTATTTTTATTCCTTTGTTGAACTCTTACATCCATGAAATTAGAATTTGAATTAGTGAACACAACTCAAGGTGGTATTTGATAGATGTGGTATATTATAAACAATCGTGACAAAGGACAATCGTGCTGTAACGTTAGACGAAAAGAATAAGTTTGAATAAGACAATTATCAAATTATCAAAAGAAGAATAATAACATTACTACATCAAAAAAATATCATAAAAAATTGTAACTTGTACCTTAAAGAAATTAATTTCAATGAAAAACGAAAAATACATTATTATTATTCTATGAAGTAGTAAAAAAGAATAACAAATTAGAAAATTGAACAAAAATGCTTTGATTTTTAAATTTAGACTCGTGAACAAAAGAAAATACAATAGCACGAAATTGTTTATTGATATCGATATTAATTTGATACTAATTAATCCACATGTGAATTATAGAAAATATTAACAAAACTATTAACGTTAGTATCATATTTATGATTAATTATGTTTAATTACAAATTATATTAGAATGATTAATAATTAAAATTATTAACAATTAATATAATTAGAATAACTAAAAATAGTAATGATTGTCAACTAGTATAATTATGCTTTAAATGCTAATTTTCATGCAATTATAAAAAATATTTTTTTAAAATAAATTGAAAAAAAGAAGTATATATACTAACACCAAAATATGTCACATCAATATTTTTGATGCCATAATATTATCCGTTGTATAATTTATTTATCTATTTTTATTATATAAAAATTAATAAAAAGTTATTATGAGATGAGTTTATCCTATATAGTTATTTTTTATTATGCCATGTCAACTATTTTAATTTTTAAATAGATGATAATCACTAAAACAGCTCTCTTACCATTAGATCATGTCACCCATTTTGAATAGGTGCCATTCATGAAAAGAAGTCTCTTGTATTATAATTGTTTTTCCTTAAAATAAAAAGTATTTCATTAATCAATACTCTTAATTAGTTGAATTTATTACGAATCATCAAGCATTTTAATTATAAAATAATAGTTAAACACAATTAACATCTATATTCAGATAATAATAATAATAATAATAATTTCAATTATAAATATTCAATTTGCATATTGTTATGGTCTACTTATATATATAATTAACAACATTCTTATTACTATTGCATTATGGCTTCATTGATCTCATAATCTCTCATATGAATTATCAAAAAAAATTTCAACCACTTTTAACTTTGGCACATGATCAAAATTATAACATAGAGCACCATTAAACAAACAGGCCAATATTTAAATTTATTTTATAAGTTTGTTTAGTGCTATATGTACAAAATAATCAAATACAATAATACTAAAATAATAGTTAAAAATTAAATATGACGAACTTTGTTATTCATTTTTAATTATGATTTTATAATAATTCAGGGATCACCTCTTCATATGACTGTGCAAAAAATATAATTTATAAATTTAAACATTTGTTAAAACAAATAATTTAATATACATAAAATATAGATTGCTAAATCAGTTTTATTATAATTATTATCAGAATTTAATATGATACAATTTTTTATTTTAAGAGTTATATAGATTATTTTATAACTAATTATAGAATAAAATGTATCTATTATTTTTAATTATCTAAAAAATTATGAGAAAAAAATTATAGTATTAGGTTTAAATCTAGTAATTTAATGATGTCTAAAACGATTCACGTGGCTAATTCTAATTCCTCTCTATTTTTTGTTCTAAAGACATTATCCATTTTCAAACACAGCGAACCAATCGAAACCACCCAAAATCTTGAAGCAAAGAGTGAACATTCAATGATGTTGAAACAGAACAACACTTGTTCTTCTTCTCCATCTCTAACTGAAAACTGAAACCCCATTTTCCTTCTTCTTCTTCTTCTTCTTCTTCTAATCCCAAACAAGAATGGGAACCATTTTCCCTCCTCACACTCACACTCTCTCTCCACTATTCAACATCAAAGCTTCTTTATCCTCAAGAACTCTCTTATCCCCCTCAAATTCCATCTTTTGCTTCAAACCCGTTATTCCAAGCCTCAAGAAGAATCAAACTTTGTCCTTTAAGCCTTCATCATGTGCAAGTTGGTTGAACCATGCCCAGCAGGGCCTTGCTGCTTTGGCTATTTCTTTGGCACTCAACTTCAACCCAATTTTGTACACTGGCAATGCATTTGCATCTGAATTTGATGTTCTTAACGAGGGTCCTCCAAAAGAAACTTATGTGGTTGATGATGCTGGAGTGCTTAGCAGAGTAACAAGGTCTGATTTGAAGCGCTTGTTATCTGATTTGGAATCAAGGAAGAATTTCCACATCAACTTTGTCACTGTTAGGAAACTCACGGTTAGTTATAATTTACAACAATTATATGTTTTTAATTTTATTTATTTATGTTAATGCACTTGATTTCATGTTATTTTACTTGAAGTTGACAGAATGTGAAAGATTAAACAAATTCTTATCATGATGTGCTGTGAAAGATTAAGCAAGTTCAATGCATGCTCTAGGAACATTCACAACCACACACTTCTTTTGTTTTATACTTTTACATAATTTGAATACCATACAAATGAAAATGAGTGGTTGATGATGCTCTTGAAGCAAGTATCAAATGTTCTTCAAGAGCATGCAAATATTTCTCATGTATGTTGAGGCCTTTTCGATGATGGCTTTAAATTGTAGTCTGCAACATTAACCTGAATTGTAATTTATTTCTTCTAAAGCCATAGAACATGATTGCGTAGTTTGATCCATATAGCAGATGCCATGTAGAGAAAACTGTATTGTTGTTGTTCTTGTCTAACCTTATCGATGTTCCTTGCAATGCGATAATGGAAATAAGAGTAATTTGGTTTTATGATGTGATGTGGTTGCAGAGCAAAGCTGATGCTTTTGAGTATGCTGATCAAGTTTTGGAGCGTTGGTATCCTTCCATAGAAGAAGGCAACAACAAGGGTATTGTGGTTCTTGTCACAAGCCAGAAGGAAGGAGCAATCACCGGTGGCCCGGCTTTTGTCCAAGCTGTTGGAGAAAAGGTTCTTGATGCTACTGTCTCTGAGAACCTTCCAGGTACTTCCAAATTCTGCTCTATAACCTAACTTAACTGAATGTCTTCTATTGATGGGAATAGATTCACTCATGTGAAGCGTTTACACGATTCGATCATGTATGATGATCTTTCACTGTTAGCTCTCTTTCGTTAAATTTCTTGTCTGAGCTCTGCTTTCTAAATTGATAGTGAAAGATCACACATTAAATGAGAAGATCTATCATGCATGTTGTAAAATTTTTTATAAGACATAGTTGATCTCTACTAGGTGGGCCAGCTTTGAACAATTTCTAAGTTGGATTTAGCAGAAGCTAGCTTTATATGTTCATCTTTGCAAAAACCAAAGCTGATGAATTTTGAACTTGGCATCTGGTTGCATCTTGGTCCGAACGGTTGAGATGCCCATGCTTGTCAGGCACATCTGCCCACAATATGCAAACAACTCCTATATATTTATGTTTATGCTAGGCAAAAGTTTTCTTGATTATAAATCCTTATACATTGTTCTTTATATAGAAGACAGATATGTGACAGGACACCATGACATCGTTTGATCCATGTGGTTTTGAAAGAATTATGTATTATATAACATTTGGTTATGTCTGAATCCAATTCCTTTTATACTTCTTAGACATGTTTGGTTGGTTAAATGGTAAAGAAGAGGTGGAAACTTTCATGTATGACAGTATGCATATGATGAGTATAACTACATATGGAACTCATCCACAAAAAGTCTACCTCCTTTTTATCACAACGAATCATTTATAAAACTTGTCAATCTTCTGAAATTTTCATCAACGAGAAGCAGCTGTAATCATTTACTTTTCCATGTGATACAAAACCAACAATATCCAATTTTTCGGTATGCAGTATTGGCAACGGATGAGAAGTACAACGAAGCTATTTATAGCACTGCGAAACGGCTAGTTGCTGCCATCGATGGCCTTCCAGATCCTGGTGGACCAACATTTAAGGACAACAAGCGCGAGTCTAACTTCAAGTCGAGGGAAGAGACAGAAGAGAAGCGTGGACAGTTCTCTCTGGTTGTTGGAGGTTTGTTGGTCATTGCCTTCGTTGTTCCGATGGCACAGTACTATGCTTATGTCTCCAAGAAGTAAGAAAATAGCTATGTAATTATAGTTATATCTGCTTTCCAAATTTTCACACACTCAAATTCATAATGTGTAATGTGTAGTTGTAAGTTGTAACTATTCTCATGTTACAATTTAGATTGAGAAAATTGGTGAATAAGATCTTTTTATCGGCTTGTAAATGCAATTCTAAATTATGTGCATTGACTATAATAGAAAGGGTATTTTTTCACCTTGCTGGGATGCATCTCTAATCAAGTATAGAACTTGCTAAAAGAAACCAAGTAGAATAAAATCTGTTGAAACCAGCTTATTATGGTTTTCTAAGCTAAACATTTTTTTTGTTACTTTCTAAGCTTCTGACCATGCAAATTGCAGGACATAATAGCTTGAAAATAACAAATTTATCCTCTTTTACTTTCACTATTTAGCTTTTCATTCAATAAAATAGACATAGTGTTCTGCTGTCAATCTTTTTTGAACGAGTAAAGTACTACTATTTTTGTTCTTAACATATGGTTAAGTCTTAATTTCACCCTTGATGTTTAAAACGTCATATTTTTGTCTTAAAACATTATATTTTGTTTTATTTTTGTACTTTGGTCAAAATTAAAACTTTTTCTTTCAAAAATATATTTTTTCTCAATTATTATCTTTTTTTATTCCTTTACTTTTCTACCATTTTGACTCTCAAATCACTATAACTACCACAATAACCACTATAATTATAATTTTTGCAGTTATATAAAAAAATATATATATAATGGAAGAAAATGCATTTTTGGAAGAAAATTTTTAATTTTGACTAAATGATTAAAATAGAACTAAATAACATTGTTTGAGATAAAAATAAAACGTCTTAATAGTTAAGAACAAAATTAGAACTTAGTCCAAAGGACGAAAAGAATACTTTTAACCTTTTCAAATTGTCGAGATAAATTCAGGAAAAAGGAATCAAAGTTTGTTTGGTAGAATCATATATATATACCCTGCACTACACGAGTACAGAAAGAATCAAATAATTGTTTATCACACTACATGGATTGGGATTCAGTGGTTGTGACTTGAGCAAGAGAAGGAATTAACATTTTGCCAGAGAAAGAAGGGTAGGAGTATTTTCCAGTGAGAATTTGTGATGCAACATATTGATTTGCAGCCTCAGTGTAATGTGTCCCGTCCCAACTCACATACACACTGCTATCATTGCAGCTCTTTGCTGTGACAATGGTCCCATTCAAGTTCTTTGTCGACCCACAAGTCACTCGTTCGTCGTAGTTCAATGGCGGACCTCCATATCCGCAACAAACCATAATAGGCTGTTGAAACCCTGCAAACAAACAATAACATAAATTGATGCCAGGAAAGAGATGCAAGTCAATAAAAGGACAGTCCGGTGTACAAACATCCCAAAAGGTGAAATGTACGCCGCCTAGCCTGATAATTACAACATTGGTGGCTGGTTCTGCGACTTGAACCGGTGATTTTGAGAAAAGTACTAAAACTATGGCTCAAACACACCAATTAAATACTTAATTACCATAATTGGAGTAGTTTGAAATGAGATTTGATTTAATGGTAAAGATATCAACATATGTAACATTTGCATCTGGATATTGGCCATGCAATTTAGTGCATAAAGCTTGAAGCTGTAGATTAAAGGTTTTAGCCGCTTGGTTGTGCGAACTAACGCATCCTTGTTCATCAAGCTTGGACGAATCAGCGCCAAATTTGGCAATATTTTGAGCCAAGCATCCAAGAGGACCAGTGTTATGTATCCAGAAATTCCTAGCCCCTTGGTCATATAGTTTCTAGCACACACAAAAACATAGTGAAAGTTAATTTCATTAAGAAATCAAAGGAGCATCATCAAACCACTAAACCAACCTTGATTCCAGTTTCAAATTCCAATAGAATATTTGGAATTGAGGCAAGAACTTGGTCCAGTGTTTTCGAATAAAATGCACCAGCAAGATCGTTCTGGCCTATGTCGAACATATACATCCCCTTGTTGAAATAATCTTCAGCCGGGACATATTTTTTGTATTTCTGACCTGTAACATTGTAGTGTCGACAATTTGAAAATGAACTAATAAATTGAGATACTTGAATCCCAAAGGAATTGTCATATACCTGCTGCAAGCAATTCAAGAACCCGAGCTTTGAACCGAATAAACTGAGATACTTGAATCCCGAAGGAGAATGGACATAAAGATGCTGCAGTGGCTGCAAGTATGGTTGAACCTGCTGCTGCAAAGTTGCAACCTTTCTGGAAGTTTGGCAAACCAATTGAGTCCATGTAGGCATTCAAGAATGGCATGTGCATTGCATCCACTACAATAATCAACCAACATGAAAAATGTTATGCGTATACATATATACCCCTTATACCTTAATACCAAATAGGATGTGTCAAGGTCCTAGCTATCTAAAATTTAAATTTGAGTACTGAGACTTACTAGGATTAAATAGTGGAGTAAATGTACTTGAAGAACAAAGCATTTTTTTACAATTTAAAAATTCTTAATCGGTCTCTAATCATCCAAGGCTCCTGACACATTATCATATTACTATTTATAGAGCCGCTTAAATGTTACTTGGATGATTGAGGACCTATTTTCAAATTGTGGAGGGACGCTTTGTCTTTTGGACAAATGGTTAAGACTTGAAAAATGCAGTTACTCTACCAAATACTAGTAGATTTTCGTTGATCATAAATATTTATGAGTAGTTCTCTTCATCAGATCCTAGTTCTATTCTCTCATTATCTGAATTACAAATCAAACTATCTTCCAACAGAAGTAACTAAACTCACGTCACTTGATTTCTTTTTATTGCCATTACCACAGACGATACCTTTACTACTATTTATTCATAGTCTTGGCTTCATCAACTAAAGTTCAACCTACATTAACTGTAAATATATAAATTAAAAAGGAACATTATGATTATTGCAATAAATATAAGCAAGAAAATTCTATGAATGTAACAATGTTAGAAACTTACTTAGAAAGTCAACAATGAGACGACCATTGCAGAACCTCCCGGTTGAAGAAGCATTGAAGTAACTCTGTCCATAAGGTTGGATAAGTTGAAACCCCAACCCTGCAGCAAGATCACCTGTGTCGGAATTCGAGTCACCGAAGTTGAAAACAGCTGGATAACTCAAGTCAGAGGAATTTGCCACAACAAAAAAAATGCAATGTATGACAACTTTAAAAGCAACAACATTATAATTCTTAGAAGCCATGGCAAACTCTCACTTCTTGTGTGCAATGTTGCCCTTTATATATATGTGTGTGTGAACCAACGTTTAGAAGCTTGCTTGTGATACTTGAAAAGCAACTGAAACTCCAAAAGGGAACCTTTGCTTTTCTTTTTGTATTCATTACCATATGCCGTTCAAGAAAAACAAGTCTTGCGTATCACAGGATTTTATTGCTGCACCTAATCATGTCTTCCATCATCCTTTTGAAACTTAACAATTATAACTAGAAAATTCTATAGTGTCTATAATTTGATGTCTAACTTTTGCCTAATTTATTTTTTACGGTAACTTTTGAATATTTAATAATTATTTACTTTTATACTTTTAAAATTAAATATTAATTTTTAACTTTTTTTAATAAATTAGACAAATACTTTTAGACACCATAACAATCACCAACTAACTAATATTCCCATAAGAACTTAAGAAGTGTGGAAAGTTTTCACATGTTCCAATACACTTTACTGGAACTAAGCTATTCCACCTTTATAAGCCGTCCATTAAATGATTAAAAAAAACGGATGGGATAGATTGAGCGGGTTCAGTGGTAATTGGACATATTAGAGTTGAGTGATCCTAGGTAGTCAAAAAATAATTATAATATAAAAATATTACATAAAAATTTTTATTTTTGCAAGTAATGTACACCTCCTTATCACCTACAATTTTATTGTATGTTTCGAGTTATCAATGTTTTTTTCAAATTTCAGTTTCTCCCAAATCAAATCCTTAACATCTCTCAATCGCATTATTATCCATTAAAATGCAATAATTCTCTGCAAAAATTATAGAGGTTAAATTAAAAATTTTTAACAACTTCTACTATATAATTTATATTTTACATATAGACTATTAAAAAAAATAAAATATAAACAAAAATTAAAAAATAAATTTTTAAAAATAATTATGAACTCGTCATATTAAAATCAATAAATAAACATACATACGAATATTAAATAAAAATATTAAAATAATTAAAATCATGACCTATTAATACACATATGAGATAATTTGAAGAATACAATAAGATGTATAGTTTACAATTTGATAATATTAATTATAAAAATTTATTAATTATAGACATCATATATATGAAATTATGAATATTATGAGTGTTATGTGTATGAATTTATGGATATTATGGATGTTATTAATATGAAATTATGGATGTTATTTGTATGAATTTATGGATGTTATGAGTAAATTTATCAATTGAATAAATTAATTTAAGAATTTGACATTTTTTAAATTTAATTATGATAAAATTTAAAAATATCTGTGTTAATTTTATAGTCACTTATGCAATAACTAAAAAAAGATATGTGTATGGATGTAATATCTAATAAACATGAATTTAATTTTTAGATGTTAGTTGTATGTAATTATGGATGTTATGTATATAAACGTATGAATGTTATGTGTATGAACTTAGTTAGTACAATATAATTATAAATGCACATAAAAACACAAAAAAATATAATCAGTTTATTACCATACCTTATCAAAGCTAGTGTAGTTTTTCATATTTTCGAAAATTGATTGACTGATAATAACCTCGTCGGGTGAGTCTATCTATTGTTCAAATTCTTCAACACTTTCTACCATAGGTACCGTATTAAGGTAGAATTCAAATGTCATACTATTTGTAATGATAAAGATGATTTCTTGTAAAATTTCTTAACCTATTCTAATTGTGCTTGCAATAGTATTAGAGTTGTGAATTTTGAATAAAAATAATTGAATTAACGGAAACAAAATCATATTAGAGTAGCTTTAAGATTTTGTATCTCTCCATTGAATGATGATAAATGACTTAACAAAAACAGAAAATTAATTACAATAAAGATCGATAATGATAATAATAATAATAATAAAACAAAAAGCGTTTATTATAATAATCAACTACAATTATTGAATTTATGTGATATTATCATATCTCCATTAGGTGAAGGAGCAGAGCAAGAATCAATTACAATGATAAATCATAAACGTTATTAATTATTATTATTAATCCTTATTATATTCTTAAATATAAAAATCAAATTATGGAATATTAAGTATTGATTACAAGAATGCCTAGTAGTAAGGAATATGATATTATAATTAATATCATTAATAAGTGGAGTTGATAAAAATATGATAAGTAGAATGATAAGAGAGTTGGCTAAAAAATAAAACTGTTATTAAATGATGTAAATGAAGTATATTATGAAAAGTTTTGGCAAATTATGGCTGAAACTTTTTGGTTACCAAACTTTTTCCATTAGAGTTTTCGTACTCAACTTTGCTTAGACTATAAGCAGCATTCATTAGATATTGTTTGTCCTCAACAGACTTGAATTGAGACATAAAATTAGCGGTTATATGCCAGACACAATAAGTATAAAATGCTCTAGGAGGTCACCAGCCGCTGTCGTTAGCTTTCAGTGCAGTCTTGATCGCTTGGAATCTGTCAGAAATAATCAGCAGTCCATCCTGTTGGGTCACATGTCGTCTCAAATTAGTAAAAAAGAAAGACCAGGATTTGGTACTCTCAGACTCGACAATTGCAAAAGCAACAAGAAGAATGTTGTTGTTACCATCTTGTGTTACTGCAATAAGCAAAACACCACTGTATTTGCCATACAGATGCGTGCCAGCAACAGAGACGAATGGCTTGCAATGCTTGAATGCCTCCACAGGCAGGGAAGACCCAGAATACATCAAATATGCTACAGTCGCACACCATAAGGTGTCCATCATAGTACGGTACGGCTTTGAACTCACATATTATTTCAGGACAACAACTCTGCAGTGCTTGCAGCAACCTAGACACCTTATTGTATGACTCCTCTCAATCGTCGTATATCTACGCAATTGTCTTTTGCTTTGTCATCCAGATCTCTCTATACAAAAATTTGAAGAGATAGCTTTGCCTAACTGCACCTTGTAGTACAAGGATACTAATGGATGGGTTGGACTATATCAATGACAAGATAACATGGCAGATAAGGCCGCTGTCCAACTATCGATGGTCTTGAGACATAGTTGGTGTTAAACACGTGTGCGCTCCTCCAACCGTACGCACTTCCTTAACAAAATAACACATACATGGTTCACATTTACACAAAGTATAACAGTGATAAATGATATTAATTACACCACAATTAAACGAGGCCTCACCAATATCCAAAATTCTGTCGGAGGGCAACACGGAGACTCCACGGGCATCCAGCTGTATATTGCCGGCAATGAACATGGTACTTTAATCAGTCTGACTCCATTACTCGGTACTCAACACTTCTGTGATTGCTGTAGTTCTTCACACCCTACATCACTGCATGTCTAATTTTGAATTTGTGGCCAACTTGAAACTCAACACTACCGTCTAAGTTTGTAATCATCTTCACCCATATTGAAAAATAGAGTTTTCTCGTGCATTGCATCCAGATCCAGCGTGTGATAGTGACTCGGTACAGTTGATAAGGCTGGAATCAGTTGTGAGAAAGGAAGAAGATGCCGAACTGATATCTCCACCAGCATCTTGGGTACAAACTCCTCCTCGTCATTTTCAGAATAACCACTATCATGGTTATCCGCAACATACTCCTCGTTGGATTCCTCACCATCCACGTCAATGTCTTCCACTGGACTCGCAATGTGCATCAGTGGTGGTGCAAAAAGTGGGTCATCCTACACGAAATTCGAGTGGCCAGATCCACCGCCACCAACATCACTGACCTTTGCAGAAAGCTTCATAACTTGTGCCGCCATGATTCTCCCATGGATGTCAAACATGAGCCGCACATGCTCATTGCCATTGACTCAAAACAGACGAAATTGGAAAACTCCATTTTCCATCGGTGCTAGCAACCTATATCCACTCTTCCTATCTCTTTTCTTCTACTACCACCAATGCTACTTAATATCAAACTTTTCAACTCGGACAAAGAACTAACTCGCTGGGTGCGCAACAGAATGGAATTACCACACTCAAATATGACTTTAGTGTCACTGTTTCTCATACGACAATTAGGATACACACTTACAATCACATATCCATCACCACTAGAGATATTTGTGTAAAATATAAAAGGTTGCACATCCTTTATAGCTGCTGAAAATTTGTCATAATGTATCTCGTTTACACTGTAAACGTTATAATTATTCATGTATTTCGTTTACAGTGTAAACAATCATCTCATTTACACCATAAATAAAATAAACATGTCTTGTGTTTTCTGCCTTATTTCATTTACAGTGTAAACGAGATATGTACATTCTTATTTTATTTACACTGTAAATGAGACAAAGGATAAGTACATTTTGATAAAAATACTACAAATCATATATTTTAATAAATAAAATATTTATTTTTTTTAAAAATCCTTTTTTTTGGTTATCTTTAATTTCAATACGAATGAAATTTATATAACAAAAGAAAAAGACTAAATTACCTATCCTAATCTAATCCTAACTCTCTCTTTTGCTTTTCCGTCTTCCTCATTTTAGGTTGAAACTAAACCCTAGCGGAGGCACTTTTTCTCTTTTCCAAATTTATGAAGGCTCCACCAGTGTCGGTGCCGCCTCACCGTCTATTTGAGTTTGCATGACCACGGTGCGCCTAATTCTAGAAAGAAAATTCACTTCGATCCCTTTTTCTTCGCGTTTGTGTTCTATCATCCCAGTTCTCATCACCATAGCTTCGCAGCATCCATTACAGCTCACCTCGATTCACCGTCACTGCATGCTTGCTGTCGTTGTCGTGCCTCTGGCCAAATCCTTCTCGTCGTGTGCTCGTGTCTGGCTGCTTGTGCATCTCTCACCTCCACGTCTGCTCAAGTTGTGCTTCCTGCTTGTGTCGTCACCGCACCTCCCTTGCCTCTCTTCCTCCTTATGTCTCATTAATAATAATCAAAGAGTGTTTAACTTTTCTTCTGCAACCCTGTCTATCTTTTTCAAGTACAAGATCTTCTTCTTTAGGTAAAGATTTGGGTTAAGGATGCCTCAAGTATTTTCATGAAATATTTATGTATCTATGATTGTTTGACATCTCTATTGTAGAAATCTAGGTATTTATCTATATTTTTCTTTGATACTTTTTTTTTATATTTTTGTTTTTTTAAGCTCTGTGTGTTGTGAGTTATTGGCATGAGGGTTTGTGTTAGGTTTGAAAAATTGCGTCAAATAGTTATGTCATATTTGGTAAATGATAAAAATGGTGGCTAAGTTTTATAAAGTTACTTGCAAATATATGTTAATGATTTTTATTGACAGCAATGAAATATATGACATATGATGTAGTTTATGGTATTGATTTATTTATTACTATTGTTAGTGAAATTTGATTTGTGAATATAGATGCAATAATTTATTTATCATAGTCAGAAAAGCACAATTTTGTAGAGTGCTGGTGTTAATTTGATGATTCTAGATTTGATGTTATTTAAGTTGGTAAATCCTTTTCATGTTTTCAAGTTTTACATGTTTAGTAAGCAGTAAAATTCAAAGGTGTTTGTTTTGTCTTGTATTCGTCATTTTTCGATACAGGTGAAAAGTTTTTTGACCAGATTGACAATGTGATTTATTAATGAGTATTAATTTATCGCTACAAGAAAAAAAGCCTTTGATTGTGGTTGAATTGTAGGGGGATCAATTTTGATTAGTTGCTTTCTGTTTGGTTGAATTGTATATTAAAACAAATCTAGAATTTTGATTAATGTTGCCAAGACCACATACTCACTTTTGATGTAAAGATGTTATTGAATTGGATGTAGTTTTCTACAATTAGAATTTGAAGATAAAACTGAATTGTATGGTCTGAATTTTGTATGGCATACCTGAATTGATTTACAAAGTTTAGTGTCTTACATATATTCATGATTCATGTTAAGATAACAACATGCTAGAGATTAATCCACCTAATTATATATGAACTGTTATGTTAAATAAACCTAATTACCATATGTGAATTAGATAAGTTGTTAGTTTTACCATGATTATAGAAATAAAAAGAAATGGAAATCTAATTTTATTTAATCTTTAATATAGTATTTGTTAACTTATAATCCCATTTGAAGAGTAATGGAGGAGAATTATCGGCCTAATTTAAAACAAGCTAAGCATCAATGGACGCCACACGAAGATGCAAAACTAGTTGAATGTTTGTGGAGCTTGCAACTACTTCTTGAAGGTGTGACAATGGCACGTTTAAATTTGGTTATAGAAAACATTTAAAAAAATACTTCAAAAAAATTAAAGATCACTGAATATGATTTTAAGATACAATTTTTTTTACCTAATATTTGTTTTTCTTGTTTATCCTCTGCATAGATTAATTTCATTATCCATTATACTTTGCATATACATAATACAATAATGCAAAATTCATCACTGATTTTTATCACATACATGTACTAAACTATAGATCTATAGACTAGCAGAAGCCCTCACACATACGCGCCGGTAGTAGTAGTAGTGTTTGGTTGTTGTAACTATTCTTTAAAACATTTAAAACATTTGATATGGGAAATTGGCTCTTTTCCTGTAAAACTTGGTTAATTAATGATTAATTAACCCATAAATTAAAATATATTCTAGAAAATAAGAAATGAGATTTTTATGGTCTAATATAATAGAGAAAATTAAAACAAAAATTTTGACACTAATTTTAACAAAATCGGCCCCAGATTGGGCCGAACGGGACAAATCGGACCTATATTGGGCCCAGGGCCCAGCCAAGCCCCCTTTTATTAGAGAGCTCAGCACTCTCTCTCCTCTCAAACAACACCAACACGCTGAGAGAGGGAAAGGGAAACATGAAACCCTTGTTCCAAATCACTCCAATCTTCAATTGATTATAACTCTTCGCTCCGAGCTTCGATTGACGCACCGTTTGTGGCCACGTGACCGTGGCGTCGAGCTCTACAAAACTCACCAAATATTCTTGAGGTAAGCCATAGTTTTCTCTTCAAATTTATAACCCTCAATTTCGAAAATTTAGTGGGTAAAGTGTTGAGATTTTTGAGTTTTGATGTTATAGGATCCAATTAACTTGAAGAGAAGGCTTAGTCTTGCCTCTTTTGATCCTTGGGCTTGGTAAATATCTCAACCCTAAGTCAAATGTTTGAGTTGTTATGATTATATGTTGAGTTTGTATGGATGGAGGTATGTTATGTGTGTTAGGCAAGGTATATCTATGAATGAATTGAAGTTGGTGGAGATTTTGAGGACATGAGGTGATATACAAGCTAGAAATCTGATTTTGGAAGCCTTGAGACCTTGGAAGTCGAATTTGAGAGTGTTCTGGGTTGAGCGGAGAATCGGCCAAGGTATGGTTTCAGATTCCTGTATCTAAAATATAATGTGGTTGTGAAAACTTAGGCTAGCGACCCTAGGATAGGATTTTGAAATATTGATGTAGTTGTTGAATGAATTAGATTGAATTGAATATATGAATAATGGTTGAATGATTGCAAGTGGTAATCATTGTTGGAAAAGCATGTAAAGTTTTATGTGACATGGATGGATATGTTTAATTAGTGATAAGGTTGAAGCTCTTGTTGATGAGCATGAATTGGAGTGTGATATTGATATGTGTATGTATGGGGTGATTGATGAACTTGAATATTTGTTTGAAAATTGAGATATGGAATGTTGATCATGAATTGAATAATTGAATTGAGATTTGGTTAAATATGGAAGAATTGGTGGGTTGAGGATTGAATGTGGGTTTGGAAATGCTTGATGTTGGAAGGGGTGAGTTTTGGTTGGTTTTGAATGAATTTGGAAGTGTATGTTTTAGAAATTGGAAGTTTATGAGCTTTGGTAAAAATGAAATTTTGATAAATTTCAACGAATCATATCTTGAACTATTTTTTTTGGAATTTGATGCTTTTTATATCAAATGAAAGATAACTTCATAAGTTTTAAAATTGTTTAAATTTGGTAGAAACTTGAATTTTGTGGAAGGAGATATGATCGTTGAAAGTTTGGACCTGAAATCTGAATTGTGCAAATTCTGTAGAATTTGTGATTTCTGGTTTGTGTGCGCATGCACAGCCCTGTGCGCATGCACACCCTGTGGAATTCTGAACCTGTGCGCACGCACACACTTGTGCGTATGCACACACAGGGAAGTGGCTTCTGCTGGGGGCGCTAGCACGCCCTGTGCGCGCACACAATCAATAAGGTTTTACAAGCTGTGCGTGCGCACAGCTCTGTGCGTACGCACATGTTGGGAAGGACGTTCTGTTGATGGCACTAGCACGCCTTGTGCGCACACTCAACAATGGTAATTTTTCTTTCTGTGCATATGCACAACTCTGTGGGCACGCATACTTTCTGAAAATACTTCTGGGTGTGCGCACACACTTACACGACCCTATTTTCTTATAAAACCTTTGTTTTCAAGTTTTTCACCTTCCCAACAAGCTTGTAACCTTCCAAGATGTTGTTTTACGCTTATAAATCCCCATTTTCATCCTTTAAATCTTAAATCAAAGTAAAATGCCCAGTGATTGAGAAGAAGTTAGGAAATGGGGTAACTTGTGGATGAAGAAAGGAGATATTATGATAAGTTATGATTAATGATGATGATATGAGTTCTTGAGGAGGATGGTGGAGTGCTGTGTATGATATGGGCCGAATGGCTGAGTATGATATGAGCTGAATGGCTGTGTGTGATGATGGTTTATCGCTGATAATGAATTATGACTTTTGGGCCGGATGGTTGAGATGAATGTTAATGTATTGTTGAGATTGAATGCATATATGCTGAATTATAGATATTTGTAAATGTTGCACTCCACCTATCTGAGATACGAGTTTCTCTGGGTGAAAGCAGTCGCCAGCCACCACGTGCTCCAGATGGAGACTCGATACTCTGCTGACCCTATGTCGTAAGTGTGGCCGGGAACTGTGAAAGTTCTGGATGAGCTTGTCCCTGTGAATATACACCAGTGAGGGTGTTAGAATTGAATTGTGATTTATATTGTGAGATAACTCGAGTTGGGGATGCACGACAGAGGGACAGTCTAATGGTTAGCTACCAGGATTTGTCGGGTTGGCTTTATAACCGATAGATGAGACTCATCAGCCACTAGGACATCATATGCATTATATGTGATTTGTTTGGAATGCCTAATTGATTGCATCATTACTTGCTATTTGCCTAACTGTAATATCTGCTTCCTGCTTGTGCATTTCTTTGTTGATATAATTGTGCTTGTATATCAAATCACTATTGGCGGATGGGAGGTTCGAAGGGTTTGAAAAGGGGATATTTAGTTAGACTAAAGATCCTTAAGTTAGTCACCTATTTCATTTCTCGTGGTTTAGTATATTTATATGCTTTGGTTATGAATTTGAAGTTCTAGGATTGCCTTCAGCTTTCCTAGGACATTACATGTTAGATATTTGGACACTGTTACCATGCTGAGAACCTCCGGTTCTCACCCATGCAGATTTTGTGGTTTTTAGATGCAGGAGATGAGGCTCCTCGCTGAGGCATGCTGGAGACTTCTATTTTGGCGAAGATCCTTAGCTCTTGGAACTTTATTTTAATCTTATATACTTGTCTATATACTTATATTCTCCACTATATATATATTTTTTGTATTAACTCCTCTTAGAGGTTATATTGGAGAAACAAGTTTTGTCTTGTGTTTTGGGCTTTATTTTGGGTAGTTCCTTTATATATGTATGTATACTTATATGCTCGGACCGGTTATCTTCGTAAACCGAGTCCTGAGTCTTGTTATATGTATTTTGGCACTCTCTTGTATATCTCTTTGCGTTAGCTTATCCTTCATTTGTTTCATTCACATTATCGATCGGAGTGTTGTGCTTTTTGATTTAACGGTTTTGATTTACTCTTTTTCTTCAAAGGCTCCTAGTTATAAACCTTTTCACACTACTAAACATACTAAGTTTTGTTTCTAGAAGTTGTAATGCCTTACCATCTCTATTTTATGACTTAAGCATAAGGCTCTGTGTGGTAGGGTGTTACATTTCTCCCCTAGAAACACAAACCAAGATATCAATGAACCCTCTCGGCTTATGCAATTTCTTCGTTCTCAATTAGTAGCTACACTCTTCTTTATAATTTTTCTTATTCTTCTTATTAACATGCTTTGCAATAAACTCCATGAGCAAAACTTCACCATATCAAATATCAATAGGAAAAAAAGTAAATTAGCAAGAAACTTATCAATAGAACGAAAAAAATTAAATCCGAATAAATCAGTAAAGAAACATGAATTAATAAAAAAGGCCAAATGCATAATTATAATGTCTACTATAACAAGAATAATAAGTTCAAATTATACTAGTACTTCAGCCCTCTCCACCTAAAGTAACCACTAACCAATATAACCTATTCCCTTAGAAAGATATTTATTAATACAAAAGCAAATAAACTAACCTTCAACTTCTCATGAGCTTCATTCATAAAATTTTCCATGTATTCCTTTATTTGGTAAGTATAACTGAAAGAAGAACAAGTAATTAAACTAATTATCATGTGTTTAGATAGAATGCTAAATTATAGAAAGTAGTAACAAAAGAGCAAGCATAATAATACTATTTTAGATTAAAGAATGTTGCTCCATTATTACTTTTATATGATTGAATTCATTTGCTTAGCTTAAAATTTTAGAATACTGAATTACAAAATCATTCAAATAACACTTGTAGCTAGTATTCAAATTCACTCTAAATGAATAAAAATAAATTAATAAAGCAAATAAAAGGTACTAGAAAGACTTATATTCAATGCCATGGACTCTAATTGATTTCGTTTTTGCATTTCTAATAGATTCATCAAGGAATATTGCCTCCTCATCATATCTATTGAAATAAGATATTATTCACAAATAAAAAAGAAAGATTGAATCATTGAGAAAAAATCATGCATCATTAATTAGCAACATTGCATCTCAAATCATACACAAATTGCATTTTAAAAAACTTGCAAAAACAATAGAGTGCAGTAAGCAATAATTTTGATTTTCAATGTTAACGAATATATTTGTACTTTATCATATGTACAATTTGGCATCTCATTGTAAAGATAAAGAGAAGACTCCAGTAACAGAGTAAGATTGGCTAGAAGAAAGGAGTATCAAATATGGAAACAAATCATCACAAATGGTATGCCGAAAGCCCTAGTGAAAGAATACCCACAGCCATATTCACATATTAAATCATCAATTTCATCTATCAAAATAGATTCACCTAAACAATCCAAACAAAAACAGTTATAGTGCATATTCACATATCAAATCATCAATCTCATCCATCAAAATAGATTCACTCAAACAATCCAAACAAAAATAGTTACAATTTAGCTAGTCAATCTATAAATTATATTATTTGTTGAATAAATATAACACACCATTTCAAAGAAAGCAAGTGCTTTCAAAAAAAGCAAGTGCTTTCAAGAAAACTAAGCTAAAAGATCAACTGATTCCACCAAAGTCATACAATGATTCTCATATATGATGCCCTTCCAGCAGTGATACTTATTCTCGATTCAAAAATAGGTTTTTAATAAAAGGCAATTTCGATAGTCATTTTGAGCTTAAATATCCACATAGTGCATTAATAAGAACAACTCATTATAAACTTTAGTGGGTTGGATTCTTAAAAAACTAAATATTTCTGTATTGCAAGAAATTTAACATGAAAATGACCAGACAATTAACACAAACTCATTGATTCAAAAGTTATAGATAAATAAAAGATTGAGATAAATAGAACTTGAAAGATGACAAATTGATAATTGCATAACTAAACTACATATCACAAATTAGTAGTCACAATAATAAAATCTAGTCATGGTTTGAGTAACTTATTCTTAGTAGGATAGAGTTATGAAGCTCAAACAATGTCACAATGAAAAAATGATGAGAGAAAGTAAACAATAAACCTGAAAAATTTCAACAACATATTACCTAGTTTAAGTCATGACTAATTTTTGTAGTGTACATAAAGCCTTTTTATGAAATATAATACACTAAAATTGATAAGAGATACAAAGAGAGAAGAAATGACTAACCTCTCTTTCTTCTTTCATCAAGGCAATAAAAACTAAACAAAAGTAGATTGTTTGAGTATATATATTTGTCATGAGAATAATAATAGCTATATGGCCAACAGCAACATAAAAGTTGTTAACCCTACTCTTTTAATTTAGTAAGAGTGATTAAAATATCTAACATAGAAAATAAGAATGAATTGATAATGAGACATAAGTGATGGTGGATCTAATGTGTCAAGAATGAGAATAAGTTTTAAAAAAGATTATTTAAATTTTTTATTGCACCAGCAAACAAAATGCAATTTTAATAAAATAATTAGATACTTTTTAAAAAATGCAATAAAATATAATAAAATATTATAGAATATGATGTAAAGAGCAATTTTTTTAAAAAATATATTATAAAATTTGATGTAAAGAGCAATTTTCAAAAATTTTATCTATTTAAAATGTGAGTACATGAAATACATTTTTTTATTCTTTTTGAAATAATCTCGATCATGTAGTGTAGTGTAAATGAGAAGAACAACTTCATCTTCAATTATTACACATAATTATTGTAACCAACCAAGAATTAGGTAATAACAACATAAATTGTCTACCTTACCCCAAATGAGTATACTTTTGAGTATTTTCAACTAAAAATTGTAGCTAATTATCAATATAAAATTTAGTCAAGTCATCAGATTTAGTTAATTTTCATGTGAGGTCCTTCCACGTTCAAAAGCATTTAGAGTTATTTTATGCATATAGGAATTGTGTTTCTTAAAGTGTACCAAATAAGGTACCAACCTACTAAATAAATAGCAAACATTGTACATCAGCATAATTTCTATGTACATATAGAAATATTTCAGATTGTTAATTAATTATATAATGTTGTTACCTTACGCAAATCTTTGATCCAAGAGGCAAAATTTTTTTAACTTGGTAACTTGAAAGTTCACCAATACGGCCGACGAAGTTCTTATTTGGCATCCAGACCGTGTTGCAATTACAGGTATCAATCACCATTCGGGAGTAACTAAATTCTAGCTCAGATAATTAAGTTGAGTTGCAAGATAACAAAAAAAGTATCCAGATGCTTTAAAACAACCACCACCGACAATAAAGATGGTAAAACCGTCACCGAACCTGATTTTTAGACGAAGCAAGAATCAGTAGTTAAAAGCATGAAGTAGTGTTTCTGATTGAGAATTTCAGCAGAATATCTGTTAAGTAACTATTAAGTCACTAACCTCGATACTGACCTCGTTTATGTCAACTTCGAAGCTGATCCGTGCTCCTTTGCCTTTTCTCTTCCACTAAATCTTCTCGCCATCTCTCTTCTTACGCTGTGCGCAGCTCTCGCTGTCATTGCTTCCAAAGGGTGATCATGAGAAGAGGATAAGGAAATGGTTCAGAAAGAAGAAGGTGGTCATGAGAGTAAAAGGAAGAGAAAGAGAGACTCACTGGAGAGAGATGAATGAGTACTAAAATTTGATTTGTATAGTCAAATTTAGGCGGAAAAATTACCTCTCAAATTTAGGATTACTAAAATGTGAGAACTGAAGAAAATAGAGATTCTCTTGGATGGGTTCAACACAACTGAAACCCAGGCAGTACAACCATGAATTTGAAAATCAAATTACGGCACTAAAACTAAACCCCTATTTACCAGGAAAGAACGTAGCTGGCAATCCATTGTTAACCTTAATCCACCAATCAGAAGCTAGCATTTCTGATTTCTTTCTCTAAATCATGGTTCTGGGATTGCTGCAACATTGCCTTTTCATCCCACTGGACAAACCTCTCCCTCCCTCCTTTTCAGGTGGGAATTTTTCATCGATAAGGAAGAAATGAATTAGGAGAAGCAAACCATTGAAATTCTCAAGTATTGCTAAAAGCAAGTTTTTGCAACAGAAAGTAGGGTTTTCTTATTCAAAAAGTCTGGTTCCATGCATCATTCTGTGAGAAATCGGACACAATGTAAAATAGTGTGTGAATTTATTATTTGGCTAGTTAACTGGTGTGCGAAACTTGCTCCGCAATATTTACACAAATAGACCGGCAAGTGCACCGGGTCGTCCAAGTAATACCTCAGGTGAGTGAGAGTTGATCCCACGAGGATTGTTGGTTTGAGCAAGCAATAGATACCTTGTAGATCTTAGTCAGGTAAATAGAAAATATGATAGTTGTTGTGAAAAACGCATAAAACAATAAATAAATAAAACGTTACTAGATAAGTGTGAAATCAATAGTATGAGAACGGTTGAGGCTTCAGAGATGCTTCTTCCTTTTGGATCAACTTTTCTCACCATCTACTCCAACTTCTAATTGATTCATTCTATGGCAGGCTGTAAATGATTAACGCCGGGTCAGTAGTCATTAATCTCCTCTGCTTCAGATCAAACACCAGGTTAGCGGTCATCCAATCTAAACGGGGGTGAAGCTCTAGCAGTCCATTCCCTTGGTGATCCTACTCAAAACGCCACAGATAAGGTTGGATCTTCCGGATCAGAGAACGTTACTCCATTGATTCTAGCCTATACCACAAAGACCCTAATTGCCCCATACCTCGGCTGCACTGATGTCTCCAAGTACCCAACGAAGTCGTGGATTAGCCATCTAAGAGATGTATAATCAAGCTTGTGGTTCAATACTATCCCGTCAAGGACTCACAAGAACTCATGTGAATAGGGTTAACGGTCAGGTTACACTCCCAATCCATTAGGATGAAGAACGAAGATACATCTTAGAATATAATCAAGCAGGGATTGAAACAGAATAGTAATATTATTAATCCATAAAAATTAGCAGAGCTCTTAACCTTAACCTAGAAGGTTAGTGACTCATTTTGTACATAGAATAATGTTCGAATGTAAAAGTGGGGGAAGAAGATCATAAACAATGGTGATCTCCTCCTATATATACTAATCTGATAACTAAGAATTACAGAAATAAGATAAACAAGTCTTGTAGTGCAAAAATCCACTTTTTGGGCTTACTTGGTGAGTGTTTGGGTTGAGTTTGAGTGAAGCCACGAGTTGGTGCTCTCTTTTGGGCGTTGGACGCCACCTTGGAACTCTTGACTGGGCATTGGATGCCAGCTGCCCCCTTCTGAGCATTGGACGCCAGGAATGGGGTTGGTGGCTAGCGTTGAATGCCAGTTTTGGGCCTTTATTTCCAAATTAAAGTATAAACTATTATATATTTCTGGAAAGCCTTAGATGTTAGCTTTCCATAGCCGTTAAAAGTACGCCATTTGGATATCTATAGCTCCAAAAATGCTCTTTCAAGTGTATGGAGGTCAGAATCTGACAGCATCTGCAGTTCTTTTTCTGTCTCTGAATCAGACTTTTTCCAAAGCTCCTCAATTTCAGCCAGAAAATACCTGAAATCATCATAAAATACAAAAACTCAAAGTAGAATCCAAAAATATGAATTTTTTACTAAAGCTTATGAAAAAATAATAAAACTTAAACAAAACATACAAAAAACTATAAGAAAGTGATGCCAAAAAGCATATAAAATATCCGCTCATTAGAACACCAAACTTAAACTGTTGCTTGTCCTCAAGAAACCAAAAAACAAAGTAGGATTAAAAAGAAGAGAATCATACACTAAATCTCAGAGTTGTGAATGAAGCTCAGTTTCAATTAGATGAGCGGGACTAGTGGCTATTCACTTCTGAATAGTTTTGGCATCTCACTTTTCATTAAAACTCAGAATAATTGGCATCTTCAGGAACTCAGAATCCAAATGATATTGTTGATTCTCCTAGTTCAGTTCTTTTTTATTCTTGAACATAGCTTCTTTTGAGTCTTGGTCGTAACCCTAAGCGCTTTGTTTTCCAGTATTACCACCGGATACATAAACGCCATAGACACTTAACTGGGTGAACCCCTTAGGATTGTGATTCAGCTTTGCTATAATCCCCAGCCAGTGGTGTCCAAAGCTCTTAAACACACTTTTTGCTTTGGATCATGACTTTAACTGCTCAGTCTCAAGCTTTTCACTTGACACCTTCACACCACAACTATACAGTTATGGAGGCAGCTCATTTGAACTGTTTAGGCCAAGATTTTTCTTCTTTTAGGCCCTACTAACCATTGATGCTCAAAGTCTTGGATCCTTGCTCTTGCCTTTTGGTTTAAAGCTAGGTTCTTCGTGACTGCGTTATTGAGCTTGCCTCAAAAAAATGTTCTAGCTTAAAGATGACATAATGACAATGAGGATTGAAATATTTGATGATATAGCAGAGGTTCTCCCCTTACTGATCTTTCGGAGAAATCCGTACTTACCAAAAAGATCTCACGTACTTGAAAATCAGAGTTGTTACACAACTCAATCCCGATTAGTGTCTTTTCTTTTTTTTTCATTTAAGTATTTTATTAGAGTATGTTGAATTCCTCTTCTTCTCTGTTCTTTTGCATTTTTCTTTTTCTTCTCCCTTTTTTTGCTTATGGTGCTTTTCAGTTTTTCAAAAAAGAGGGTGGATGTGTGAAGCCTGATATCCAAGGAAGGAGCTGAGCTCCTTCGATTATGAATTGAAGGTGGCACACAGTGCCCAAGCAAGGAAAGCTCCCTAGGAGCAAGTTTTTGGGTGGTTCCCAGTGCCCAACACTCAAGGCCGGCGCCAGGTACTCAAGCCCAGCGCCTGGGACACAAGCCTAGCGCCCTCAATTGCTCCTTGAAGGGTGAAGGCCAACTTCACAATCTGGCGCCTAACGCCAAGCAAATTATACCTTGGTGACTCTCTGGGTCAAGCATCCTCTTCAAAAAGAATTTAATCGTTGTTTTTTTAATCCTTGTTTTATGTTTTTTATCTTTTAACTTAAGTAAAAAGTTTTTCAAAACCATTGCATGCGTAGTTACTAGTTATTTTTAACTTCTTCACTGTCACCATGAATTCTTTTTCAAAAATTTCATTATTATGCATGCACGACACATCACTTCAATCACACACCTAACATGCATATCACTCTTCTCAAGCTAGCTCTGATCATATCATAATTCACATATATACATGAAAGCTTGTATTAACATGTTACCTTTATACACCTTAGTCTCAACTTTTAATGTTTAAATTTGGCATTTAGTTTTTGTTTTTCACTTATGGCTTCTACACACATGCACACCACATATAATATCTTGGATTCACAGCCATACGATTCATATTCCACTGCATTATAAATTCACATGCATTCTTCATTCATACCACAACACATACACATTCAAACATCTTCTTATTCTCTTCACTTCACATTCTATTTTTTCATATGACCAAACATTAAGTTTGGTATTGTGGTTGTGCTGTGTACTATTGTAAGTGTTAAAAAACTCAAAATGTCTCTATTCAAAAAGAAAAAGGAAAAGAAACTGACTACTCCATCCCCCGACAGAAGTGGAGTGTCTTGGCAAGTTCACCGAGGAATATGGGCCTTACTTTGGTCCATGAGTTCTATGTTAATGCTTGGCTGACTCATGAGGAGGAGGTTCAAGAACCCAAGGAAACAACTTTCTTAAGTTATGTCTGAGGCTAACCCATTGACTATGGACCTCGAAATGTCCAAAGGGTTCTCCGCCTTCCTCCTCCATCTCATTCTTCTGACCCGAATTATTGTAAGTATGCCACAAGAATGATGAATAATAGAAGGGAGCTAGAGGTGCTCCATGACATCTGTGTGTCTAGGGCATAGAGAAAGCTTGATGCTATGGTGTGCTGAATCAATTGAGAAGGTCGGACCTCATCCATATCGCTAAGAGGTGGTTATATTTTGTCCAACATTCACTTGTCCCTACCTCCAATCATTCTGAGGTGACAGTAGATCGAGCTATCCTTATCCACTCTATCATGATTGGGGAAGAAATTAGAGTGGAAAACCTCATTCCCTCACATATAAGAACCATGGTCCAAAGCTCATATTCAAGGTCAAGGCTTGGATTTTCGAGCCTCATCCATCGTCTCTGTGAAGTAGCTGGGGTGTTCATTGAGCAAGACACCCCTATAAAAATTCCAAGGTCCATCATTATGGTGGTAATGCACTACAAGAAAAATATTGAGTACCATCAGATTTACCGTCGAATATATAAAATAAATCCACTTCTAAATAGATTATCGTCAGATTTACCGTCATCCTTGGGTTGACGGTATAAACACCGTCGGAAACTGCTAACTATTGGATTTATTTTGTTCGATGCAAATTATCGATGAATTTTTCTTCGATCTTTTTAATGGATTTTGCGAGATTGTGTTGATGGTTATTGTCATATAAATCCAACAGTAACTTTGGCGCCGTTTCACGTGTTTAGGCACCAAGTTATACGACGGTATATTGATTTTATAAACCCTAAATTTTTTTAGTACAGTTAAGCTACAATTAGGAGACTTTTATTAACAAAATTGTTAACAGAAATTTAACGTTGGCAAAAATTAAGAAATTATTTTATTAAAAATAAATGGTCTGAATGAAATAAAATGTCACAAATGTAGAATACAATGAAGTAGACAAACAAAAATTCATACAACCCTAAATCCTACAGATCCTGATAATCTTCGTCGTCGTCATCATTGGCATCGTGGTCCCCCTATTGCGGCGGCAGAGGAGGTACTGTTGTCGGTACCCTACCAGCAGCACTGTTGCCTCTAACGTGCATCTGCTAGCTGTACTTCTCCATTTGCTGTCGCAACCAATCGAGCTACTCTAGCTTCTTCGTCAGGTCAAAGCAGACGACAACACGTGCAAGAATCTTTTGATATCTCTGCTCAGACTGCTCTGTCTGCTGGTGAATCTCCTGTGTTAGCTTCTGCACCTCCTCCCTCAAGTCGACAATTTCCTAGGGATCAACATGGCTGGTGGCAGAGGTAGACACAGAGGAAGCCGCCAACGCAGAAGAGCAGATGCCACTGGCAAAAAATGTCCCTAACCCGAAGTGGCAATTCTTGTGGGTTTCAGAGGTAGTCTCACACCAAATCCTATCGGAACCACCACGAAGGTCTCGGAGCCGGCTTCGTTGGTCCCACTAGGCGGCTAAATTGCTGGGTCGCGGCCTCTAACCTCTGCGTGTACTCCTCCTGCATCACACATGTTAGTTATGATTAGGATAATAGTTAAATAATTGACTTTAAAGCGAATAAAGTTGAAACTTAGGATTAATTTAAACTCATATAATGGGCCACAGACCGATCGTCAGCCAATCTCTCCTTTTTTTTCCTTCAAAGTATAGGTACTGTGGACGAAATTGTGATCCTCTTCGTATTTGCATGAGATTTAAAAATTGGCTCTATTGGAATTTATGATCACAACTTCATTCAACTTAACCAGCAAGTGTACTGGGTCATCCAAGTAATACCTTACGTGAGTAAGAGTCGATCCCACAGAGATTGTTGGTATGAAGCAAGCTATGGTCACCTTGTAAATCTCAGTTAAGCAGATTAAATGGTTATGGGTTTCAAAAATTAATAATAAATAGAAAATAAAAAGGGATAGAAATACTTATGTAAATCAATAGTGGGAATTTCAGATAGGCGTATGGAGATGCTGTGCTCCTCTCGAATCTCTACTTTCTTATTATTTTCATCCAATCCTTCTTATTCCTTTCCATGGCAAGCTGTATGTAGGGCATCACCATCATCAATGACTACTTTTAATCCTCTCGGGAAAATGGTCCTATGCGCTGTCACTGCACGGCTAATCGTCTGGAGGCATCACCCTTGTTGATAACTACATCCCATCCTCTCAGTGAAAATGGTTCAAATGCTCTGTCACAGCACGGCTAATCATCTGTCGGTTCTCAATCAGGTTGGAATAGAATCCATTGATTCTTTTGCGTCTGTCACTAACGCCCAGCCTTCAGGAGTTTGAAGCTCGTCACAGTCATTCAAT
>NC_029780.3:37761809-37762684 GCF_000817695.3 Arachis duranensis
TGATCCTCATGAATGCCGCCATCTATCTAGCTTATACCACGAAGATTCTGTTGGGGAATCTAAGAGATATGCGTCCGGCCTAAGGTAGAATGGAAGTGGTTGTCAGTCACGCGCATTCATAGGTGAGAATGATGATGAGTGTCACGGATCATCACCATAGGTGAGAATGATGATGAGTGTCATGGATCATCACATTCATCAAAGTGTTGTGCAACGTATATCTTAGAATAAGAATAAAAGAGAATTGAATAAAAAGTAATAGTAATTGTATTGAAACTTGAGGTACAGCAGAGCTCCACACCCTTAATCTATGGTGTGTAGAAACTCCACCGTTGAAAATACATAAGTGAAAGGTTCAGGCATGGCCGAGTGGCCAGCCCCCTAAAATGTATTAAATAGCCTCCTAAGATGAAGAATAAAACAAAACTGAGACCAAAGATGTCTAATACAGTAGTAACTTATACTATTTATACTAGACTAGCTACTAGGGTTTACATGAGTAAGTAATTGATGCATAAATCCACTTCTGGGGCCCACTTGGTGTATGCTTGTGCTGAGCTTGATCTATCCACGAGCTGAGGCTTTTCTTGGAGTTAAACTCCAAGTTATAATTTGTTTTAGGCGTTCAACTCCGGATCATGACGTGTTTCTGGCGTTTAACTCCAGACAGCAGCATGTACTTGACGTTCAACGCCAATTTACGTCATCAATTTCCGAATAAAGTATGGACTATTATATATTGCTGGAAAGCTCTGGATGTCTACTTTCCAAAGCCATTAGGAACGCGCCATTTGAAATTCTGTAGCTCCAGAAAATCCATTTCGAGTGCAGGGAGGTCAGATTCCAACAGCATCAGCAGTCCTTTTGTCAGCCTT
>NC_029780.3:37762936-37764055 GCF_000817695.3 Arachis duranensis
ATCACAACACCAAACTTAAATTGTTGCTTGTCCCTAAGCAACTGAAAATCAAATAGGATAAAAAGAAGAGAATATACTATAAATCTCAAAATATCAATGAATATTAATTCTAATTAGATGAGCGGGACCTGTAGCTTTTTACTTCTGAACAGTTTTGGCATCTCACTTTTTCCTTTGAAGTTTAGAATGATTGGCTTCTCTAGGAACTTAGAATTTCGGATAGTGTTATTTAATTTCCTAGTTAAGCATGTTGATTCTTGAACACAGCTACTTATGAGTCTTGGCCGTGGCCCTAAGCATTTTGTTTTCCAGTATTAACACCGGATACACAAATGCCACAGACACATGACAGGGTGAACCTTTTCAGATTGTGACTCAGCTTTGCTAGAGTCCCTAGTTAGAGGTGTCTAGAGCTCTTAAGCACACTCTTTTTGCTTTGGATCACGACTTTAACCACTCAGTCTCAAGCTTTTCACTTGGACCTGCATGCCACAAGCACATGGTTAGGGATAGCTTGATTTAGCTGCTTAGGGCTGGATTTATTTCCTTGGGCCCTCCTATCCATTGATTGGATTTTATTTCCTTGGGCCCTCCTATCCATTGATGCTCAAAGCCTTGGATCCTTTTTACCCTTGCCTTTTGGTTTTAAGGGCTATTGGCTTTTTTTGCTTGCTTTTTCTTTTTCTTTCTATTTTTTTCGCAACCTTTTTTTTTCTTTCGCCACTTTCTTTTTCGCAAGCTTTTGCTTTTTCACTGCTTTTTCTTGCTTCAAGAATCAATTTTATGATTTTTCAGATCATCAATAACATTTTTCTTTGTTCATCATTCTTTCAAGAGCCAACAGTTTTAACATTCATAAACAACAAGATAAAAAATATGCACTGTTTAAGCATTCATTCAGAAAACAAAAAGTATTGTCACGACATCAATATAATTAAACTAAATTCAAGAATAAATTCGAAATTCATGTACTTCTTGTTCTTTTGAATTAAAAACATTTTTCATTTAAGAAAGGTGAAGGATTAATGGAATTATTCATAACTTTAAGACATAGTTACTAAACACTAATGATCATGAAGTAGAGACACAAAACATAAATAAACATGAAGCATAAAAAAT
>NC_029780.3:37764268-37764512 GCF_000817695.3 Arachis duranensis
GTTGCTCCCAATAATTGTGTGGAGGAAAATGTATCCCCTGAGGTATCTCAGGGATTTCTTGATGTGCAGTCAAATGCTCTTCTACTGAGTTATAGACCCTTGAGATGAATATCTCCATCTCCCATGACTTGGAGGTGGAAGCTTTTTGTCTTCCCTTTTCTCTTTTTTTTTTTTTGAGGTTTCTCTGAATTGTTGATTTTTAGTTTCTCTTGACTTCCTCTTCAGAGTCTTTTCAGGTTCAGGA
>NC_029780.3:37765231-37766209 GCF_000817695.3 Arachis duranensis
TGCATATGAAAAACAAGAAAATACACCAAACAAGAAAACATCAAGATCAAACAAGAGGACTTACCAAGAACAACTTGAAGATCATGAAGAACACTATGAATGCATGAATTTTTCGAAAAAAATGCAAGAAAAATTTTTAAAGCATGCAATTGACACCAAACTTAAAAATTGACTCAAGACCCAAACAAGAACACAAAATATTTTTGGTTTTTATGATTTTATGGATTTTTTTATATTTTTATTAATTTTTTCGAAAAACATTATTAGAAAAACGAAAAATAAATAAAAAAAATTTGAAAGATTTTTTTGAAAACTTTTTGAAAAGAAAATTACCTAATCTGAGCAACAAGATGAACCGTCAGTTGTTCAAACTCAACAATCCCCGGCAACGGCGCCAAAAAATTGGTGGACGAAATTGTGATCCTCTTCGTATTTGCATGAGATTTAAAAATTGGCTCTATTGGAATTTATGATCACAACTTCATTCAACTTAACCAGCAAGTGTACTGGGTCATCCAAGTAATACCTTACGTGAGTAAGGGGTCATCCAAGTAATAAACCTTAGGTGAGTAAGGGTCGATACCACAGAGATTGTCGGCTTGAAGCAAGCTATGGTCATCTTGTAAATCTCAGTCAGGCAGATTCTAATGGTTATAATGGTTTTCAAATATGAAGATAAATAAAGCATAAAATAGAGATAGATATACTTATGTAAATCATTGGTGAAAATTTCAGACAAGTGTATGGAGATGCTTTATCCCTCTTGAATATCTGCTTTCCTACTGTTTTCATCCAATCATTCTTATTCCTTTCCATGGCAAGCTGTATGTAGGGCATCACCATCATCAATGACTACTTTTAATCCTCTCGGGAAAATGGTCCTATGCGCTGTCACTGCACGGCTAATCGTCTGGAGGCATCACCCTTGACAATGGCTACATCCCATCCTCTCAGTAAAAATGGTCCAAATGCTCTGTC
>NC_029780.3:37766435-37767072 GCF_000817695.3 Arachis duranensis
TAATAGTAATTGTATTGAAACTTGAGGTACAGCAGAGCTCCACATCCTGAATCTATGGTGTGCAGAAACTCCATCGTTGAAAATACATAAGTGAAAGGTTCAGGCATGGCCGAGTGGCCAGCCCCCTAAAACGTGATCAATAGCCTCCTAAGATGAAGAATAAAACAAAACTGAGACCAAAGATGTCTAATACAGTAGTAACTTATACTATTTATACTAGACTAGCTACTAGGGTTTACATGAGTAAGTAATTGATGCATAAATCCACTTCTGGGGCCCACTTGGTGTATGCTTGTGCTGAGTTTGATCTATCCACGAGCTGAGGCTTTTCTTGGAGTTAAACTCCAAGTTATAATGTGTTTTGGGCGTTCAACTCCGGATCATGACGTGTTTCTGGCGTTTAACTCCAGACAGCAGCATATACTTGGCGTTCAACGCCAATTTACGTCGTCAATTTCCGAATAAAGTATGGACTATTATATATTTCTGGAAAGCTCTGGATGTCTACTTTCCAACGCTGTTAAGAGCGCGCCATTTGGAATTCTGTAGCTCCAGAAAATCCATTTCGAGTGCAGGGAGGTCAGATTCCAACAGCATCAGCAGTCCTTTTGTCAGCCTTCTTCAGAGTTTTGCTCAA
>NC_029780.3:37767158-37790483 GCF_000817695.3 Arachis duranensis
TGTGAATTTAACATAAAAACTAATGAAAACATCCCTAAAAGTAGCTTGAACTTACTAAAAACTACCTAAAAACAATGCTAAAAAGCGTATAAATTATCCGCTCATCAGGTACACTTGAAGATCTCCACCAATGACTTAGACTACAAATTAATATATCAACCAACCAATAAAATAAACGAACAAATTAAATAATGACGTGCAAATATAAGCATAAACCAAAATCTTTATTGTAATTTCAAAAATATAATTTTAATTTTTTCGATTTCACTAAAAATGTTATGAAAATTTTGACAGAGTTTTCTCTAAAATTCGGATTTAGCCACCCTTGAAGGGTTCCATCTAGAATTTTTCATCAATCTTAGAGCTTATTCTAACCTATTTTAACTTATCTTAACCACCTAAATCCACTATAATAGAAAATTAAACTAACATTTACTCTACTAACCAATTAATTAAATTGATAATAAAAAGGAAAGTAAAAAACAAATTCAAGTAACTACTAAAATATTAAACAATCCCAAAATTCTTACCAATCTAGTCTTCATCTTCATGAAGGTCGCCAACCCACCCGTATACCTCGACGACTTGGGCAAAGCCTTGTTAGTGACGTTCGTTAGACGGTGACGTTTGAACCCCTCATTGTCTCTAAAATAAGCCTCCAAGTCACGCTTTATGTTTGGACGGATCCACAATGTGAGGTGGTCTTTCCCCTAACGAATGTCGCTCATCATCTGCTGAAAATGCTTGGCGGCATGGTGGTCATTTGTATTCCTAATAATGACATTGTGCTTTCCATCCTATATGAATTTCAACTGCACAAAGTGATTCACCAAGATTAGTTAGTCAGAATTAAATATAGTTCCTATACAGTTAAGTAATTCAAACGAAATTGGGTTTTTACCGCTCACTTCTAAAATCACCACTCTTTCACATCAGCTGGGATCTAGGTGTAGGTTGGCCACGGGTGGTCGTACATGAACTTAATCACCTCAGATATCTCCTGTGTGCACGCATTGGGATTTGGTGCAAACCTGTTAGAGAAAGAACCTCACATTAACAAACACATAAGATAAACAAACTTATGATAAACAAGCTCAACATAAACAAACTTAATATTAAAAAATTAAACTCACGACTGCATGCCATCGGGCCAAATCTACAGCCGGATGACGGGCGGTGGTAGAGGGGCATCCTGCTCGAGGGCATGGGAGGAATCACCCACCGCGGGCTCTATCGACGTCATTGTTGCATCTACAGGGGTGTAGCAGAAGGAGGCACCCAGTTCGGGTTTGGGATCATGATGACTTGCTAGTTCGATGAACCCACCTGTGACGTCACAGGGGTTAACGGAGTAGAGGGCGATGACTGGACAACCCTGGGGGATTCAGTGGAAGCCCGCCCTCTACCACGACCATCTGACCCACTCGACTTACCTCTGCTACCTGTCATTATATCTATACATCAAATATATTAGTAATATATTAATAACATAACAAATACCAATAAATAATAACATAAGAATAAACTCAAGAAGTAACAAATACTTCTAAATGCGTTTTAGTTTAGTAAATTAAAAAAGGGGAAATTACATAGTGGTTTAATTTCAAAATAATTAAATTAGAATGAATAAGTGTTTTGGTTAGTTTAGCAAACTAACAAGTGCTTATAAAGCACTAAAACACTAATTGCAACAGAGAAAATTTTCTTTCATAAGAACCAAAATGAACATATACATATATAGTTCTCTTGTAAATGCCATAAATGTTTATCATAAGACCAACTTAACAAAATAAAAAGCATAAACTAAGATCAAAATAAATATTCAAATTAACAATTGCACAAAAATATAGCAACCCAACAATTAATTATAACAATTTCGAAAACATAATTTTAGTTTCTTCGATTTCACTGAAAATCTTATAAAAATTTCAACAAAGTCTCCCTTAACATTAAGATTTCTCCACCCTTCAAGGGTTACATCCAAACCAAATACCCATCAACTCTTCTCAACGGGTTAATTTTTTCAATTATTATTAAAGTAACATACAAACAGCTCAATCATTATTAATACAGTCAAGTACTTTTTTAACAATTTTAGCAGCAGAAATCAACAAATAGCTCAATAATCTAACATTTTTCAACAATCTCAGAGTCTATTCTAACCTATCCTAACCACCTAAATCCACTAAAATAGAAAATTAGAATAACTAAACTCTACTAACTAATCAATTAATTTGATATAACAACTAAAACACAAAATTAAACTGACTAATCTCTACTAACTAATTAATTAACTTGATATAATAGAATTTAAAATAACTAGAGTTCAAACAAAAAACCTTGAAGAGGTTGGAGGTGCAGTGGCGGCAGGGGCATTGTAGCAGCAGTGGTAGGGACATTCAGCAGTGGCAGCATCATCTTCAACAATGGCAACAACATCTTCAGCGGCGGTGGCAGCTACAGCGATAGAGCAGGTTGACAGAAGGGGAGAAGTTAGTGAGAGGGTGAGAGGAGAGAGAGAGGGACGAAGGGGAGAAGTGAGAGAGAGAGAGAGAGAGAGAGAGAGAGAGAGAGAGAGAGTGAGTGAATTCGAAATAAGGGGGAGGATTTCATGGTTCAAATTTAGGGCACGATTACCGTCAGATTTACCTGCGAATATTTTCAACAGTAACGTGGTGCGGATCACCAAAATGCAGCGTTTCATTAAATGTCTCTACTGTCGAATCTATCTAACTGTAACTCCGATGCAAAAGTTTGGCACCAATTTGTCATGGTTTTCCACTGAAAGTTACCGGCGAATTTACCGTTGGAGGAGACTATCCACCGATAATTATTTAACATGACAAATTCCACATCAAATCCGTCGCTAAATCTGATGACATGTTCGATGGTAATTGTCTTTACTAAATTTGATGGTAAATCCAATGGTACTGAGCGTTTTTCTTGTAGTGATGGAAATAAGGGTAAGAAGGTACCACAGTGAGGGGCAAGAAGAAGAGCTATAGCAGCAACCTCCTCCTCCTACACTTGAGCCTCAAGCTAGACCCAATCAACCTCAAGGTCAAGGTGTTGATTTGGAAAAGTTTTATTAGGAATTCCAACAGTTTTAGTTGGATATGATAGATAGAATGACATATCTTTGTGCTATCGTCCATTCCTTACACCCACAACAAGTTCTCCCTTTCGAGCATCTGAATCAAGTATGGAAACAAAATGAAAAAGAAGAGGAAGCTCGAAGACCATAGGAGGAGGCACAAGTAAGACAGAGTATGTGGTGTCTTAGAACCCAGAGGGAGCAGTTGAGACGGAAGATGAAGAGGAATGTGACAATGATGATGAATAAACTTGGTAACTTTATTTTGTTTCTGGTGGTTAGTTTTTCTTTCATTTTTCTCTTTCTTTCATTTGTCGTTTTCTTCTTTTTTTTCTTTCTTTTACTTTGTCAATTTTTCCTTTTTCTTTCTTTGTTCAATAATAAAAAAAATTATGGAAGATCGAAAAATTCTAAAGTTATAACGCTCTGAGCACCAATAACTATAACCCTGTTATGTACCTGTAATGCTTATTGTTTCAAGGAGAGATTTGGGCAAGTAAATCCGAGGGGTGCCTCATCACCCGATAACTTAAGCCAACTGGCTCGGGATTATCGATCGAAAGCTCATATTAAAGAGTTGTCTTGAAACAAAGTATTTAGATTCGAAAGAGGCTCTAGGCATCTATGTTTGGATGAATGAATTCCTAGTTATGTGCTTGTAGTATGATTGTGTCAAGGAGAGATTTGGGTAATTAGATCCGAGGAGTGCTTTATCACCCAATAACTTAGGTCAACTGTGTCGGAATTATCGATTAAAGATCCACTAAGAACTACCTTGAGACAAAACATTGAGAGTCAAAGATGTCAAACATCTTTTCCCGATTGAAACTGCTAAGTAATTGCTTCAAAAGTCATACAATTTTAAGAGGATTCTCATAATATAATCTGCAATTGAGTTTTTGAATATTCTTGATTCATAAGTATGCAAGATTCATCAAAATCCGAGAAGTCCACTGATGCGTGAGCATCTTCTTTATCTTTTCCTAGTGAATTTTACTTGAATTGCTAAGTTTAATCAAGATTTAATATAGTTTAGCCACTATGAATGCTACTTTGATTTGTGTGCATTTCCATTTATTTCAGATAGCATTCGAATGGATTTGATGGAGTTTTGTAGCAGAAAAGAAAGAAGGCGAATGATGTTGTCAACCCCGACCTCCTTGCACTCAAACAGAAATAACTTGAGCGACAAAAATTCAATTGATGTGATTCTAGCAACATTGAAAAGCTAACTTCTAGAGCTTTGTAAAGATATATAATAGTATACCCTTTTTTTCCATTTGATTTGGCCTCCTCCATGTTGAACTTGGGAATCTCCAAGTTCAGCGTGGGCTTGAAGAACCAAAGAGGGAATGCATGCATCATCCACGCTGAACTTGGTATAATTCAAGTTCAGCGTGGGATATGAGGAAAAGCGTGGAACCAGCACTGCCTCCTCCACGCTGAACTTGGAAATTTTCAAGTTCAGCGTGGAGTCCACTTACAAAGGAGGAATCGCACATCACCCCTCGCTGAACTTGGGAAAATCCAAGTTCAGCGTGGACTCGAGGGGAAAGCCAATGAATCAACACTGCCTCATCCATGCTGAACTTGAGATTTCCCAAGTTCAGCGTGGATCCTCAATGAATTAAGGTGAGGAGCTCTGCTGTTCCTCATAAATTAATGCAAGTACTATTGTTTTTCCTTCAATTCACGCCTACTTCTTCTCCAAGATATACTCTGGTACTTAATTCAGTTAAGTCAGACTGAAGGGATGACCTGTGACAATCACTCACTATCTTCAGTACTTGCTTAGCCAAGATCCGCATGCCTGACAACCACAAAGCGGTCTACATGATGTTCAACATAGTCATTGGACGCCAGCTGGAGTATACTCTCTTGGGTCTCTGATCCACGAATTCGCATCGTCTCTCGTGACAACAGAGCATCCGACCCCGTGATTAGGATCTTCGTGGTATAGACTAGAATCAATATACATCATTCCTGAGATCCGGAAAGTCTAAACCTTGTCTGTGGTATTCCGAGTAGGATCTGGGAAGGGATGACTGTGAGGAGCTTCAAACTCGCGAATGTTGGGTGCAGTGACAGTGTGCAAAAGGATCAATGGATCTCATTCCGATACAAGTGAGAACCGACAGATGATTAGCCCTGTAGTAGATGTGCCTGGTATTTTTCATCCGAGACGAGAAATTCGATAGTTGATTAGCCGTACAGAGACCGTAGCCGGACCATTTTCACTGAGAGGATCATATAGCTTGCCATGGAAGGGAGGACGCATGATTGGAAGAAGACAATAGGAAAGAAGAGGTTCAGAAGCAACAAAGCATCTCCAAACGCTTATCTGAAATTCCCACCAATGAATTACATAAGTATCTTTATGTTATTTTCCGCTTTATTTATCTTTTAATTATCAAATCCGCATAACCATTTGAATCCGCCTGACTGAGATTTACAAGATGACCATTGCTTGCTTCAAGCCGCCAATCTCCGTGGGATCGACCCTTACTCACGTAAGGTATTACTTGGACGACCCAGTGCACTTGCTGGTTAGTTGTGCGGAGTTGTGAAAAGTATGATCACAATTTTGTGCACCAAGTAGCTAATTAGTTTTGATTAAATTTTTATTTTATTTATAATTAGGAAAAGATATTATTTTAGTTTTAGGAAATATATTTTACATTAATTAAGATTAGATATAAAAGGGAAAAGAATCAGCCTTTCGGGCTAAGCTTTTCTCTTACCTCATTCCGCAATTTACAGTTTTTAAGAATCCTTATTTTTTCTCTGAACCATGAGCAACTAAAACTCCACTGTTAAGGTTAGGAGCTCTGTCTATTGTATGGATTGATACTATTATTTTTCTATTTTAATTTATATACTGATTTATATTTCAAGAATTATTTTCGTTCTTTATCTTATGAATTTGGGTGGAACGGAAGTATGACCCTTGTTCTAATTGAGTTCTTGTATAACTTAGAAAAGCTCTCTACTTGAACAACAGTTTGAAAACACATTCTCCTAAACTTCTAATTATCTGGACTTAATGGGATACGTGACATATAATCCTCTTATATTTGGGTAATTAGGGTTTTTGTGGCATATAAACTAGAATTGGACTTCACCCTCTAATTGGAATTAAGTGACCAAGGAATTGGCGGTTAATGAATTTTAAAGGAGACTAAAAAGGTCTAAGGAATTAGGGTTTAGTCACTTATAGTTTGCCATGAATTAAATCTTGCATGATTAAAATAGTTAGTAAGAAAAGTCAATCCGGAGAATAGATAACTCTAAAACATTAACTATTTATCTACATATTATTCACAACTTGTTTACTGCCTACTTATTTAATTCTTTGAAATGACTGTTTAATGCTTTTGAACTTTCAAACACTATTTCTATTTGTCTGACTAAGTAAATTAATCAACCATTGTTGTTTAGTCTATCAATCCTTGTGGGATCGACCATCATTCAATTGAGGTACTACTTGGTACGACCTGGTGCACTTGCCAGTTAGTTTGTGGGTTATAAGTTTCGCACCAAGTTTTTGACGTCGTTGACGGAAATTGACTGTGATTGACAACTATTCGTTGTTTGATTGCTTAGATTAGATATTTTTTTCTTTTAATTAATTTTTTTATTATTATTAATTTTTATTTTTTATTTTTTTTGTTTCCTTTATTTTATTTTATTTTTCCTTGCCTTTCGTTTCCCATCCCTTCTTTTATTTACTTCCTTTTATTTTTTATTTAACTCTCTCCGTTCTTTTTTAAATTTATTTTTCTTTTTCTTTTCATTTTTTTGTATTTTCCTTTTTTTCTTTTTTATTATTTTTTTATCTTTTTATATTTTATTAGTTTTATTTTATTTTTGTCTTTAATTTAAAAAAATTACATCTTATATTTTTTTTCTTCTTAATTTCTAAAATTAAGTTTAGTGTTCTCTTAGTTGTTTTATTCTTCCTAAGTATTTTACTTATTGAGTTTAAATTTTATTCTCCTTTTTGCTTATTAGTTATTTTATTATCTTAATTATTTAGTTTATTTTTTCATTTTATATTTCTTTTATTTTCGTTTTCTTTTATATTTTCTTTTATTTTTATTTTTTATTATTTTTATTTTTTTATGTTCTTTCTTCTTTACTTACCTATTTATCAGATGGTGTATTTAATTATGTTTGGTATTTTGTGTTAAGAAAAAATAATGAAAAAGATCACATGGGTTACTACTTATACCCAAAGAGTGATTCTTATTATTGTGGATGGAGAAACTATTCAAATTTTGGTTGGCAAAGCCAAAACCAAAAAAATTTCAATACTCTATGTTCCAACTATCAAGAACTGTAACACCCAAATTTTTAAAAATTAAATAATGAATTATTTGTAATTTATTATTTTATTTAAAAAAAATTATTTTTCTTAAATATAATTAAATTAAATTTTATGATACTTTGAATTTAGAATCATGGCCGAAGCCAAGGAGGGGACAAGGAAAAGAAATGAAATGTGAATGCATGTATATATATAATCATGACACTTCAGTTAAAATTAACCTATATCATCACCATCTAATATTATGATCATCATAATTGTTATTTCTCTTCTCAATAACCGAACCAAATGAAGAAAGAAAAAAAGAAGCTTGACACGTAATTACTTATCATTGTAAGCATGACACCTAGCCACTTTATATCATATTAATCATCATCAATTATCTTCATTGGGTTTTCATTTCATGCACCGTGAGGAAGAGAGAAGAGTGAGCGAGGGAGAGTGAAAGAGAGAACCGTAACTTCCACCGAATTTTGGTTTTGATGCTTGTGATCCGTAATTCCAATAAAAAATATAATCTGATAAAAGTGTTCGTATTTTTATTCTTTACACATTGATATTATTTTTGTTCGATAGAAATTAACAGTGATGTAGCTCCTCTTCTTCTTCAGTTTGGCTAACTGGAGTTCTAGGAAGCACAAATGATTTTTGACGCTTTCTCCTTCAGTAGTTCGATCAGAAAATTTTTCCCGAGCTTTCAATGATTTTTATTTCATATGAATGTATGGAATTTTATTTTGAAATTAACTGTTTTAAATTATAAATGCCACGGAAGTCTAGTAGATATTTACAAATAATTTATGATTGTTTGAAATGACTGAATGATGAATTTGAATTGAAGTTGTGATTGATATTGATTTTCTGATTTTGATGGAGTTATTGAAATTCTGATTTTGTGTGATTATGATGAATTGGTTGTAATTGTGAGTGTTGGCAAATTTGGTGTGGTTTGTTAAATTAAAATGTAAGTTGAGTTTATGAATTGAGGTTGAATTGAGACTGTGTTTGATGCTGCGATTTATGGTTATGGAAGTGGATGGTAACTGATTTTGATATTAGTATGATGGTGAATATGTGCTGATGAAGAGCTGATAAAAATACGCGAGAAGGTGATTTTGGTTAATATTAAATGTTAAACGAGTATGGTCGGAGGAATTTGTAAAGTCTGAATGAAGAAATGAATTTCCTTAAATTTCAAAAGCAAAAGATTTGAAATGAGCTAATTTTATTGAAATAGAAATAGGCTTGGTTTTAAAGAAAATGATTTGATTCTATTTGATATTTTGAACGATGTGAATATTGAAAATGATTTGTTACTTGAAAATGTTTTGAAAAGAATTTGAAAGGTGGTAAGGTTGGACCCTTGAAGGGTGGCGAAGCCTAGATTTTAGAAGAAATGCTGCCGAAATTTTTATAAAACTCCAAGACTTTGTTTAAGGCGTTATTTAAAAGCCAATCTGATTTATGAATATTGTTTGATTTTGAATTATTACGGAAAGAGTTATTTTCGATCCGATTTATTAAGAAAAGTATAATCTTTGAAATTCACTCTTTTGAGAAGAGATTTTGTTTAAAGTTATGATATGAATTTGGTTTGTTAAGAAAAAGAAAGAATGAGAAAAGAACATGGCACGTGTGATTATGAAATGTTTAAAAGGTCACGAGAGGGTGTTGGAAAGTAAATGGTTATGGTGCCGATGGGAAAATGTTAAGCTGTGGGCTTTATATGTGAAAGATTGTGTGGGGACGCCCATGTGTATGGAATTGCTTCCAGGAGAAAGTGGAACATGCTTCAGCTGGAGAATCAGCGCCTGCAAGTACTTGTGGAGGTCATGTTCGGCATACTTCAGCTGGAGAATCAGCGCCTGCAAGAAGTAAAAACTTGCAAAGGTTATGCTGCTGGAATGTCTTATCTGACTTGCGAGTCGGATTGCATCGGGTACGGGTCGAAACCGACAAATAAGCTCATTACCTGCGATAGGACTAGACATGCATCATCCTTGTTTGCACCTTTGCATTTGGTTGTGTTTGCTTGTATTACTTCTCTGTGATTGTGCTGTTTGACTTTTTTGTATATTGGTCTGGATCTCTTTCTTGAGTTATTAGTTTGCAAATGTATTGAGGTATTTAAGAATTGATGTTGTGATTATTGAGGATTAGTTATGTGGCTGAGAAATAGTTAATATGACAAGTTTTGTGAATGAAATTTTGTTTTAAACTCAGAAATTTAAAAGAAATTATCTAGTTATCTAAAGTAAAATTTAAAAGTATTTTCAGGGGTTGGTAAAAATATAGTTCTCTTGAGTAAATGGATTATTTGCATTTTAATCTTTACTTTTACGGCATTCCCGTTTCCTACTGAAAACGTGTGGTTTGTTCTCACCCCAAAATCTTCCACCCTTTCAGTGACAGGCTCGAAGGTTCAATATGGAGCTGTGGATGAGTAGTAGATTTACTTGTGATTCCTGTTATTTTTATAGAGTTCCCTCACCCTTATTGCTTTAAGTTTTATTTTATCCAGAGGGATAGGTATTGTATTCGAGTTTTATATCGAATTTATTTGTATAGCACTTATTATTATTAATAATTATGTGATTATTATTATTTGAAGATCTTTGATATGTAATTTTAATTACTAAAATTAATTTTCTGGAGTTTTCTATAAAACTGAAATGCGATACCGAACTAAAGGCTCAATACTAAATAGTTAATAAGGAAAACAGGTTAGTAATGCCTTACTTTTGGCATGATCATGACGTGCTAAAAGTTACGGTGTTACAAGAACCACCATCTCCATATTCATACCAAGAACCACCACCTCTCTATCCATATCAAGAACCATCATCTTTCTACCCATATCAAGAGCCACCATCTCCCTATTCATACCAAGAACCAGCCTCTTTTTACTCTTATCAAGAACCATCATCTCCTTCTTATTCATATCAAGAGCCACCATCTCCTTATTCATATCAAGAACCATCAGCTCTTGAGCTTCTCATGAAAGAATTCATACATGATATAAGGACGAGTGTGAAAAATGTAGAGAAATATGTGCAGTTGATTATCAAGCCCCAAGAAGAGAAACAAGAAAATTCCTTCCCAAGAGATATAATGCATGATCCTATGAAAAAAAAGTGAGGAAATCAATCAAAAGAGTTCATAACCCATTGAATTAGAGAACTTTTCACCCTCACACATGGAAGAAGAGGAAGATGCAAAAACAAAGGAGAAAGATGCACCAACAAAGAAGAAAGATGCACAAACAAAGGAGGTTGTAAGGGATGAAAATAATTATGGGAATCTATACTCCAATGAAGCAAAGAGTGGCATAAAAGGTGAGTTTCTTGAACCACCAATTCAAGAAGTTCTTGATGAAGGGTACACTCCAACCATCACACAACACCCAAATTTTGAAATCAAAGAAGTGAAGGCAACCAAGGAAAGCACTGAAAAGGAGATTGTGACTAAAAAATAGAAGAAAATATCCATGAAAAAGAGAAGGTCAGAAAAAAACAATCCAACCTCTACCCCAACAAGCAAGGTGAATCAAGCTAACCACAATAAAAGAAAGCTTGTTAGGAGGAATTTATATCAGGGGGCACTAATTTTTACCTCTCTCCCCTTGGAGACATTTCTTTTAACCAACTGGAAGAAGAGGAAGAAAATTCAACAATCAAGTGTCAAGCTAGTGACATTAAAGAAGCGCTTGTTGGGAGGCAACCCAACTACTAGTATCCTTGGTTTTGCAGTTGCTTTGGTTTTAATTTTATAGTTATTTTGATTTTAGCATTATAGTTATTTTAGTTTTTGTTTTAAATTACTTTATTTAATTTTTTTTTAGAATTTTTCTTGTTTTACATGTGTTTTGGTCATGCAGAATAATTAGAATAGGAATAGGAGCAATTAAAAGAATTTTTGACACCCTTTTTTCAGATTTTCTTTGCTTGAGGACAAGCAAACTTTTAAGTTTGGTGTTGTCGCTTCGCTTTTGGGCTTTTCTATTTATTTTAATAGCACCAAAGGGAGATGAATGTTTTTCATGGAGGAATGAGATGGCCACCAGCATAACTGAGGTGGTTGAGTTCCTTTCATTCTATTTCTCTTCCGTTCTTATTCTGTTGTCTTCTGTTTTCTGTTGCTTTGATTGCCTGCAGGATCTTTAGTACTTTCAGTTCTTAGATTTAGTTTCATTCTGTCATTTACTTTTAGTTAAAAAAAATTGTCTCATGTATTGCTTATTGAGCTTGAATTAAAAAGAAAAGAAAAGAAGTGATGTATTGCATGAGAAATTGAATTATATTTAAGAGTAGTCTTATTTACTTAAATGTGGTGGTATTATTTGTGATTCTAAATGCATGATATGAACAGTGCATAGTTGAACTTGAATCAAGGGATGTTGGTGCATAAGGAATAGGAATTTAGAGAACTATTATGAATTTTCTGAATTAAACAAAAGCTTAATCCTTGACGCAAAAGAAAAATAAAAGCAAGGTCCAATGCTCTGAGCATCAATGACTAAGGAGGTTAGACATGATTAAAAGCTCAAAGAGTTGTTTCCTTAGTCATATGCTTGTGGTGTTCTTGTGTCAAGTAATCCTTGAGACAGAATATCTAGAGTCGAGGCCAAATACATTTAGCAGAGTATGCCAAAGGATTTGAGCACCACTATCTGGGAGTAACTGAAAGAAAAAAATCAAAACTTAAAGAGATTTCCCTAGTCAAGTGCTTGTGGTGTTTTGTGTCAAGTGAAGCTTGAGACAAAACATTTAAAGTCATGGCTAGAATCAAGGTGCAAAGCACCAATTCATTGAGAAGTAAAGGATGTATGTTGTGTTCAAGGATTAAAATAGAGTACAAAGAGCAGAGAATTTATAATATGATCAGAATTCTAATTCCGAATGATAGTGACATTCCTCTTATTCAAAGGAGAGTGAGATGCCAAAACTGTTCAGAATTACAATAGATAAACCCCACTTTAAGAAGATACATGAGCATAACTGAACTCTCGCTTCTCATGGAAATTCACATCTTGATCATGTACTAATTTTGGTTGCTTAAGGACAAGCAACAATTCAAGTTTGGTGTTATGATGTGTAAACATCTTCTCTATCTTTTTCTAGTGAATTTGCACTTAAATTGCTAAGTTTAATCACGATTTAATATATTTTAGCCACTATGAATTTTACTTTGAGTTGTGTGCATTTTCGTTTATTTCAGGTAGCATTCGAATGGATTTGACGGAGTTTTGTAGCAGAAAAGGAAGAAAGCGAATGATGTAGTCAATCCCAACCTCCTTGCAGTCAAACAAAGAATAACTTGAGTTACAGAGGTCCAATTGACATGATTCTAGCGGCATTGGAAAGCTGACTTCCAAAACTTTCTAACAATATATAATAGTATACACTTTTTTTCATTTGACTCGGCCTCCTCCATGTTGAACTTGGGAATCTCTAAGTTCAGCGTGGGCTTGAAGAACCAAAGAGGGAATGCATGCATCATCCACGCTGAACTTAGGATAATTCAAGTTCAGCGTGGGATATGAGGAAAAGCATGGAATCAGCACTACCTCTTCCACGCTGAACTTAGGAATTTCCAAGTTCAGCGTGGAGTCCACTTACAAAGGAGGAATCGCACATCACCCTGCGCTAAACTTGGAAAAATCCAAGTTCAGCGTGGACTCAAGGGGAAAGCCAATGAATCAACACTGAGTGGTCCCTATGTACGTCCAAGGGCTTGTACGAGTAGCTATTTAGTTTTGATTAAATTTTTATTTTATTTATAATTAAGAAAAGATATTATTTTAGTTTTAGGAAATATATTTTACATTAATTAATATTAGATATAAAAGGGAAAAGAATCAGCCTTTCGGGCTAAGCTCTTCTCTTACCTCATTCCGCAATTTACAGTTTTTAAGAATCCTTATTTTCTCTCTGAACTATAAGCAACTAAACCTCCACTGTTAAGGTTAGGAGCTCTGTCTATTGTATGGATTGATACTATTATTTTTCCATTTTAATTCATGTACTGATTTATATTTCAAGAATTATTTTCGTTCTTTATCTTATGAATTTGAGTGTAAAGAAAGTATGACCCTTGTTCTAATTGAATTTTTGTATAACTTAGAAAAGCTCTTTACTTGAACAACAACTTGAAAACACATTCTCCTAAACTTTTAATTACCTGGACTTAACGGGATACGTGACATATAATCCTCTTATATTTGGGTAATTAGGGTTTTTGTGGCATATAAACTAGAACTGGACTTCATCCTCTAATTGAAATTAAGTGACCAAGGAATCGGCGGTTGATGAATTTTAGAGGAAACTAAAAAGGTCTAAGGAATTAGGGTTTAGTCACTTATAGTTTGTCATGAATTAAATCTTGCATGATTAAAATAGTTAGTAAGAAAAGTCAATTCGAAAAATAGATAACTCTGAAACCTTAATTGTTTCTCTACATATTATTCACAATTTGTTTACTGCTTGCTTATTTAATTCTCTGAAATTACTGCTTAATGCTTTTGAACCTTCAAACACCATTTTCTGTTTGTCTAACTAAGTAACTTAATCAACCATTGTTGCTTAGTCCATCAATCCTCGTGGGATCGACCCTCATTCACTTGAGGTACTACTTGGTATGACCCGGTACACTTGCCAGTTAGTTTGTGGTTATAATTTTCGCACCATCCACATATAATCATGGAAATTATCGTAAACCACACTTTTATTTGGACTTGAATTTACAAACTCTTCAATCTTTTTATCAAGATAAACTCTGTTTACTCTTCTTTTTTGCTTGAAGACAAGCAAAATTATAAGTTTGGTGTTGTGATGCCTAGACATCTTTAGTTATTTTTAGGTTTTTTTTTTAATTAATTTTCTTAGATTTGAATCAAAGTTCTTTATTTTTAGTAAAATTTTTATGACTAATCATATGTTTACAGCTGTTTTGGAACAATTGTGTTTCAGGATTTATTTTTAAGAATTCAGAAAAAAACACAAGAAAATACAAGTAGGAGGAAACACAAGGCTAGCCCCAGGCTTGAATAGACCAAGCACAACGCCAGGAACAGGCGCCCAATGCCCTTGCACCAACCCCGTCGTCACTGCTTCCAAGCCCAGTCCCTATGCTCCCAAGCTGGACGACCTGTCCTTCAAGCCCAACGCCCAAATGGGCGCCCAAATCTTGCAATCCACAGATCAAGGAGCTTTTTAGTTTTAGGTTGTTTTCTTTTCTCTCGTGAGTAACTGAACCTCCTCTTTTTAAAGGTTAGGAGCTCTGTTTGATTTTATGGTTTAGTAATGTAAGTGTTTTCTTTGTTATGATTCATGTTTTTCTACTTTTTCAAGATTGAGTCTCGTTCTTCATTTTAATGGTTAGAAGTATTAGAAAATATTCTAATTTTGTCTTGGATTCTGTTATTACTTTGAAGATTTAATATCCTAAAGCTGGACGACTTGTGCTTAACTGCTTAACCCCTTAATTAGTTGACTAAAGAATTGGCAATTAATTAAATTTAGAGAAATTAAATTGTCAAGAAATCGGAATTTGATTATAAATGATTTGCTGTGAAAAGATTTTTGCATAAGTCAAAATAGAAAAACACAAGTATTACTTTTTCTAAGAGTTAAACACCTCCAAAACTTTTAACATCTCATTCTCTAATTGCTTCACCAAAGTTTCTAAGCCTTCTCTTATTCACAATCAACAATCTTTTTAACTGTTATTTGCTTTTACCTCAAGATTCATAATCTTCTTGCCAAGTTTTGATAAATCTAATTAGAGATTTAATTAGACATGACTTGATTCAATCAATTAATTCTCATGAAAATGATATTCACTCATTGTTGGAGCGATTTGGTGCAATTACCAATTCGATTGTATGAATTTTGGATTATCAATTATATATATTCATTTATGTTTAATATTATTTAAAACATTCTTTTCCTCCAAAATTCAAATGGAAAATTCTTTTTATTAGGAGATTATAATTCCAACTAGAATAAAAAATATTTTTTATCTTTGAAATTTATCAAAAGTTTTAAAAATATCCTTAATTTTTATTTTGTTTTAATTTTGTCCTAGAAATTTTTTATTTATATAAAATATACCCATGACGGCTAATTTTTCAAAAAACTTAGGACAGATTCAACAACAAATTTACAAAAACAACTATCAACACAAACAAATCAGAGATAGTTGTCATGCATTATTGCTGGATTAATCTTAAAATTTTTGAAAATTTAACTATCAAGAGTATATATATTTAATGCAAATTGAAATTTTTGAGACAAAATTAAAACAAAATAAAATTTAAAAATATTTTTAAAATTTTTAATAAATTTTAAAGATAAAAAGTATACTTTATCCTTATAATTATTATTAGATTCCAATTAATTAGGTTCAAATTATGTTTAGCATCGCACCTGTATATACGAATTGATTAGGTTCCAATTATTGTTATTTTCAAGGATTTAATTGTTAGGTATTAATAGTTTGAAAGAATCATATAATTTGTGAAAATACAAACGATGATATTTGATTCTATAATTTCCATGTATTTATTATAATAATAAATCTAATGATCCGTTTAATTGGTATTAAATTAGGATATTATTTATCTTATAGTTATATATTAATTATATATCTATTTACACTGATTCTTTTATTAATTGTAACAATATAATCAATGTATGTTATATTTAATGATTATTTTATCCTATATTATTTTAATTATAGTCATTATAAAAAGTTATTCTATTTATGATTTTGTATAAAATTTAAAATATTTTTTTAATAGTTGTGCTCTCCTAGAACAACCATACATAGGTAAAGAAAAAATAAATATCATCAAAACAGAATCATACCTAATACACTAAAAAATAAAATCCCAAAGTAATTGCCTAAAATAAATTAATCACGAGATTTAAAAAAAAAACTAAAAATATTATTTTATTATCAAAATTTAATTTAAAAATTTTATTCAAGAGATTAACGTATTTACCCCTTAATCTGAGATTATACATTTAATTATCATGCTTTTAAGATTGAAAAATAAATTATTTATTAATGATATAATAATTTAATTTTTTAATTTAAGAACAAATAATTATGTATAATTTATATTTAGTGTAATTAATAATAAATTAAAATATCATCTTTCTCCTAATAGTATAATCATATATGTCTCTACTATTAATTGATTTAAAACATTACATGTTCCTCTCATCAAGGTTGTCAAACTCGCGAGTCTAAGTAAACTCGTAGAATTGACTTAGACTCGAATACTCAATTCTAACCTTTCAAAATTAATAATATCAATCTTAAAGCACATAATAAATTAAAATAATAGTATACATTATAACAAATACTTTAAAATACATATTTAAATTCTCTATAATTATTCTTATACAAATACAATAGAACACACAAAATTAAAAATTCTAAATATGTAATACTAAATCTTTAATTGAACATTGAACAATATCAAATAATCAAATTAACTCTAATAAAAATAATTAATTACTAATCAGCCATGAATGGATGAACCATCTGGCCATCTAACATAAACGATAAGTAATAAGCTAAAATTAGAAGCAAAAAAAAAAAAAAAACTAAATCAAGAAGTAAAGGCTCAAAGAAACGACAAAAGGCATACAAAAAATAAAAGATATAGAAGAAAAGAAGGGGCAAAGTCCCAACAACAGCAGATCGAAGACAAGGATGCAGCAGGCAACGGTGGTGAAGGTGCAGCAATGGCACGAAATGACGGCGACAAATAGTCATGGATTTCATGACGGTGCAAACCAGGGCAGAGATAGGGCTGTAGAAGAAGTAGTCGAACTCGTGAACGGTGATAGTACAATGGAGTTGCAGATAGTGGAGATGTGAAGAAATACAAAGTAGAGGGCAACATAGGTAAAATTCACAAAGACAATGGCGCAAATCAGAGCAGAGGTAGCAGACGCAGTCGAACAACAGCAGCTCGACGGGAGAACGGCAACTGCGGCAGAACATGAAGAAAGTGAGACTTGAGAAAAACGACACAGATGAGTGAGTTGTGAGTGAGTTTTCTTTAATTCTTTGGGAGTGTTATTGTAACCTTAATAAAAAAAAGTATTTTTTTTTGTTTCAAAATGACACTTTTTTTAACAAAAATGAAAAAAAACACAAACTCGCTAACTCGGTCCTAGACTCACAAGTTTGTCCAAGTTTAACCGAGTCTAGTCAAGTTTACTCAGGATAGAGTCTATGCTCGAGTTAACTCGAGAGTTTGACAACAATACCTCTCATTAGTAAATTCTTTAAGATTAGAAAAAAATTATTAATTAAATAAAGTCATACTCAATACATAGAAAACAAAATCCCAAATTATCTACAACAAACTATGATTTTGAAACAAAGAAGAAATTTGAAATATTATTTTATTCTTAAAATTTAATTTAAAAATTCTATTTAATAGACTAATATGTTTACTCTTTGGTGAGAGTCTATGCATTTAATTATAATATTTTAAAATGTAAAAATTATTAATTGATAAGAATGATATAATAACTTGATTATCTAATTTAAGAAAAAAAATTATGATAATTTTATGTATAATTTGAATAATTTATATTTAGTATAATTTATAATAAATTAGAATATTATCTTTCTCCAAATAATATAATCACGTACCTTCTTATTATTATTAAGTAATTTAAAATATTAATACACATATTATAATTTTAATAATCTATAAATATTATTTTTCTCATAATCATGTATTAATATCCATACTTTTTTTATAATATTTGTTAGTAATATTATATAATTATGTAAGGATTATATAAAGTACATATTCAAAGCATTTTTTATATAGATTTAGTATTATTGAAAAAAAATATTATTATTTTAAATGATTCATGTTTGATGTATTAATAGCTTGAAAGTATATTGAAATTAAATGTTATACTATTATATTAGTAATATTTTTTAACTTAATTACTTGGATATATTTGAATTTGATAAAAAGATTCATAAATGGTAAAAAAATAAAATTGAAAATAAAAAAATTAAATGTTACACATCCAACTTAAATATATGTAACTTATCATATTTAAATATAATTAGCATCTGGATAGAGACGAAACAATTCTAGGTGGAACATAATGAATGTAATGAATTATAAATAATTGTGTAAAAGATAATTTTGACTGCAAGAACAAAAAAAATTAAGTAAAATCTCTCATTATATAATTAAACAAAAAATAAAAGTAAGATTGAATTTATAAAAAATGAAAACATTATAATATATACCTTAAAAAGGATCAATTTCTATTAACAAAAAGAAAAATACAATATTATATGAAATAATTAAAAAAGAAAAGAAAATTAAAAAATAAAAACAAAATACTTAGCTTGTACTTTAAAACTTACACTCATAAACAATAAATAAAATACTCTATATATAATATTTATGAAAAAGATATGATATAGATTATTAACATATGTTACTATAATTAATTATTAAATGTTAATAATATAATAATTTAAAAATTGATATTTCAAAAAATAAGAAACAAAAGAGAGAGACAAACATATTTACAGCATAATGCACTACGTTAGTATACTTGGCACTAAAATACAATTGCTATAGAACAATATAATGATAATGATAAATAATTTAAAATATTAATATACACATTCTTACTTTAATAATATAAAAAATATTATATTTCTCATAATCATGATTGATAACTTAAAAGTATATTAAAATTATATTGCATAGTATCATATGAATAGTATTTTTAATTTAATTATTTAGATATATTTAAATTTGATAAAAGAACTCATAAATGGTAAAAAAATAACATTAAAAATAAAAAAATAAATATTATACATCCAAATTAAATAGACGTAATTTATTATATTCAAATATAATTAATATTCAGATCGACAAAAATAACTCAAGATGGAGCATAATAAATGTAATACATTGTAAATGATTATGTAAAAGATGATCCGAGTGTAAGGACAAAAAAATTTTGAATAAGAACACTCATTATATAATTAAAAAATAAAAAAAAAGTTGGATTCATAAAAGAATAGTAAAATTATGATTCATACTTTAAAAATGATGAATTTCAATTAAAGAAAATACGTTATCATATGAAAGTTAAGGAAGAAAAGAAAATTAGAAAACAAAAACAAAATACTTTGGCTAAATAAAAGATCGAATCCCTCCCAAAAATTAATTTTATCCACATTTTATTAGGTTGATCATAATATATGAATAGATTCAACGATATTTGGATAAAATAGAGTTCATTATCCTTTCATTAAACTTTTACGTTCATGTAATAAGAACCTGGATAAGTGAATACAACTCGATGTGGTATTTGATAGATGTGGTGTATTGTAAATGATTGCAGGAAAGAATAATCGCGCTGGAAGGTTAGATAAAAAAATAAATTTTAGTAAGAATAATAATTTTTAAGTTATCAAAAGAATAAGAGAATAGCTAAATTAATAAAAGATCATAAAAATTATAACTTATATCTTAAAAGGATTAACTTCGATAAAAAGTAAATGATATATTTTTATTCTATAAAATAACTAAAAAAATAATAAATTAAAAAATTAAATAAAATATTTTGGCTCTAAACTTGAGCTCATGAAGGATAAAAAAACACCACTATTATAACCTTTAATCGCATAAAATTAATTATGAAAATGTTCAATCAATATATGTTACTAATACACACGTATATAACACAGGGTATAAATATAAATATCATATAAGTACTAATTATGTATAATTAATAATTATATTATAATAATTGATAATTAGTATAATTAGAATTAGAATGATTTATAATTGAAATGATGGATAATTAGTATAATTATTTATAAAATATTGTTTTTTATATAATTATCTTTTTTAAATAAGTTGAGAAGAGAAAAGTATCCATACTAACGTTAAAACACACCACGTCAATATATTTGATGCCAAAATGTGATCCGTTGTAAAATAATAATAAGAAAAAAGTTTGGTAACTAAAATTTTTCGGTCATAACTAACCAAAATTTTTCATAATTCACTTCATTTATATTATTTAATATCAGTTTTATTTTTTATCCCACTCTCTTATCATTCTACTTATCACCGTTCTTATCAAATCTACTTATTAATGATATTAATTATAAAATTATATTCGTTTTTATTAAGCATTATTGTAATTAATACTTAATATTCCTTTTTATAATTTGATTTTTATATATAAAAATACAATAAAGATTAATAATTATATTTAAGAACGGTAATTATAATATCAATTACATTAAATAATTGTAATTGGTTCTTTGTCCGTTATGATATTTATCATCAATTATTGGATATATGAAACATGAAACCTATTCTAATATATACTTTATGTTAATTCAATCATATTCATTCAAAAATCACAAGAATAACAGCATTACAAGCACAATAGTGTATCAACTAAGAAATTTTACATGAAATTGTATGTTTTTATCATTGTAATTTGTATGGCAATTGATTTCGACCTTAATACAGTACCTATGGTAGAAAGCGCTCTGATGAAGTATGGTAATAGTTTGGATTATTTTTTATGTATTTTTTAGCACTTTAATTATATGCGTAACATTCTTGATCATTATTTGTTTGCTATTTATATCTAGAAAAATAAATTTTTTTATTATTTTTGTTATATTTTTAATTTTTAAAAATAATTTTATGAAAATAGAAGCGTTTAAAATTATTTTCGTAACATGTGAATGATATACTTTCACCTTTGATTTATTTTTACATCTTTTTTTCAAATTTTTATTTGTAGTATCCTTAATTATATCTTTGGATCTCTTATTAGTAAAAATCTAATTTTTATAAAGACTAAAAACTGGAAAACTAATAATTATTTTAGAAGAATATTTTATATACCATTTTATATATGTTTCAAATATATACCTTCAAATGTATACCTTCAATTTTTATATATATTTAAAATGTACACCTTTAATTTTTTAAAATAGTTTTATGATGTTGATCGCTAAAATAAGAAGTATTTTTTTAATATTTAATCTTTCTTTTGGTAATTGGTATTTAAATTTTTTAATTTTGCTCACTAATTTTTTTTAGTTATATGCATAATATTTGTATAAAGTTCATACTTTACGCAATCAATTAGTTTATATCACTACAACAATATAGATTATTTTTTAGGATTATTATGTGTCAAAAAAAATTAAAATTCGTCAAAAAAACAAAATTTGACACCATTTTAACTGTGAAAATATGTTAATAAAAGTTTTGTCAAAAATAGTATTTTTGACATATAAGTAATTGTAAAAAAAGTTTAAATCTTATTTTGATAAATATTGGCCGTAAAAAATAATTTGTTAGAAAAATTTGAGAATATATTTCTTGTGATACTTATTAATCGTCAAAAATACTATTTATTTTGACACTTATCGACTATAAAAAATTCTCAATAAAAATTTTTAACAAAGAATGAGATGAGATCTTGAAATTGAAGAATAAACTAAGATTTTGAAGATGAAGAATGAGTAATATGATCCTAAATTGAGAGTAGTGTGATGTCAAAATTGACGGAGCTCAACGAAGAAAAAGAATAATGGAGTAAGTTGAAAATAAATAAGTGTCAAAATTGAGGAGTAATTTTTTACAATCAAATTATTCATAAAAAAAACATAAAAAATTTGACATTTGTGATATTTGTCAAAAATATATATTAATTTTTACACTTAACTATGGCCGTTAAAAAAAATCATGTTAAAATAGCTCTTTTTTCTTGTAGTGTATGAATAACATCCATAATTACATGAAGTTAACATCCATGTTAACATACATAATAAAACGAAATTAGCACTTAAAATTACGGAAAAAGTTTGGTAACCAAAATGTAACATCCATAAATTTATCCACATAACATCTATAATTTTATATTAATAACATTCATAATTTATACTCATAATATTCATAATTTCATACCTTTAATGTCTATAGTTAATAAATTTTTATAATTAATATTATCAAATTTTAAACTATACGTCTTATTGCATTCTTCAAATTATCTCATATATGAACTAGTAGGTCGTGATTTTAATTATTTTAATATTTTTTTTAATATTCATATGTATGCTTATTTATTGATTTTAATATGATGAGTTAATAATTATTTTTAAATTTTTGTTTATATTTTATATTTTATTTTTTATTTTTTAATTGTCTATATGTAAAATATAAGTTGTATAGTAGAAGTTGTTAAAATTTTTTAATTATTTAAATTTCATAATTTTTGCAGAGAATTATTGCATTTAATGGATAATAATGTGATAGAAAGATGTTGGAGATTTGATTTGAGAGAAACTGAAATTGATTTTGGAAAGAACATTAATGACTCTAAATATGCAGCAAAATGATAGGTGATAAAGAGAATAAGTGATAAGGAGGTGTGTATATCACTTGCTTATCAAGAGAATAAAAATTTTTACATAACATTTTTACATTATAATTATTTTTTGGCTACCTAGCATTACCCAATAAAAAAAATATAATATAACTTATGATAAATAAACAATATTAATTTATTGACAAAAAACAACAAAAAATATGAACAATATCATAACAATAGTTATGTTATATTAAATCCTTTTAATTTTAAAAAATACCAACTTATTTAAAAAATTAATGATATTTTCAAAAGTACACTTAAAAATTTTAAAAGTAAAAAAGCAAGCAATGTTTATTTTTATTCTTATTTAACTTATTTATTAAACAAAAATATATAGAGCGAAGTGGAATGTTTATACCTCTAAAAGGTACAAATACATTTTTAATAAATTTTTTTGAATTTATTCATAGGACTTGTTTAATTGAGTT
>NC_029780.3:37790544-37791420 GCF_000817695.3 Arachis duranensis
AATTTTTAAAAGAGTAAAAATAATTTTATGTTAGATATCTCATGTAAAAATATTTTTTTATTTGATAAATTTATTTAACTACAATAATATAAAAGTATTTTTTATTTATTTATTATGTTAAAATATTTTTCTTTAGGTAAAAAATATAAATTACAATTTTTAAACAAAAAATGTTTTAATATTTTTGTTTTTACTATTGAAATTTTACCAAAGACATCAAAAAATAAATTTTTTTTCATTGAATTTTTTTTCTAATAACTTATTCCTTCCCAAACAATCACTTAATCAGTTATTCTACAGAATTCATCAACGATTGTAAAAAAAAGTAATGGAGCACTGAATTATTCACCACAAAAGAAGCACGTTACTTTTATGGGTTTTTTTTTGGATATTAATTTTGGGCAATCCTCTAAATAAAACATAAAAATAAAAATAATATTTATGTTCAAGAGAGTTAATGGGCCAAATAATTAGAAGGCCCAACTTTGATTCCCACTCTATCGTCTAAAGTCTTAAACCCTCGGAAAAACTCCATGTCCCGTTTTCCTGTTTTGTTTAAGCAATTTTCGTGATCTAACACTCCACTCTAAATGTTTACCTGAAGAAGAACCAGAAGAAGATGATGCATCTCAAACGATTTCAGTTTGTTCGCACGCTTTACCGTGCTTCTTCTTCTTCTTCCTCCTCCTCATACCTGTTAGTAACCAGTTCCTAGCTTAATTGCTTTCTCAAATACATGAATTAAATGAAGCATCTTCTTTTTCATTTTTGTTTCTAACTTTTATATGATTATTTTCTTTTTCTTTCTGAAATTGTATTGTGATTTGAACTTTCAGGCTCGGTAGTAGCTGCAGGAGCTATTCCAGTGCTCTATCC
>NC_029780.3:37791525-37797794 GCF_000817695.3 Arachis duranensis
TTAATAGTTTAAATGTAGATATTATTCATGCTGCGTATTTTTTTTAAAGAAAAGTATAGTTATTAGAGTACATAGATGTATATGTTAAGAGTTGAAAATTGTGCTTCGACCTTCAATTTGTTGATGACTGAAGTGAATTCTTCTTTGATCAGGTTCTGAGCGTAGTTTTAGGAGCTTCTATCCTCATTTGTATAATGGATACAATGAATTTTCCTTGGCTAGTGTTAAGGCTTTGACTCTCAGGTCTACAATGGTAATTAATGTATTCTCCGACATGCTGTCTCATAAAGACAATGGCTTTTAGAAATTTTTTTTTTCATTTTTCGTTCTTTTTTGTTTTCTTTTCATATTGGGAGAGTTGACTTCTAACTTTGTTATGTGTTTATTAGGCTGCGGAGTTGTCTCTTTTCATGAACGATAAGAGGCTTTTATCAACTCAAGTAAAAAGCGCTCCCCCTCATGCAAGACCAGTGGTGCGCTCTCATAAATTTTCCCCTCTTCATTTTTGTGATGATTTAATAGTATATACCTGTATCCAGTTTCAATTTCATGTCAGATTGATATACTTATAGGATAATTTTGGCTGTATGGAGGATGGAACTTGTTTCACTCTGTAGTGCTGCTTGTCTGTATTTTAGGTTATAGTGATAGCTATTGAGCAATGTTTTTTAATTTATATGTTATTTTCCTTCTTCTTTGTCACTTCCTTATGCAATAGTGTATATCCATTTTTTGCACTATCTTTGTCATTTTTTAATCGATATGTTATCTTTTGTTTCAATTTGAGGATGTCTTCTTTTCTACATTCTCTTCTCTTCTAATCAAATTGTATTTTCTACCCAAAAAAGAAAAAAAGAAAAAAAAAAGAGAAACTGATGTTCAAGCCGTAAAGACAGCCACCGATGTTATTATCAGGTTAGGCTGCGTACATTACACCCTTTGGGTGCAGCCCTTCCCCCGACCCTGCATTAACGTAGGATGCTTATGCACCAAGCTGGCCTTGTGTTTTTTATAAGTAGTTTTGAATTATTGTTCTTTCCTAACAAAACATTTATGCAGGGACAACAAATAGCATTAACGAGCCCTGGATTTGTCTATGAACCTTACAAACCTCGTGAAAAAATCCCACTTTGGAAGAGGTTAGATACCCTTCTTTTTTATGATTAGATACCAATGGTTTCAAACCTCTTTGGTTGTGTACTTGATCTCTTCTCTATAATATAATCTAACTAAAATCCCACTAAAAATATATTATAGGGTTTGTCTATCTTGTGCCCTTAGGGCACTTCTTTGGTTTGCGTTTTCATTTTCTGTTTTTTGGATTTTGTAAAGGAAAACATGAAAACAGTGAAAACAATAAAATCCTGTTTTTTGTTTTTACCTTCTGTTTTCACTTTTTCCTTCACAAAATCCAGAAAACACTGAAAATGAAAACACAAACCAAATGCACAAGTTTTCAATGCATTTGTTTTATATTCATTAAATAAAAACATTTAAAACTTTCTACTAATTGTAAGCTTATCATGTGCCTTTAGGGCACATGTTAGCTAAACCATATCTTATAAGTCTCTAGGTAATGCTGTAACTTTTTCAGTTATTTTCTTCCACCAAATTTTAATGCCTTCCACACACGTAATGCATTATTCCTTATATGGAGTCATAATTTTTGTATCATAATGAGTTCTGTAATCCCTGACCCTGATATATTTGATGTTTGTTTTTATCAGATTGTTCACTAGAACTGGTTGGAGAAGAACTAAAGAAGACATGATTCTGGAGGTAATGATGCTCATCACTTATGTATCTGGTTGCATAAATTATTTCCGCTCTTTAGAGCCTATGTAATAGTTTCTGTTTGTCCAAAATTTTCCTTCTCATTCCCTCTCTTCTTTTTCCCTCAATGTCATACTGTTGCTTTCTTTTATGAGGATCCCTTCTCATCTGCCTTACTTTTCTCCATTTTTTTTCTACTAGTTATTTGTCTTTATAGCAGTATAGAAAACAGAGTGCAAATTAATGTTACACTGGATGTTTTGAAACTTCAACTATGGACAATTGCCTTTCCTTTTAATGGATGCTACCAGTCACTCTGATTTTTCTTTTGTCTTTTTTTTTTCCCCTTTTTTTTCTTTTTTTTTTTTTGGTGAAGAATTCTACAATGAGGTTGCCAATATCTACAAGGAGGTTTGTAGCTGTCATTCTATATAGCCTTTACCACGTGTTACATTTTCCTACAACTCATTCTTTTGTTTGATCATTTTAGAATACAAGGTGGTCCTTGAGTTTAGTTCATTTGGACAAGCTTCTGCTAAAATATACTTTTTAAAATGATCTTCGCTTAAAGGTCTTGTAAAGAAGTAAAAGTTGTTTATGTTTGGATGCAAAATGATACTTTTCTAATGATTACTTTTACTGAGAGAAATTACGCTAGCATACTAAAAAACACAAAAAGCACTAGAGCCACTGATGGTCCTTCTGCACTTTCTTCTCTTGATGCCATTGCTTTCTTCTTACCTCGTCATCTCAAATCAACGTGGTATGCATCAATTCAGAGCCAATGTGGAGAACATCCTTGGAATAAGAACTGGAGACCAAACTGAAATTTTTTTAGAACTATATGATCAAATTTTCATTAAGATCTTGACAAGTTAAAAGCTATTAGATAAAGTAATAAATCATAAATATTTGTTAGAAAGATACATTCTGCAAACCTGAAATCAGGTATGATATTTGTTTTATTTTCTGTTTGGAACCCAAAACTATGGTTTGGGTAAAAGCTAGAAAACATGCTATTATATCGTAATGATTTTAAATCCTTTTGTATGTAGTTTCTTATTTGTTGTCCATCCGTTTAATGGAACAAATTTCAGCCTGATGAAAACAGATATAAATTGAATTTCATTAGCTTATTCAAGAAATGAAATAGTCCAAATTTGATAAAATTGGAATGGTACAAAGAAAGGAACTTCATTTATTTTGTTGTGGTACCACACATTTTGAGTACCAGTATTTGTATCATTCAATAGATTAGGAAGAGGGTTTATTGTGTTGCAAGTTGCAACAAAGTTTGTAAGGAAAGGTATTTCAGAGAGAGGTAGTTACTTTGGATAATGTTGTGAAGAAAAAGATTGAAGATTTTGCATTCAAGAGCTACTAAGAAATTATGGTTATAAAAGACTTTGATGCTGGCCCCTCTGTTTGGTATATTTTTTTACCAAATATGACAATTTTCCATCAGTAGTCCTTGGCTGCTCTCTTCTCTAATAATATGTATTTTATTATATGATGAATATCATCTTTTCAATTGGCTTACGTGTCTTGTAATAATTGGCCGAATGCTGAGTGTTTCTTCTTTCTTTTGCAGTTAAACACTCTAATAGCTAATGGTGACAAAAAGACGTTAAGGAAAGTAGTTACGGAGAATATGTTTTCTGTATGCTTCCATTCCTTTATGTGGTTTTATCATTATACGAATTATGATGAATCTATGTGCATTTTTAGAGGTTCAATTTTTAATATGTATTTAATTTACTTCTCTACAGGCACTAAAGAATGAAATTAAGCAAAGAGAATCTGTGTGGAGCAAGGTATACTGGGAAATGGTTCAGCCTGTTGTGAGCATACGAACATTGCGTGCTCGTTTGGTTAGTATTCTACTCAATTCTGTTTGTATTAAACTTTTGGTCCAGGTGATGTAGTGACTTGAAATGTAGAACAGGTATGAATTTAGAGAGTATTGACTTTGCTGGCATTTTGTGATATCGAAGAGTTGACATTGTTAACTTGACGAAAAAAAGTGAGGAGTCATTGATTAGAGTCTGGTCCAATTTGTGCAAGTTGGATTATTATTTGAATGTGCTGCAAATAGCACAAGAGGTTATTATTTATGGTATTGAACTGTACTATCTGTACTCTCTCTCTCTCTCTCTCTCTCTCTCTCTCTCTCTCAATGAAGTTATTACATGCTGTTTTTTTTCATTGCTTTATCATTTACAGATTGGTGTCGATAGAAAAGACCATGATAAAGTATTTATTCAGCTTACTCTAGAGATTATGGCTAAGCAGGTATGCTTTAAAATTTTCCCCACAACAACTAAGCTTAATCCCACTAAATAGACATTAGAAATAATCTTATGGCTGTAAAATTTTAAACATCGACATGGTTTCATGAGCCAGAGAAATTTCAAGACCATATATACAATGAATTAACTTCAGATTACTTGCAGAAGTTTGAGGCATACGACTCAAAAGGTGCTGTTGTAGCTGGTGATAAAAATAAGGAGGTAATGATACTATGATAATAAATTTCTTTACTTCTTTTTTATGCTGCTATTTCGAGAAAATGGTTCAAACAATTAAATCAACATCAAATCTCTCTTAATTGGCTTTTGTCTTTTCTTGGTATGTTTTCCAGGTTCTTGTCTGTGATATATGGGTTTTTGAGAAGTCTCTATTTCACAAAGGATCATATTGGCGTGTTTGTGGACGATTATCTACAAAAGCATCATAGCTATATTCTAGCCATTCCAATGTTGTAACTCATGAGTCCTGCCTGAACTGAATTCTTATATTGATTTCATGAATAAAACTATGTATAGGTGTAAACCTATCCAAATTTTGTTCATTCAACAGAATTCATTTCAAGACTTCTATTTATTTATTTATCATTTTTAATTTTTCTATGCCCCTTCTTTTTTCTTGGTGACAAACCATTAAAATAATATGGATTGAAGGAAACCATTTGGGAAAGGAATTCATTGACATTGACATGAATAAAGATAAAATAAATAATAAACGTGGAAGAACGGTCAAAATGATTCTACTCCAAACCCCACGATTCATTTGTGACAAATGGATTAACAATTCAGTAATAATTTGGAAAGATTTAGGGAAAAAAAAAAGACAGTATTCTTGTATTAATGCTGATTAGTTGTATCTTTTAAGTGTGCTCTTGCCTCAATTAGAGTACGAAAGGTTCAGACAATCTTAAGCAATGTTTTCTCATATTAATTATTATTGCTTTCCACTTTCAGTTATATTAGTTTCTTTATAAAGGCTGCAAGATTTTTCTATTAACATCCCTTCTAAGGAAAGCAAAGAATGTCTTCCAAATAGTTTCATTATCTACTTCCAAGTTTAAGATTCTTTATTCGTGGGATTGATCAATCTCATTGCACCCTACCTACCCATTTACATTTAATGCACCATGGACCAAAGAGAATGCCATCTTCAACCTCTTGGCATCTGCTATAGGGTCTATAATTTCATCACAAAAACTCTAGCTATGCGGGCGTTGAAGACAGTGACTTTAGGGCGTCTGGCACGTTGCCCTAAAATGGTATTGGTGGAAGATGGTGACAGGAAGGAGCTCCCACCAAGTCAAGGGAGCGTGACGAAGGGTGATGAGACGGCGGAAGAGAAGGTGACACTGGCATCACCAAGTGTAAGTTTGCCACAAGAAGCAAAACCTCCAAAGAAAATGGTAAGCATAAATGAAATTGTGGAGGAGATACCAACTAAGAAGATAAAAAAAACGAGGAGTAAGAAGTCCTTCAGAAAGTCAAGTTCTAGGAATCAGGAAGAGGAAGAAGAGGGAGAATCAAAGCCTCTAAAATCAATTCTAAAAGTGGGTTCTGATCTCCCCGAAAATCATAGAGTTTGTTAGTAAAGTTTATAGCTGTGTGAATCATAATATATGTAATGAGATAGGAGGCCAAAGCCCACAGACCAGTGTGAATATGGGGTATGACAATCTCTATTCTATGCATTGAAAATTCCATAATTGTCTTCTTTCTTCTTTCTAATTTGTGCATCTATCTTATCCGGTTTGGAATTTGAGGACTCATTCAAACTTATTTCTAAAGCAAGTGGTATTTTATTGAATGCACAATTCTTCCTTATTCCATGCGAGTTTTCCACATGAAGAGATCATGTGATTCAGATAAAGAGGTGGACATAGATATGAAAACTATCCATTAGAGTCCACAGATTTTGTCATGTGCAAGTTTTGTCTTTCTAAACTAGAAAGAAAATAACCTGAATAAAAGGAATTCTCAAGAAAATTCTCAACTAAATTAAGTCATCCTCCTCCTTGTCACAAGAGTTCAACACAAATCATAATTCAAGTGCCTGAGAATCACAAACAATGTTGAAACCAAACAAGATCGGTACAATACTGAGTACAAACTGGAACATCACGATCTTTCTATACCATATATGCTGGTTCTTCCAACATATAATGAATAATTTATAATATACGATATATTGGA
>NC_029780.3:37797829-37819013 GCF_000817695.3 Arachis duranensis
CTCCATATACCTACAATCAACCATTAAAGGGTATCCATTAAAAATTGACAAACTAAATATTTTATGGAAATGAATTAATCAATTAGAACTGGAAACCAGAAACCAATACCCTATTATCTTATCCGACTTTTGTTAATTTTTCTCCTTTTTAAGGTTTTCCTTTCTAATACAATTTCTTTTATCACTTAAAAAGAAAAAGAAGACCAACCTAGTATCAATTAGAATGTTGAAAATGAATCTTTAACCCCAATTAGCTGGCGCGTTATGGACATATGCTTCATGTATTTGTTTCATCTTCCTTTTCGGCAATCTCATCGTCAGAGTCAGGAAGATGATCAAAAAAAGCATCAAGGTACCACGGACACTGATCATTCCAGTCACCCCTGCATGCGGTGGCGCGCCATTTTTGGTCGGCTATCATCTCAGGGGAGAGGCCCCATTCCAGCATTTCTTGTTCTGTATGATGAACTGCTAAGCTGTATTCCCCGCCAGTTCCTAGCTGCATGACCCGGAACTCGCAGTTGCCAAAATTGTTTAGGTGCTCAAACTGTTCAACTGTCCACTTGAACCACTTCATTAGGAAAATACGTGATGTCAGCCCATGAGACACAATCACAAGATTCAAATCATTGCAAGGATCATGACGAAGCCTATTCATGTCAAGGTCCCTCCAGAGAGATTCAAAGAAACCTGCAGAGGAATTAGATTCTCCATTACAAACATGTTCCAACAATTTGTTGGAGATTCATATTAAAGTGACCAAAACTCCCTAAATTTTTGAGCATCATTAAGAGTGGAGCTTTTCTGTTATATTCCTAATAGAATTATTCTTTTTGCCTAAACGAGTCCATTAAGAATTCTAGACTTGCTAGAACAGTAGAACATGGGTAATTCATTTTGCAGTAAAGCTCTTCAACCATTAAACATTTGTTGAGAGTGGTTTTTTTTTTCAATTTTTTTATTCAATTGTTTGATAAAATATAATTTTTTATTATTTAACTACTTCTCTTACATATTTCTTTTTGTTTCACTTACAAAATGTAAACTGAGAAATCACGCTTTATTAAACAATTAAAAAAAAAAAACTAAAAGGATTCCTTTCCATATTTTTCATTCACAAAATTCGATCAAGGAGCTTATCATAAATGAAACAAGTGGATTAGAACCACACCAAACAAATCGAACACTGATAATCTCTTGGACTAATTTGGCTATTCAACAATATGAATATTTAGTGTATTTTTTTTATACCACAAAATTGAAGGACAGATTTATGTTTTTTAATAAAAACCGACCCATTGATTTGTTTATCACTTAAAAAATTTCAGTTCATACAAATCTGAGACTCAGATTTTTTGTTGGCCCCATATCCGACCCTAAAAAATAATTTGTTTACTCAGCATTACACCTAAACTTATATTTACCAAAAGCCTACACTAAATTCAAGAAAAAGTAATATGCTTATTATATGTGTACCAATCCATTAATAACGCAAAATTCATCGGAAGTAAAAATATAATCAATGAGGGGGGAATTGGGGAAATGAAGTATGACTAAGACTAAGAAGAAGAAGAAGAAGAAGAAAGAAGAAGGATAGTAAGTGGCGGTTACTTGAGATGCGATCGAATACATCGGCGGCAGATTCTCCCTCGGGAAAGCGATAAAAGAACCTTCCAAACCTCTCACGCGTCTCCTTCACAGCCTTCATCCTGTCTTCAATCTGAAAGTTCCCGAAATCCTGCTCTCTAATCCGAGACTCCTCCCTCACCCCTATCACTCTCTTCCGGCTTAACCTCCTCCCAACCTCCCTCAGCGTCGACCTTGTACGCGCGTATGGCGACACGTAGAAGTACGCGCGCCACTCCGGCGAGCATTCCTCGCCGGACATCAGCCGCCGGAGATCGCACCCGGCGCGCCGGGCCTGCTGGATCCCTTGCGGAGTCAGCTGGATGGCGTGGTCAGGGGTTGTTGTGTATGCTGACGTGTCAAGGTTCCCTTGTGACTCGCCGTGCCGCATCAGGATTATTCTTTTCGGAAGCATATTCTATTGTTATCTTGGTACTACGCGGTGTTTATGTTATGTTTAATTGTTGGCATATATAGATGGAGGTTGGAGCCACTGGGGATTCGTATTTCTTAAATTCTTACACTATGTTTTCGTAGGAACATGGTTTGTTTGGTCAAGATGCTGCAGCCGTAAACGTGTATGATTATTATTCCATCTTTGTTGAACAGGGTGGGATTTGATGACTTTTGTATTACGATAGTAATGGCGTCGTGGTAACACTTAGCACTTAGCACAGTTAAAGAAATTCAATTAGGAGTTGATTTTGAAAAGAGGTAGGTTCTCGATTTGACTTTGATTAAAAAGGAAAAAAGAAATGAATACGATTTAAAAAGAGTAAAACGTGGAGATGCGGGGAATCGAACCCCGTGCCTCTCGCATGCGAAGCGAGCGCTCTACCATATGAGCTACATCCCCAATTTGAAAATGTTTATATTTTGTTTTATATTATTTAAAATATTCGTTGTGTGGGAGAGAGGTTAACAATTTTGTTGTCATAACAATTTCTCTTTTAGATATAAGCGTAGCTAGAAAAGCTACAAATGTCAACAAAAATTATATGATTTAGATAATCTATATCCGAAAAATATATGTTGAAATTATTATTAGTAAAAATTTTTAAATTTTTTTTAATAATAAATGTATTAAAAATTTAAATTTTAATTTGTATTATTTTTATACAAAATTTCTTAGTTGATAATGATAAAATGTATTTTTAAAACACAGATTAATTAAATCTTAAAATATATGCTTAATTAAAATTAATGACTAAAAATTCTAAAAGAGAAATTGTTCTAACTACAAAATTAACTCTTCAATAATGTGCTCACACAATGAATATCTTAAATAATATGAAATTAATTATTAATTTTAACCAAAATGATATGCTTAAAATGTTCCCTTAAAGTTGATGTTGCACTATAATAATAGAGTATTGTTTCGAGAGTTACCTAAAACAATGATTTGGTCTTGAACGTGAAGTCCAAACTCCTTTTAAAGTAGCGTTCGACTTGTTCTGGTATTGAGGTGCCGTTGAAGAACTGAAGATTGATGGTTTAGAAGTTATAATAAATTCTCGTTGCAAGTATAGTTTCTAAACCAAGCAATCAACCTTTTTTACAAACGTTTTGGTTGTCACTAGTAACAAACCCCTAAATAAATTGATAACCGAAGAATTTAAATCTTGGGTCGTCTTCTTAAGGAATTGCAGGGAAGTATGATTTATTATTGGTTATGAAAAACAGTGTTTGAGTTTGAAAAAGGTTTTAAGCAAGAGAAATAGATTACAAGAGTTAATAAATTAATATCTAATAAAACTCTTGGCAATGTATGAAAACCGGAAGTCCTATCTCAGTTATCCTTATCAATTGTGATGAGAATTGGATTTTTCTCCCTTTAAGTTAACCTCTAACTATGAAGATAAGTTAAGTGGATGGAATAAGTTTGGTCCCTCAGGTCCTAGTCTTTCCTTGGAAAAGGCTAGAGTTATTGGAACTCGAGTTAATTCTTGAAGAATTCCAATTTTCAATCAACAATGAGTTTGACAACTAAAGAGTTACCAATTAATCAATTGAAGCCAAGAATATAAAAAGCTAGATAAAAATCATAAATAACTGGAATACCTCAAATTAAACTGAATGGAGATGTCAATTCTAACATGGAAAATATTCATAAGCCAATTGGGCAACATAAATCAAACACAAATAAAAGCTTCAGAGTAAACAAAAATAGAAGAGAAATATAAATTATTGAACCTGGTATGAAGAAACAATCTTAATCCTAATAGAAATCCTAATCCTAAATCCTAAGAGAGAGGAGAGAACCTCTCTCTCTAAAAACTACATCTAAAACCTAAAATTGTGAATAATGATTCAATTATTCATTCTGCTCCACTCCCAGCCTCTAATCTGTATTTTCTGGGCCGAGAACTGGGTCAAAAACAGCCCAGAAGTCTCTCCCAATGCTTTCTGGTCTGTACAGGTCGTGGCAAAGTGACGCGGAGGCGTCATCCACGCGTTTGCGTGGAATGAGATTCGCAGATGCGACACGTCTGCGTGGAGCGCTCGTTCGCGTCGTCTATCTGTATGACCACTATGGCAAATTATATATCAAATCAAAGCCCCGAACGTTAGCTTTCCAACGCAACTGGAACCACATCATTTGGACCTCTGTAGCTCAAGTTATGATCGTTTTAGTGCGAGAGGGTCAGGTTGACAGCTTTGCAGTTTCTTCAACTTCTTGTATTCCTTCCACTTTTGCATGCTTCCTTTCCATCCTCTGAGCCATTCCTGCCCTGTAATCTCTGAAATCAATTAACACACATATCAAGGCATCTAATGGTAATAAGAGAGGATTAATATTAGTAAATATAAGGCCAAAGAAGCATGTTTTCAATCATAGCACAAAATCAGGAAGGAGAATGTAAAACCATGCAAATCATATGAATAAGTGGGTAAGGACTTGATAAAAAACCACTCAATTGTGCACAAGATAAACCATGAAATAGGGATTTATCAACCTCCCCACACTTAAACATTAGCATGTCCTCATGCTAAGCTCAAGAGAAGCTATAAAGGAGTGAAGAGGAATGATAGAGAGTATGCAATGCAACCTATCTATGTGAATGCAACTACATACAAAATGTTTCTACATACTTGGTTAAAAGTAAATAAGTTCTTCAAGACAAATATGACTCAAATTCCACTAATTCAAATTATACAATAAAAAACAAGTAAACTTGTAAGAAGATAGCTCATGAAAGCAGGGAACATAGAATCAAGCATTGAACCCTCATTGGTAGTGTATATGCACTCTAATCTCTAACCAAGTTGAGTTGGTCTAGTGGTTAGCTCACTAGTCCGCTTAAGCAAGTGTCGGGGGTTCGAATCCCGCCTTGTGCATGCAGCAACCCATTGGTCAGCGGCAAACCCTTAAATGGAGCTCAGTACCGCGGCGGATTAGTCTTTGACCTGTCAGGTTGGGGGATACCGTGGGAAACCAAAAAAAAAATATGCACTCTAATCTCTCAAGTGTCTAAGGTCAATCACTCTATTCTTCTCTAATCATGCTTTCTAAAACTTTGTTCTTCATCTAACCAATCAACAAATATTTAATGTATACATACAAACATCATGAGGTCTTTTTCAAGGTTGTAATGGGGCTAAGGTAAGGGTAAGGGTATATATATAAGGCTAAGTGAGCTAATAATTAAACCCTTGATTAGTCTAAGTTGTCACTTAACATATACATACTCTATATAATCTAGAAATCTTGCCTAACTGCCCAATTTTCCCACTTGTGTGTTACATACTCATGCACCAATTTTATTTTTGATTTTATCCCATGTGCATTGATTCTTTAATTTTTGCATTGGGATAATTTTTGTCCCCTTATTTAATTACTTAATAATTTTTTTCTTTTTTTTCTTATTTTTTTGAAATATAAGAATAATATATCAATGCACATAGTGTTTTAATTATTTTGATTTCACATGAGCATGCTCCTAAATTTCAAATAATTTATTCACTTTAATACCTTTTTCCTATCATCCCATGTTCCCATAAATTTCTCCACACCTAGTTGATACACAATTTCTATCTTAAACTAACCAAGGATTCAACTTGAGATTTTTAAATTGTTTTTTGTTGCTTAAGGCTAGTAATGTGGTTATAGAACAGAAGGGGATTAAAAGGCTCAAGGGGGCTAACAAGGGTGATATAACAGATAGGCTTATTTGGGATAAGTGAGCAAAAATTCAAATAATGGCCTCAATCATATGCAAGCATGTAAATACACTAAATAATGGACATATAGAATGGAATAAAATATAGATTACATTCATAGAGAAGGAAACACACAAGAATAAAAATATTATGGTTAAATAATGTAACCATATAGATAGGCTCAAAATCTCACAGGTTGTATGTTCTTTGACTCAAAAATCATGTTCCAAATATAACTTCAAACAAATTTAACATAGAAAATTTTAATTTTTAATTTAAATTAGTATAATTTTTCAAAAATAGGGTTTTAAAAAGAAACTTATTATTTTCCAACCAAGTAGTACTTAAATGCAAACAATCAACTACACATGCAATCTATTATGCAATGCAACAATGAACTAATAAAGAAAATAAGACATTAGTGTTGAGAAGAGAATAACTAACCCGTGGAGATCGGTATCGACCTCCCCACACTTAAAGATTGCACCGTCCTCGGTGCATGCTAAGATGTGCAAGTGGATGGGGGTTGTGGTTCCGCAGCTGGTGCTCTTTTTGTTCCTTTCCTTGCTGGTGGTTTGGGAGTAGCTTTCTCTTTAGCCTTCTTGGTGGCCATCCTGAAAAGGAAAAAGAAAAAAAAAGTGACTTTTAAAACTAAGGGTTAGAGCAATGAAGAGAATGGGAAAGGTGGTAATCAGTGCACAGTAAAGAAGAATGATGTTAACACATGGTCATGACTACATGTGAAAAGTCATCAATGGAAATATATCAAGTGCATGTAATGACAATTAAATGCAAGATGTTTATTGGCATGCTGGCAAAGGCAGCATAGATCAAGCATTCAATGTCCAAGTTAGATTACCAAGCCTTTCAAACTAATAACATGTTTGTATAAACAATTATAAATAATTAATAAAATATAAAAAGGGTTTTGTGAAAAAAATAGGCATGAAAGTAGGATAACAGAAAAGTAGTGCGTGATGCCATACGTGTTTTTTCACAAACACTTAGCATGCATGGTAAATAAGTTATTGAAAGTATTAAAGTGAACATGCAAGAAACCCTATAAAAAGTAATATATAATTGTCAAACAATTCCTTAATAATCCGCAAACAAAATAATGAACCAAATAAATTTTTAATACCAATTAAAAGAAAAAGAAAGAAAAAAAAAAGAAAAAGAAAAAGAAGGGAAAGAAAAGATTTAGATTTGGGAAAGAAAAGATAAGATAATTGGCTGATCTGGATAAGTTGCGCGGCGCAAGCGACGCGGACGCGTGAGTGACGCAGTCGCGTGGTGCACGATAAGGTCAGGTGACGCGGACGCGTGGGGCATGCGATCACGTGACTTGATTTATGCGATTGGCACGAGTACAGCTTCGCGATCGCGCAACTCTCTGTTTGAAACTCTTTTTGCCCATTTTTTGGGTGACGCGGTCGCGTGGTTGACGCGGTCGCGTGGTTGACGCGGTCGCTTGGATGGCCATTTTTGAAAATGACGCGGCCACGTGGGGAACGCGTTCGTGTGGGAGGGCTTGGGCTTCCATCATGAGTCCAGCCCCATTCCAGCCTAACTTGCTGCCAAACACCCATTTACGTCAATTTTCAGGGCACGCGTTCGCGTGGGTGACGCGGACGCGTGGGAGGCATTTTTCTCACATGAAGCAGATGCGTCAGCGACGCGGTCGCGTGGATCAATTTGTGCCAAAGGCACGCCTCCAGCCACGCTCTTGCGTGATTCTCTGTTCACTTTTCTTTTCTTTCCAATGCACTGGTGACGCGAACGCGTCAGCGACGCTGCCGCGTCGCGTGCGTGCTTTTCCCTTTTTTTTTGATGCAGTATGCAGAATGTAAAATGATATGGATGTTATGAGTAATTCCAGGTTCAACGAAAATAATATAAAATAAAAACAAACAACACGAAATAAAATTGAAAAAGAAACGATCATACCATGGTGGGTTGTCTCCCACCTAGTACTTTTAGTTAAAGTCCTTAAGTTGGACATTTGGTGAGCTTCCTGTTATGGTGGCTTGTGCTTGTACTGATCCATGAATCTCCACCAATGTTTGCAAATCCAATATCCACCGGGATCCCAAATCTTGTTTCTACACCCGTCTTCAAGTTGATCATCAGTATTCCAACCGGGTGGCAGGCAATCTGAATTCTCACTAAAGCGGCCAAACAACTTCCTAGACCTATTCAGTTGAGCTCTACACCAACCTTTGCATTTAAACTTAAAGCTTCCAACCATAATGAACCTTGCAGGACAATTCTTACCACTGATCATCTTTCTTTTACTCTTAATGCCACAAAGAGCTCTAAGTTGACCATCCGTCTCCAGTAGCCCATATTCAAGTGGAATTAGAAAGCTAAGGGATATGAATTTTACCCACTTGAATGTTGTGAAGGGTGATCGCAACTTAGGGAGAGGTGTTTCTAATGAACGTGCAAGCTCCACTCCTTTGTGTTATTCTTTGACAACTACCACCTCTTTGCAAGTTTCTTCAATATCAACCTCTTCCTCTTTGTAGCTTTCTTCCAATTCAATCTCTTCTTCATTGCTCACCAAGGGCATGGGATGTTGTGCTTCTTCTTCCTTAGTCTCCATCTCTTGATCAACCTCTTCCAAGTCTTCAACCATGACGTGCCTTGGAGGTTGTACACCCTCTTCAACATTAATTTCAAGCATCTTGGAAGGAGGCCTTATGAATGGACTTTCCAATGGAGGTTCAGCATCTCCTAAGTCTTCAACCACTTCTTCTTCTTCAATAGTTTCGGCTTCCTCCACTTGTTCCAGTACAAATTCATGCTCCTTACTGCCCACCGGAGTTTCTAATGTCTCCTTCATGCTATGTTTTTCATTAGATTGTCCACATGAAGCCATGAGGGTTCCTTGAGTGTCCAAATGTCGGGAAGCTAATTGATTTATCGCTTGATTCAATTGATGAAGGGTTGCGTGAAATTGATCCACTGTTTCCTTGAGACGATCCGTTGATTCTTGTTGCGCTCGGCTATCATAAGTAGGATCATAGTGCTCTTGGATTGATGGATATGGAGATGGAGTATATTGAGGTGGTGGTTTTTGGGAGTAATCGGGGTAGAATTGGGGTGGTTCTATATATGGTTCATACGGTTCATAGGGTGGTTGGTATGGTGGATATGTGTTAGGGTCATATGGAGGTGAATGGCGGAAATGGGCTTGTGAGTATGGTGGTCCAAAGTCATGTTGAGGAGAGAGTTCATAAGCATATGGTGGTGGTTGTTGATAATCTAAAGAGCGCTCACCATAGCCATTGCCTTGATATGCATCACAGAATGGTTGTTGATAGTCCATTGGAGGTGGTTGTTACCATGAGGGTTGATTAAATCCTTGTGGGTCCTCCCATCTTTGATTGTTCCAACTGTGATGCCTGTTCTCATTGTAATTTCCTCTTCCTGCAATATAATTGTAACAAGACTCATAGTCAAAGGGGTGAGAGTTCATAGTAGTAGGAGAAAATAAAAACAAAAACTAACAAAAAGAAAATATTTTGAAAAGATTTGAATTTTTTTTTGAAAAAATAAGATAAGATATTTTAAAAAAAATAAGATAAGATATTTTTTTTGAAAAATATTTACAATAACCAATAATAAGGCACACGTTTGCAATTCTCGGCAACGGCGCCATTTTGGGATTTTTGCTAGTAAAGAATTTTGTAAAAATATAGTCGCGTTGTGAGTATAGATTCTAAACCAACAGAAAATCCCTTCATACAAACGTTTTGGTTGTCACAAGTAACAAAACCCAATAAATTTATAAACCGAAGTATTCAAACCTCGGGTCGTCTTCTCAAGGAATTGCAGGGAAGTATGATTTATTATTGGTTATGGAAAAACAGTGTTTGGGTTTGAAAAAAGGTTTTAAGCAAGAGAAATAGATTGCAAGAATTAATAAATTAATAACTAATAAAACTCTTGGTAATGTATGAAAACTAGAAGTCCTATCCCAGTTATCCTTATCAATTGTGATGAGAATTGGATTTTTCTCCCACTAAGTTAACCTCTAACTATAAAGGTAAGTCAAGTGGATGGAATAAGTTTGGTTCCTCGGAAAAGGCTAGAGTTATTGGAACTCGAGTTAATTCTTGAAGAATTCCAATTTTCAGTCAACAATGAGTTTGACAACTCAAGAGTCACCAATTAATCAATTGAAGCCAAGAATATAAAAAGCTAGATAAAAATCATAAATAACTGGAATACCTCAAATTAAACTGAATGGAGATGTCAATTCTAACATGGAAAATATTTATAAGCCAATTGGGCAACATAAATCAAACACAAATAAAAGCTTCAGAGTAAAAAAAAATAGAAGAGAAACATAAATTATTGAACCTGGTATGAAGAAACATTCCTAATCCTAATAGAAATCCTAATCCTAAATCCTAAGAGAGAGGAGAGAACCTCTCTCTCTAAAAACTACATCTAAAACCTAAAATTGTGAATAATGATTCAATTATTCATTCTGCTCCACTTTTAGCCTCTAATATGTGTTTTCTGGGCCGAGGACTGGGTCAAAAACAGCCGATAAGTCACTCCCAGTACTTTCTGGTCCGTACAGGTCGTGGCAAAGTGACGCGGAGGCGTCATCCACGCGTTTGCGTGGAATGAGATTCGCAGATGCGACGCATCCGTGTGGAGCGCGTGTTCGCGTCACCTATCTGTATAGCCACTATGGCGAATTATATATCAAATCGAAGTCCCGGACGTTAGCTTTCCAACGCAACTAGAACCGCATCATTTGAATCTCTGTAGCTCAAGTTATGATCGTTTTAGTGCAAGAGGGTCAGGCTGACAGCTTTGCAGTTCCTTCAACTTCTTGTATTCCTTCCACTTTTGCATGCTTCCTTTCCATCCTCTGAGCCATTCCTGCCCTGTAATCTCTGAAATCACTTAACACACATATCAAGGCATTTAATGGTAATAAGAGAGGATTAATATTAGCAAATATAAGGCCAAAGAAGCATGTTTTCAATCATAGCACAAAATCAGGAAGGAGAATGTAAAACCATGCAAATCATATGAATAAGTGGGCAAGGACTTGATAAAAACCACTCAATTGTGCACAAGATAAATCATGAAATAGGGGTTTATCAGCCGCCGTCTGAGTTCTTCGTGAGGAGGTGGGGGTGGTACCTGCAAGAGACTCCGATGCTTAAGTTAGCAAGGAATTTAGGTAGGTTTTTAGTAGACTGGGACGTGATTATACTTGAGGGGTGTCAGTGTATTTATAATAGAGTCGATAACTATCTTTTTAGAGTAGTTCCACCTTTGTTAGTAGATGACAATTCCCTTTATCTTGGTTTTGTTGGAATCTATCTTTAAGTGGAGATAGAGATAGTAGGAGAGTTTCAGAGAAGTAGTTATTTATTTGGATAAGTAGAACTGGACTTTTTTGTCATGTCCGACCTCTTAAGAGGTCGGGTAAGTGGAGGCCCTTGGTAAGCCTTTAAACTTAATAGGCCTGGCTTTACGTTTTGGGTCAAGGTATGAACAGTACCCTTACTTGAGTCCGAGCTTTCATGAGGTCGGGTTCAAGCATTTATAGTTCATGCCTCATGCGTCGGGTGCGCCGCCTTCATGAGGTCAGGCACTCAATGTGTTTCAAATTTTGAAGCGTTGCCACTTTAATGATATGGCGAATGTTATGCGAAAGTTTCTTGGAAATCCGCCCATGGCTTTAAAGAGGGGTGAAAAATGTCTTTTTGCCCCTTGTTTCTAATAAAAGTCTCACACTTTTCTTCTTTTCTCTTTTCTATTTCTGAAAACGCATCTCTCGGCTTCGTTTTGTTCATCAAAAACCTTTTATTCTTCTTCCACTGTTCTTACTTCATAATAACATTCTAGTTCAAGATTTCTCCATCTTGAATCTTTTGAAGATTTCTGTGTGCCTTGAAGTAGAACGTTTGAGTTTTGTTGCTATTTGACATGCCCTTCCATTTTTGCGCTTCATCAAGGTTGGTGCTTTTACTCCTTTTCCTTGTTTTCTGTTTCGATTGTTCTGGTTTCTTGTATCTTCTTTTGGATGATATGATAATTGGAGATATTTGTTGGTGACAGGGATTTTTGCGTTTCCTTTAACTCTCTTGCTTGTTTGTTGTTGAAAACATTTTTGAAACTGTTTATTGTCTGAGATTGTTGCTGTGGACTTTGATTGTGTTGCCCCCAAATGGTGTCGCATTTATTTTTTCGAAAGTGACAGCATTTCTGTATCTTGGGGATTTTTGTTGAAAACCGTTTTTGTATTTGTAGTTTTTGTTCTATTGATAGAAAACCCAACTTTTTTAGTGATGATTTCTTTGTTTGTTTTATTTGTAAGTATAGCTTTATGTCTCCATCTGTTATTCACAACATGTTGACCAAAGTTCTCTCTCACTTAACTTGGGTAGATATTACTGTTCTTACTCTTGTCCCCATTATCAATAGAGAGTATGCTGAGACCTTCGTAGGCACCATAGGTTGTGTGAAAACCGAGAAGATGAGCAAAACTATGAGATAGTGGTAGTTGACCCCGAGGAGAGGGTGTGTTTTCCCCCGCTAGATAGGTCAGAATGCCCTTTCTTTTATGCTTATGACAATTTTTTCACTAAACTAGACATTAGGCTTCCTTTTTCCGACTTCGAAATCAATGTTCTTTAGACTTGCAATGTTTCCCCTTCCCAACTTTATCCCAACTTGTGGGCTTTTCTGAAAATATACCAACTTCTTTGTTAGGAGCTTAATGTCCGACCTTCCCTCAAAGTTTTCTTTTACATCTTTGTTTTAACCAAGCCCTTTGGTTCCAAAAAGCTAGCTTGGCTTTCCTTTTGTGCCGTTCAGGGTAGGAAGGTTTTCTCCATTTTTGATGAGTCCTTCCAAGATCTTAAAAATTATTTTTTTAAAATCCGAGTTGTTAAGGATGCCCGACCTTTCTTCCTTGATGAGAACAATGAACCTAGTTTTCAATTGTATTGGGAAGAGAAACCAGTAATAGCCAAGTATAATATAGATGATTTAGATGATCTCGAGAAGAGTGTAGTTGCTTGTTTCAAGAGTGTTGGGGTCAGGCACCTTACTTGGATACCAAAAAATTCTTAGGGGATCCTAGTCAGCTCCGGTCTGAACTAGGTAGCCTTTCTTTCTTTTACTTATGAATTCTTGTTGTGAAATTATGTCGATGACTAACGTGTCTTTATTTGCAGAAATAATGACTCTTAAGTCGACTACCATAAAGATGATTTGGGCCACCAGAAAGAACATCGTGGCTCGAGGTATACAACAAAAGGAAGCTGGTGACACTACTGCCCGACCTTCACCCTCAAAGTCGAACTCGGGTGCATCAACTTCTCGAAGGATTATACCCACCCCGGTGTCTCAGCCAATTCCCCCTATCTCCACCTCGAAAAGTGTTGTTGTCCGTTGATAAACCCCATTTTTAGGGTTTATCTTGTGTTGAATTTAGAGGGTTTTGTCAAGTTGTCTCCCATTTATTCACTAGAATAGCATGGTTTTGTAAATTCTCCTTTAATTGTGCTTAAGAGTGAAAACATGCTTTTTGGGTCTTAAAATAGATAAATTTAATTCACCTTAATTCTATTAGATGCCTTGATATGTTTGTTAAGTGATTTCAGGTTTAGGAGGCAAAGATTGGAATTGAGGGATGAAGAAAAAGCATGTAAAAATGGAGAACTCATGAATAAATGAAGGAATCGCAAAGCTGTCAAGCCCGACCTCTTCACACTTAATCGACCATAACTTGAGCTACAAAGATTCAAATGAGGCAGTTCTAGTTGCGTTGGAAAGCTAACATCCGAGGTTTCAAAATGATATAAGATTTGCCATAGTTTCCACATGTCTAGGGACGTGTACGCGCACTGTATGCATACGCATTGATGTTGCACGTGACTTACTAAAGTGCAAATCGTGGCCAGCAATTTTTGAAGCATTTTGGGCCCAATCCAACTCATTTCTGATGCTATTTAACCCAATGAATGAAGGGGAATCAATACCTTTAGTCACCAATTAGTTTAGTTTTAGTTTAGAGTTAGTTTCTAGAGAGAGAACTCTTCTCTCTAGAATTAGGATTAGAATTAGGTTTAAGTCTTCTCTTGATCTAGGTTTGATTCATGCTTTGATTTACTTTTCCTTTACAATTTCTTGTTCCTCTACTTTTCCTCTCTCTAGTTTTGTACTTTAATTCTTGTAATTCTTTACGTTTATATTGATGCACTCTTATTTCTTCTATTTTTCTTTTAATGCAATTTAAGATTCATGTTCCTTTATTGTTGATTTGATTTGTTGATTGTTAATCTCTTGCTATTAGTAATTGTAGATTTACTTTTCTTACAATTTTATCTTACTTTCCTTTTATGCCTTTCAAGTGTTTGATTAAATGCTTGAAAGGATGCTAGAGTAGAATTTTTCTCCTTTTGGCCTAGGTAGAGTAATTGGAGACACTTGAGTTATCTAATTCTTTTGTTGATTGACAATTAGAGATTGCTAATTGACTTGAATGCCACTAAAGTTAGTCTTTCCTTAGGAGTTGGCTAAGACTTGTGGAATCAAGTTAATTCATCCACTTGACTTTCCTCCATGGTTAGAGGTTAACCAAGTGGGAGCAATACACAATTCTCATCTCAATTGATGATGATAATGAGGATAGGACTTCTAGTTCTCATACTTTGTCAAGAGTTTTTGTTAGTTGTTAGCTTATTTCCTTTGCAATTTACAATTCTTGTTTCTTATTCCAAAAACCCCAAAACACACCTCTAACCAATAACAAGAACACTTTATTGTAATTCCTAAGGATAACGACCGGAGGTTTAAATACTTCAGTTATTATTTTTAGGGGTTTGTTACTTAAGACAACTAAATTTTTGTATGAAAGGATTATTGTTGGTTTAGAAACTATACTTGTAATGAGAATCTATTTGTGAAATTCTTTACCACACAAAAATCTGATCATCACCCGTCCTCCTCCTTCTTCCTCCAAACCCCCTCCCAAAAGGCAGAAGACTTCTAAGGGGGAGTGCATATACAACAAAGGTTTTGACGGGCCAGGCTAGAGCGAAAAATATATCCTCCCTCATAGCCACAATAGCATGGATGATGTATCCCTTAGAAACCATCTTCAGCTCCTAGCCCAAGGCAGAATTTGATCAGCGGGCATATGTGCAGCCTTGGCTAGGGAGTTAAAGAAAACTCCCCTCGGTGCCACCCATAGTTCCTTGGTGGCTTCTTAGGCCGAGGTGGAGAGGTTAAAGGAGATATTAAAAAGGAGCTTGAGGAGGAGAGAGATGTATTGACATCCGACTTGGGTAAAGCTCGGGCCAAGGTCAAACAGGCAGAGGTGGCCTTGGCTATGTCGGAGGGGATGAAGAAGAAGGCGGAGGAGAGCTCTACCCGTGTTTCCGGGGAGAGGCTTGACCTTGAGGATGAGATAGCTAAGGCTTGGGACAAATATGCAATTCTGGAGGAATCTGTGGCTGAAGGAATGGACAAGATGCACATAAATCTGAAGGCCCATATCCAAGTCATTGCTTCAGATGCGAGCCTTTCCCTATTCAGCCAGGATAATATTGTGGTAGAGGGAAAGATTATCCTGGCTCTCGAGGATGAGGAAGAGGTTCCTCTACCTAACCCGAAGACTTCAGGTGTGCAGAAGTCGGTCGGATTCCTCAGAATCCTGAGGTCATAAATGTTGAATTCCTACCTTCGCCGACTGGTCCTATTCCGGCAATGCTCGTTTCTGAATATAACCCGACTCCTTCTGCCCGAGCTGAGGATGTTGTTATTGGAGATGAACTCAACCCTTTGTAGTTTCTTTTACTTGTTGTAGTATGAATGGCCCGAAGTATGCGTCTTTTATGAACAATCTTTTATTTGTAATAGCTTTGTAGCTTTCTGAATAATTTATTTTATTATAGTTTAAACAACTTTTGGAATTTCCTTTTAAGAACCCTTCTTTAATATGGCTATGATTATAGGTGGCTTTTTGTTGGTTTAGCTCTTAGCCTATACAGTTGTTTAGTTGGAAATCATGTTTCGACAACTTTTACTATTATTTTCATTGCTAAGTTTAAAATTGATGTCAGCGAGGTAGATCGGTAAAGAATATTGTGTTTCCCTTTATAAGTTCCGACTTCGTGTAATCGAACTTTGTCAAGTTATTTTTACATTTCGTTTTTATTCTGCCTCATTTTTTGGCTAATCTTACAAATTTCTTATATAACTTCTTACATTTATATGTACCTCGTCACTTCATTTTACTAACCACTCTAGGTCGGGCAATAATTTTTGTGGTTTGTCGAGCTTAAATTAATGCGTTTTCAAACTTTAAAGAAAATAGATTTATCATTGATAAATGAAAAATTCCTTTGCATAAATTTGTTACTAAGGATTTTAACTACCCTTAACCCTTGTTATGGTGCCTCATTAAAGCCCCCTTCAGAAAAGAAACCCTTTTTCGGAAAAAAATCTTTAAGGTCGGGAAAAAGAGTACACCAGGGAACAAGGTGCGCTACCTAACTGTAGTTTTCCTTAGGTTACACGCGTGCCACGACCTCGGGAGTTCCCTTCCTTGTAGGTCGGACACTTTATTTTGAACCTGGAAGTTACAGAAATTATTTTGAATACGGAGATGAAGATGGTGTTTTGATTGAATATTGATATTTGAAGTGTGTTACAATATTGTGGATGTGTAAGAAAGGTGTCAAACACACATCTTGCATGTCGGCCAGAAGGTTGATACGTGTCCAACACGCACCCTATGTGTTGACACTCTAGCTGCAAAATCCATCCACCTCTAATTACACCAAATAATCCCATTTTCACACTTATTCCGAAGTGGGCTCCTTTCCTAAATCCTTCAATTTCAGGTTATCCCTATTACACCCCCTTTTGAAATTTTAATCATCAATATGGTCACTAGCAAGGTATTTGTAGAAATGTTTCTACAACTAAGCTAACATAAGTGTGAAAAAAATATTATTGTTGTTGTCAAGAAGTCTAAAATTCCATCCATGTCTCCGTTTGCACTGTCAATAAATGAATTCAGCAACCAACCTATCAAGTGGCAAAGGGTATTGCTCAAAATCAGTGGAGAAGCTCTTGCCGGAGATCACTCCAAAAATATTGATCCCAAGATCAACAACCCAAAATCACATTTTTATGCTCTATTCAAAAACATCATAAATAGATGGATAAAAGTCTAACATTTATATGTTCCTTCTTGTCCTAACATTGTTTTTTTAATTTTTCTTTCTAGATATCAATGGCTATTGCAAGGGAGGTAGCAGCTGTAACTCATCTTGGCATTGAAGTGAATATAGTTTATTGATTTGTTCTTTATATGCTATAATCTTGTTATCATTATTATTGTAGTTTTTTTTATATTACATCACCATGTTCTTAATCTTGAGGAGGGGTACCACATGTTAGATCTTTAAATGTGAGATAATGTCCCACATCAAAAGAGAATGGACTAAGAGTTCTAATAAATTCTATTAGAGTCAAAATTTTGGCTAAGCTGTCTATTTTTGAGATAGTATATCATTGATGGGGATCCTATCCAAAGTATGAATATATAGTAACCTAGTTCCATCACCCATTACACTATAATAACACATGGTAATTCCCAATTCCATAATAATGAACTATTAGGTTATCCATTCAACTAGTTTTACCAAAACCAAAATAATCCACAATCAATAAAAACCCCAAAATACAGGAAATTCTAGCACCAGAAAGATCTGGATTCCAGTATTTTAGTGTCAGTGGAAATTTCGTTAGAGGTCATAATATCATTGCAAGTTAAGGGGTATTACTTGAAAGAATGAAAGTAGAAACTGTTTAAGCTATTCACTTGTTACAAAGTTAAGTTTTATGATTACTGATTAGGCTAATATTTCAAGTTACAATAGTAGTTAGTGGGGTGACATCTTCCGTGGATCATCTTGGGCTTGATGCAGTTTCCTGGACCAGTCATCTAATGATTATATTGGGTAGTTACCTTACTCTATCTTAATTAAGTCTTTGGTGTTCTGTCAAAACTCGGTTGTTATAAATTTATCCCATGAGGTTAGTTTCAGTTCCACTGTGATAATAATTCACTTGAAATTCTGATATGTTATGTTCTTATGTACTTTTACAATATATTTCTCAAAAAGGATAATATCTATTAGATAGTTACTAAATTGTGCCTAAATTTTCCTTCAAGATGTTGGCAACTATGATGAATGCTTTATTTCTTCAAGCAACAATGGAAAGTATTGGCATTCCTACTCAAGTGCAGACAGTATTTTGCATGTCTGAGGTTGCAAAATCATATATACATAGGAGGTCTGTGAGGCATTTGAAAAAAGGAAGGGTTATCATTTTTGCCGTTGGAACTGGAAATCCATTCTTTACTACAGACACTGCTGTTGCACTCAGAAGTTCAAAAAGTAAGTTAATTTTCTATCGTTGTGGTTTAGAATCTGCTGACGATGAAATGTTCTAGATTTTTTTTGTTGATGAATTTATTCATATAGTTTTAGTATATCATAACAAAGGATGTGAGATTTTCTTATTCAAGATAAGAAAATAATATTCATCCCACTAATCTGTATTGTACATTCTGAATTTGATGTCGGTTTTGCATGTGAAGGAAACTTTATCGCAATCCACTTACTTTTATTTTGTCATTTATGTAGTTAATGAAGAGGTTGTACTCAAAGCAAAAAATGTCGATGGAGTGCATATTGATGACCCAAGGCGTAACCCACAAGCACGCGTTCTTGACACACTTACTTATCAAGAGGTTACCTCGAAAGATCTCTCAGTCATGAACATGCCTTCAATAACGCTGTGCAAGAAAAATAATATTCTTGGTAAGCCCCTGCATGGAAGCATGAACTACTCTTTCTATGCTTTTAAATGGAATTAATCCTATATTGATATTACATTATTTGTTTATTTATCTTCTCAGTCCCCTTCTTTTGGTGTAGTTGTTGTATTCAATCTAAACAAACCAAGTAACATTGAGAAAGCCATCAAAGGTGAGATGGTTGGCACTCTGATTTGGGCAACATGAAATTCTACCATTTTGAGAATATGAAAACATTTGAGGTCTAGTTAGCAAGTGATTCTTTTGTGCTTTTTTTACACAAGTGTCCAGTTGAAGATCAGAAACTGCGAGGTTAGTTACTTTGCAACAGATATTTTGATGTACTATGTAACACCCCACCACACAGAATCTTATGGTTAAGTCATAAGACAGAGGTGGTGAGGTATTACGACCTCTAAAATACAAAGTCATATATATAATATAGTGAAAAAGATTTATAACTAGGAGTCTTTGAAGAAAGGGTAAAGCAAAATTCTTAAATCGAAAAATGCAATACTCACGAAGCGTTAAAGTAAACGAAGCAACGTAAAAGTAAGCTAACTTGGATATAAACAAAAGATAGTTCCAAGGTACAAATATCAAGCTCAAGACTCGGCTTGCAAAGGTTAAACCTGCCAGAGCACATAAGTGTATATACATATATATAAAAGAACCCAAAAGAACCCAAAATACAGAGTTACAGAACCTGTTTCGCCAAAATAACCTCTAAAAGGGAGTTAATACATCATATATATAATAAGTGGTGATAATAAGTATCTATATAAATACATATAACCAAAATAAGGTCCCAACAGCTCAAAGATCTTCGCTATCAGAAGCTTCCAGCATGCCTCAACGAGGTGCCTCACGTTCTGCATCTAGAAACCACAAAATCCGCATAGGGTGAGAACCAGAGAGGTTCTCAACATGGTAATGGTGCCACATACATAAGATATAAGGTCCTGAGAAAGCTAGAGGCAATCCTAGAACTCCGACACTTAGATTATAAGACTTAACGAACTAAGACAGAAATCATAAACCAGAGTGGTCATCTAAGACTTCCTAAACTTAACTGAAACTCTAATTAAAACCCTCAAATCTCCGCCTTCCTTCAATCCTCCAAACTCTTGTAGAACCACAAAGACATACAAGCAGACAAAGCAAACACAAGTAGAATACAGATAAAACAGGTAGCAAATATAGCAGGTAAGCAATATAATCATATAGGCAAGCCCAATTAATGCACAAGCAAACAAAACACACATATGCATATGATGAATGTCTATCCTACTGGTAGTGAGCTCACGTGTCGGTTACTTTACCAGAACCCGATATTCCTGGTAGCTAACCCAGATATCATCTCTCTAACATGCCTGCACACTATTGGGATATAGTGCCCATCACACTCTCGGGATATAGTGCCTACCACACTCATGGGATATAGTGCCCGTCGTATTACCTGGGACAAAGTATTTCCACACTCATGGGATATAGTGCCCGCCACGATCTCGGGATATAGTACCCGTCACACTCATGGGATATAGTGCCCGACACACTTTCCAGGGTAAGGTGCTCCCACACTCTTGGGATATAGCGCCCACCACGCTCTCGAGATATAGTGCCCGTCACACTCATGGAATATAGTGCGTGACACATCTTACAATAGAGAGAAACTCATACATTCTCATCATCAACAAATCTCAATCAGGCCTCAGTTATCACATTCATTCATAATCATTCGTAATCATTTCACAACCATTCATCATAGCTATGGCATCACATATACTTCATGCATTCACATTTTTCATATATAAATCATCACTTTCCAACCTTACTTCACCCCTAAGATACCTCCTCTTTCCTAGCTTCATCTCATTACTAGGCCTACTACTAAGATCTAGGGTTAAAAGAGTGAAAATAGAGGTTTAGAGATTTGAAATTGGGTTTTAAAACATAAAAATTAACTTTGCTGACAGCAGAGGCATGCGTACGCGTGGTACGTGTACGCATGATGAGCGGATAATTTATACGCTTTTTGGCATTGTTTTTAGGTAGTTTTTAGTAAGTTCAAGCTACTTTTAGGGATGTTTTCATTAGTTTTTATGTTAAATTCATATTTCTGGATTTTACTATGAGTTTGTGTGTTTTTCTGTGATTTCAGGTAATTTCTGGCTGAAATTGAGGGACTTGAGCAAAACTCTGATAGGAGGCTGACAAAGGACTGCTGATGCTGTTGGAATCTGACCTCCCTGCATTCGAAATGGGATTTCTGGAGCTACAAAACTCCAAAAGGTGCGCTCTCAACGGAGTTGGAAAGTAGACATCTAGAGCTTTCCAGATATATATAATAGTTTATAGTTTATTCGGGAATTGATGACGTAAACTGGCGCTCAACGCCAGTTCCATGTTGCTGTCTAGAGTAAAACGCCAGAAACACGTCACAACCCGGAGTTGAACGCCCAAAACACGTTATAACTTAGAGTTCAACTCCAAAAAAAGCCTCAGCTCGTGGATAGATCA
>NC_029780.3:37819179-37819571 GCF_000817695.3 Arachis duranensis
ATTATCTTTTATTCTTATTCCAACATATTCGTTGCACTTCAACTGGATGAATGTGATGATCCATGACACTCATTATCATTCTCACCTATGAACGCGCGTGATTGACAACCACTTCCGTTCTACCCTAGACCGGGCGCATATCTCTTGGATTCCTTAATCAGAATCTTCGTGGTATAAGCTAGAATTGATGGCGGCATTCATGGGAATCCGGAAGGTCTAACCTTGTCTGTGTTATTCCAAGTAGGATTCTGGAATTGAATGACTGTGACGAGCTTCAAACTCCTGAAGGCTGGGCGTTAGTGACAGACGTAAAAGAATCANAGGGATTCTACTCCAACCTGATTGAGAACCGACAGATGATTAGCTGTGCTGTGACAGAGCATTTGGACCTT
>NC_029780.3:37819850-37821079 GCF_000817695.3 Arachis duranensis
TCTGACTGAGATTTACAAGATGACCATAGCTTGCTTCATACCAACAATCTCTGTGGAATCTACCCTTACTCACGTAAGGTTTATTACTTGGATGACCCAGTACACTTGCTGGTTAGTTGAACGGAGTTATGTCCACACATAGCAAAGAGCCATTATAATTATTCCATACAACAATAAAGAGTACAACATTGATGATCACAATTTCGTCCACCAAGTTTTTGGTGCCGTTGCCGGGGATTGTTCGAGTATGGACAACTGACGGTTCATCTTGTTGCTCAGATTAGGTAATTTCTTTTTGTTTTGTTTTCAAAATTTTTTTTTTTCCTTTTTTTTCGAAAATAAATAAAGAAAATACCAAAAAAATCATAAAATCATAAAAACCAAAAATATTTTGTGTTTCTTGTTTGAGTCTTGAGTCAACTTTTAAGTTTGGTGTCAATTGCATGCTTTAAAAAATTTTTCTTGCATTTTTCGAAAATTCATGCATTCATGGTGTTCTTCATGATCTTCGAGTTGTTCTTGACAAGTCTTCTTGTTTGATCTTGATGTTTTCTTTTTTTGTGTTGTTTGTTGTTTTTCATATGCATTTTTTTGTTTGTTAGAGTCCATGCATTAAAGATTTCTAAGTTTGGTGTCTTGCATGTTTTCTTTGCATTAAAAATCTTTCAAAATTATATTCTTGATGTTCATCATGATCTTCATAGTGTTCTTGGTGTTCATCTTGACATTCATAGTGTTTTTGCATGCATTCTTTGTTTTGATCCATAAAGAAAAGAGAAAAACACAAAAATGACGTTTTTAATTTTTCTCTCTCATCATTAAAAATTCAAAAATAAAAAATATCTTTTTCTTTTTTCTCTCAAAATTTCGAAAATTTGAAGTTGACTTAGTCAAAAATTTTCAAAATTAGTTGTTTCTTACAAGTCAAGTCAAATTTTCAAATTTTAAAAATCTTATCTTTTCAAAAATCTTTTTTTCAAAAATCATATCTTTTTCATTTTTTTTCTTTTTTTCGAAAATTCTAAAAATCTTTTTCAAAATATTTTCAAAATCTCTTCCTTATCTTTATTTCAAAAATTTCGAAATTACACTAACAATTAATGTGATTGATTCAAAAATTTGAAGTTTGTTACTTTCTTGTTAAGAATGGTTCAATCTTTAAATTCTAGAATCTTATCTTGTAGTTTCTTGTTAGTAAAGTAATTAATTTTAATTTTAAAAATTAAATC
>NC_029780.3:37823815-37824522 GCF_000817695.3 Arachis duranensis
AAGGTTAGACCTTCCGGATTCTCTTGAATGCCGCCATCAGTTCTTGCCTATACCACGAAGACTCTGATCTCACGGAATGGCTGGCTCGGTTGTCAGGCGAGCGCTCGGTTGTCAGGCGATCAACCATGCATCGTGTATCAGGAATCCAAGAGATATTCACCCAATCTAAGGTAGAACGGAGGTGGTTGTCAGGCACACGTTCATAGGTGAGAATGATGATGAGTGTCACGGATCATCACATTCATCAAGTTGAGGAACAAGTGATATCTTAGAACAAGAATAAGCCGAATTGAATAGAAGAACGATAGTAATTGCATTAATACGCGAGGTACAGCAGAGCTCCACACCTTAATCTATGGTGTGTAGAAACTCCACCGTTGAAAATACATAAGAACAAGGTCTAGGCATGGCCGTGAGGCCAGCCTCCCAATGATCTAAAAACTAGATGTCCGAAGATGATCAAAAGATCTAAAATGATCCAAAGATGAAAATACAATAGTAAAAGGTCCTACTTATATAGAACTAGTAACCTAGGGTGTACAGAGACGAGTAAATGACATAAAAATCCACTTCCGGGCCCACTTGGTGTGTGCTTGGGCTGAGCATTGAAGCTTTCATGTGTAGAGACTTTTCCTGGAGTTAAACGCCAGCTTTTGTGCCAGTTTGGGCGTTTAACTCCCATTTTGGTGCCAGTTCCGGCGTTTAAC
>NC_029780.3:37824613-37824820 GCF_000817695.3 Arachis duranensis
CTGGAAAGCCCAGGATGTCTACTTTCCAACGCCGTTGAGAGCGCGCCAATTGGGCTTCTGTAGCTCCTGAAAATCCACTTCGAGTGCAGGGAGGTCAGAATCCAACAGCATCTGCAGTCCTTTTCTGTCTCTGGATCAGATTTTTGCTCAGGTCCCTCAATTTCAGCCAGAAAATACCTGAAATCACAGAAAAACACACAAACTCAT
>NC_029780.3:37832223-37834540 GCF_000817695.3 Arachis duranensis
AAGAACAAGTGATATCTTAGAACAAGAACAAGCAGAATTAAATAGAGGAACAATAGTAATTGCATTAATACTCGAGGTACAGCAGAGCTCCACACCTTAATCTATGGTGTGTAGAAACTCCACCTTGAAAAATACATAAGAACAAGGTCTAGGCATGGCCATGAGGCCAGCCTTCCAATGATCTAAGAACTAGATGTCCGAAGATGATCAAAAGATCTAAAATGATCCAAAGATGAAAATACAATAGTAAAAGGTCCTACTTATAGAGAACTAGTAACCTAAGGTGTACAGAGACGAGTAAATGACATAAAAATCCACTTCCGGGCCCACTTGGTGTGTGCTTGGGCTGAGCATTGAAGCATTTTCGTGTAGAGACTCTTCTTGGAGTTAAACGCCAGCTTTTGTGCCAGTTTGGGCGTTTAACTCCCATTCTTGTGCCAGTTCCGACGTTTAACGCTGGAATTCCTGAGGGTGACTTTGAACGCCGGTTTGGGCCATCAAATCTCGGGCAAAGTATGGACTATCATATATTTCTGGAAAGCCCAGGATGTCTACTTTCCAACGCCGTTGAGAGCGCGCCAATTGGGCTTCTGTAGCTCCAGAAAATCCACTTCAAGTGCAGGGAGGTCAGAATCCAACAGCATCTGCAGTCCTTTTCTGTCTCTGGATCAGATTTTTGCTCAGGTCCCTCAATTTCAGCCAGAAAATACCTGAAATCACAGATAAACACACAAACTCATAGTAAAGTCCAGAAAAGTGAATTTTAACTAAAAACTAATAAAAATATACTAAAAACTAACTAGATCATACTAAAAACATACTAAAAACAATGCCAAAAAGCGTACAAATTATCCGCTCATCAGAGGCCACAACCAAACTCTAAGTTTGGTGTTGAGAAGCCCCCTCATTCAAACTCTAAGTTTGGTGTTGGGAGGCCCTGATTATGCTCTGAATATATGTGAGGCTCCATGAGAGCCCACTGTCAAGCTAATGACATTAAAAGAGCGCTTGTTGGAAGGCAACCCAATTTTTATTTATCTAATTTTAATTTTATTTGATTGTTATTTTGTGTTTTATTATGTTCATGATCATGTGGAGTCACGAAAAAAATACTAAAATTAAAAACAGAATCAAAAACAGCAGAAGAAAAATCACACCCTGGAGGAAGGACTTACTGGCATTTAAATGCCAGTAAGGTGCATCTGGCTGGCGTTCAACGCCAGAACAGAGCATGTTTCTGGCGCTGAACGCCAGAAACAAGCAACATCCTAGCTTTTCCTCATCTTATTTGCCATCTATGTTACTCAGCTGGAGTTATCATAGAAGGAGACATCCTCATTGAAGAGGATAAGCCCATCACCAAGAAGAGGATGGAGCAAGCAAGAGAGACCCTCCACGGATCTCAAGAGATGCATGAGGAAGCTCATCATCAAGAAATCCCTGAGATGTCTCAAGGGATGCACTTTCCTCCCAACAACTATTGGGAACAACTCAACACTTCTCTAGAAGATTTGAGCTACAATGTGGAACAATTAAGGGTGGAACATCATGAGCACTCCATCATTCTCCATGAAATAAGAGAAGATCAAAGAGCAATGAGGGAGGAGCAACAAAGGCAAGGAAGGGACATAGAAGAGCTTAAGGACATTGTTGGTCCTTCAAGAAGAAGACGCCACTAAGGTGGATACATTCCTTGTTCTTACTTTTCTGCTGTTCGGTTTTTATATTATATGTTTATCTATGTTTTGTGTCTCTACTTCATGATCATTAGTGTTTATTAACTATGTCTTAAAGTTATGAATAATTCTATTAATCCTTCACCTCTCTTAAATGAAAAATGTTTTTAATTCAAAAGAACAAAGAAGTACATGAATTCCGAATTTATCCTTGAATTTAGTTTAATTATATTGATGTGGTGAAAATACTTTTGTTTTCTGAATGAATGCTTGAACAGTGCATATGTCTTTTGATCTTGTTGTTTATGAATGTTAAAATTGTAGGCTCTTGAAAGAATGATGAACAAAGAGAAATGTTATTGATAATCTAAAAAATCATGAAATTGATTCTTGAAGCAAGAAAAAGCAGTGAAAAACAAAATCTTGCGAAAAAAAATATGGCGAAAAAAATAGAAAGAAAAAGAAATAGCAAGCAGAAAAAGCCAATATCCCTTAAAACCAAAAGGCAAGGGTAAAAAAGATCCAAGGCTTTGAGCATCAATGGATAGGAGGGCCCAAGAAAATAAAATCCAGGCCTAAGCGGCTGAATTAAGCTGTCCCTAACCATGTGCTTGTGTCATGAAGGTCCAAGTGAAAAGCTT
>NC_029780.3:37834668-37835616 GCF_000817695.3 Arachis duranensis
GAGTCACAATCTAAAAAGGTTCACCCAATTATGTGTCTGTGGCATTTATGTATCTGGTGGTAATACTGAAAAACAAAATGCTTAGGGCCACAGCCAAGACTCATAAAAGTAGCTGTGTTCAAGAATCAACATACTTAACTAGGAGAATCAATAACACCATCCGAAATTCTAAGTTCCTAGAGAAGCCAATCGTTCTGAACTTCAAAGGAAAAAGGAGATGCCAAAACTGTTCAGAAGCAAAAAGCTACAAGTCCCGCTCATCTAATTAGAATTAATATTCATTGATATTTTGGAATTTATAGTATATTCTCTTCTTTTTATCCTATTTGATTTTTAGTTGCTTGGGGACAAGCAACAATTTAAGTTTGGTGTTGTGATGAGTGGATAATTTATACGCTTTTTGGCATTGTTTTTAGGTAGTTTTTAGTAAGTTCAAGCTACTTTTAGGGATGTTTTCATTAGTTTTTATGTTAAATTCACATTTCTAGACTTTACTATGAGTTTGTGTGTTTTTCTGTGATTTCAGGTAATTTCTGGCTGAAATTGAGGGACTTAAGCAAAACTCTGATAGGAGCCTGACAAAGGACTACTGATGCTGTTGGAATCTGACCTCCCTGCATTCAAAATGGATTTTCTGGAGCTACCGAACTCCAAATGGTACGCTCTCAACGGTGTTGGAAAGTAGACATCCAGAGCTTTCCAGTAATATATAATAGTCCATACTTTATTCAGAAATTGACGATGTAAACTGGCGCTCAACGCCAGTTCCATGTTGCTATCTGGAGTAAAACGCCAGAAACACGTCACGACCCGGAGTTGAACGCCCAAAACACGTTACAACTTGGCGTTCAACTCCAAAAGAAGCCTAAGCTCGTGGACAGATCAAGCTCAGCCCAAACATACACCAAGTGGTCCCTGGAAGTGGATTTATGCATCAATTACTTACTC
>NC_029780.3:37836112-37855654 GCF_000817695.3 Arachis duranensis
GACAGATGATTAGCCGTGCTGTGACAGAGCATTTGGACCTTTTTCACTGAGAGTATGGGATGTAGCCATTGACAACGGTGATGCCCTACATACAGCTTGCCATGGAAAGGAGTAAGAAGGATTGGATGAAGTAGTAGGAAAGCAGAGATTCAGGAGGAGCACAGCATCTCCATACACCTATCTGAAATTCCCATCATGGAAATACATGAGTAACTTTATCCTTATTTTATGTTTATTTACTATTATTTGATTTTCCAAATTCCATAATTTATTTAAATCCGCCTGACTGAGATTTACAAGATGACCATAGCTTGCTTCATACCAACAATCTCTGTGGAATCGACCCTTACTCACGTAAGGTTTATTACTTGGATGACCCAGTACACTTGCTGGTTAGTTGAACGGAGTTGTGTCCACACATAGCAAAGAGCCATTATAATTATTCCATACAAAAATAAAGAGTGCAACATTGATGATCATAATTTCGTCCACCAATGCATGGACGTGCATTTTTGCTTCTTCGCTTACGCAAGTACCCTGCACGCGTATGCGAGATGCCCAACCCGAAAAGGCTGTGCTAAGGTGGCCACGTAGGCAACCCCTCAAAAACCACTGCTCGCGTAAACAAGCACCATGCTCGTGTGCACAAGATGCCCAACCCAAAGTGGTTGGTCGCGTCGTGTGCAGTGGTCGCATACGCAAGTTTTGCAGAATGGCAAAAATGCTGAATGCTGTAGAATTTTTAGTTTTGCACTCTAAACTTCCGACGGCCATAACTTTTTTGTTTTAAAATATTTTTCATTCGTTCTTCAAACGGTGTAAATTTCAAACCCAATTTTCATATGAAATGAGTTTGAAATAATTCGGGGGTTCGGAAGCTAAATTATAGCTCGCTGAAATTCGGCCAAAAATCAGATTTTTACAAAAATACTCTAACTTCTATTTTCAACAATTCACCATTCAAAACCAACTTCCTCTACTCAAAATCAACACCAAAACATACCATATCATAGAAACACAGCCCCAAATCCTATCACAACTAATCATACCTCAATTTCAAATAATCTTATACATGAACTTCTCAATTAAACCAACAAGATCATCAATAATTCATTACATATATATTCATTCCCATCATCCTCATCATTCATCAATAAAATCATCATGCATCAAATACATTCTCACCATAACATCAATTGCCAAAATTCATACTCAACCCAAATCAACAATCATCAACAAGGATACTAAATATTTAATACAATCATGCCTTCTACACCTTGGTCGATTTCTCTCCTAAGCCAAAAACACCCAAATTGACGAGGTCACAAGCCTCCAACACCAAAATCTTAGCACCCAAGTTTTAAACAAGCTTCCAATATCTTCAATTGAGTTCCAATCTTACATATACACTACCTAACATATATTATTACATTTACATGCACCAACTTAATGCTTAATTCACAATTAACCAAGGAATTTACTAGGGTTTGAGGATCCTTACCTTGTATGTGCCTTAATCAAGCAAGAGCCCACTAATTCTCCAAGATAGATTGACCCTAGAACATCAAATTAACTAAAACCTTAACCTCCAAGCTACTAAATTTCAAAATTTAGGGGAAGGAGAAACTGAAAGTGAGATGGAGAGTTTCTCACCTTATAAAGCACTGGGCTTTGTAGAGCTCGACGCCACAGATGCGTGGCCGTAAACGGTGCGGCAATTGGAACTCCAAATCAAAAGTTATTTAGATTTGAAGATCAAGTGAGGGTTAGGTTTTGGAACTCTCTTCTTCCCTCTTTCCTACCGTGAATGGCTTATGAGGGAGGAAGAAGATGCTGAGTTCTTTTGTCTAATGAGGCTTGGGTTGGGCCTTTGGCCCAATACGGACCCGGTTCACCCCGTTTGGCCCGTTTAACCCAATTATGGGCCAAATTCTTTAAAATTAGAGTCAAAATTCTTGTTTTAATTTTCTCTATTACATTAAACTATAAAATTTCATCTTCTAATTTTCTAGAATAAATATTAATTTATGAGTTAATTATATATTAATTAACTGAGTTTTACATACTATTATGGCTGCTAGTTATAAATATGTAAATATGACTAGGTATGTTACAGCTTGGTTTACCACTACGCGGCTTGGCTAAATTTTGCTTTGCACTCTCTAGTTTTGAAAATCTTATTTTGTATTTTGAACCATGTTTTATTAGCACAAAACTTTTGTATTCATTTTTATTTCATGTCCAAAACAAACATGAATCTGGCAGCCGCCTAAAGTGAAACTGGAATGATGTTGATCTCTTTCACTTTTTTTCATTTTCAGCTGAAAACATCATAAATTACTTAGTATTTGGGCTAGAATTTTCCAAGATAAAAGGGGATTTTTTCCCTTAATAAAATAAATTACAACAAAAAGCGAATAAAATTAAAAGAGTAAAGGCAAGGAATTTGACATACTTTTTGAGTTTATTTTCATCATTTGTAAAATGTCTTGTGGGTCAGAAAATCGAGATTGATCAAGGTTTTAGAAATAGCTTAGAATCAGAAATATTTTTAGTAGTGTTTATTTAATTTAGGGAATAGAAATATCTGGGATGACCCATTTGGTTGATGAGTACTGAATCACTAAGCATTATGAAATATATTAGATCCAGTGATTAGCATTTAGGATATCCCATCAGGTGCATAGAACACGTTCTATATGCTTTGATTATCACGTACATATCATGAGTAATTTAATTCTACTATAGTATTGAAGAAAAAATACTATAGAATTACTTACCTTATTTAGCATAATAGAATTCAACCTTATGAAGTTTTCTTTGTTTTGGAGATGTCAGTGTTTTAACAAATTGCTAATTAAAACTTACCAACCAGCTAAGAGGAGAAACAACATTTTCTTGAATTTTGTGTAGGGAGTTTCTTATAAATAGTTAAATTAGTGACCAAAATCACAGACTAAAAACTACGACCATAGTTCTACCGATTCAATTATTTTTTAAAAACTAAAAATATTTTTTAGAAAAAATTCCTTTCTTAAGAAGATCAAATAGGACAATTCTTTCAATATAACGACATTCCTTCAAGTCAAACTTTTAACAAAGTCTTACTAGAGAAAAAATAATAATAAACACCAAATTCTAGAACATGGAAGTTGTAGAAATTATTTTTAATATGGAGATGAAGATAATATTTTGATTGAATATTGAGATTTGAAATGTATTACAGTACTGTAGATGTATAAGAAAGGTGTCCAACATGCACCCTGCGTGTTGCCATGATGATGATACGTATCCAACATGCACCCTGCGTATTACCACACGCACCTTGCGTGTTGACTTTTTCCCTGCAAAATTCACCCACCTATAATTACACCAAATAATCCCATTTTCACACTTATTCCGAAGTGGGCTCCTTTCCTAAATCCTTCAATTTCAGGTTATCCCCGTTGCAGGGGCGGAGCTAGATAAAATATTAGAGGGGGCAAAAATATTTACACAATAAAATAACACAAATAAAATTTTAATAGGGACTAAATTAAAATTTACATATAATTTACATATAAAAGTTGAAATTAGGGGGGGATCGTTGCCCCCCTTTCTCTCCATGTAGCTCCACCCCTACCCCATTGCACCCCTTTTTAAAATTTTAATCATCAATATGGTCATCAGCAAGGTGTTTGTAGAAATTCTTCTACAACTGCACTAATATAAGTGTGAAAAAAATATTATTATTGTTGTTGTCAGGAAGCCTCAAATTCCATCCATATCTCTGTTTGCACTGTTAATGAATGAATTCAACAACAAACCCATCAAATGGCAAAGGGTACTGCTCAAAGTCATTGGAAAAGCTCTTGCCAGAGATCACTTCCAAAATATTGACCCTAAGGTCTTCAACCCAAAATCACATCTCTATTCAAAATCATCATGAATAGATGGATAAAAATCTACATTTATATGTTCCTTCTTGTCCTAACATTGTTTCTTAATTTTTCTTTGTAGAAAACTATGGCTATTGCAAGGGAAATAGCAGTTGTGACTCGTATTGGCATTAAGGTGACTATAGTTTATTGATTCGTTCTTTGTATGCTATAATCTTGTTATCTTTATTGTTGTAGTTTTTTTATATTGCATCGCCATGTTGTTAATCTTGAGGAGGGATACCACATGCTAGATCTTCAAGTCTAAGTAACATCCCACGTCAGAACTGGAAATACATTCTTTACCATAGACACTGCTGCTACTAGGGGTGGCAAGCGGAAAAGCCCACCCCGTCCCACCTTGCCCTGCCAGAAGCCCACCCTTGGCGGGCTGGCCCGCCCCGCTCCGTCTAGTGAGACGGTCCCAAAATCCTAACCCGCTCCGCCTAACGGCGGGCTGGCGGGCCGGCGGGCTAAGCCCACCAAATAAACTATTTATATATTTATTAATTATAAACCAAGTTTTCTTCCAAAACATAATTATAAATATTATTCCCAAATCAAAATAAACATAATCTAAAACATAATTATAAATATTGTCTCTAAAACAAAATAAATATAATCCAAAATACTCAATTTTCATCTTCATTCTTTTATAAGTTGGGTTAGAAAAAGTTGGGTTTTGGTAAAAAAAAATTGTAAAAATATCCCTTGCTAAAAAAATTCTAAGCCCGGCGGGGAAGCCCGCCCCACTCCGCCAAAGCCCGCCAAAGCTCGCGGTTTAAGCGATGCGAGTTAGGCGGGCTTTTACTATTTGGCAGTCCCAATTTTTTAGCTCAACCCGCCTTTTTTGGCGGGTTATACGGATCGGCCCGACGGGTTTAGGCCTGTTTGCCACTCCTAGCTGCTACACTCAGATGTGCAGAAACAACCCAAATATCCAGGGACGGATCCACTCATGTGGGTGTGGGGGCAAGCACCCCGTTACAATTTGAAATTTTATTGAGTAGTATATAATAATAATAATATTTATTTGCCCTCACTAAATTATTAAATTTGACTCCACAATAATTTTTACTCAATTTTCGACACTTGATAGCCAATTTGAGAACTTCATATTAGATGTCCATTATAATGATCAATTTTCAAATTTAAATAAGATTGATGTTCTTTCTTAGAAATTGACTCGAAAGAATATTATCTATCCATTTGTGTTTCTTCTTTTAAAATTAGCTTTAGTTTTTTTCATAATAACTACACTAATTGAATGAACTTTTTCAACTATGAATATCATCAAGAACTAATTGTATGAAAGTTGAGTTTTAAATAACTGTTTAATGATATATACAAAAAAAGACATTTTAATTATATTGTCAAGGTTTCAAAATATGAAATATAAAAAATTAAATTTTAAATTATATGTTATTATTTAAATTACTATTTTAATATTTTAATTTGTAATTAGATATTTTGAAACATAATCATATTTTACAATAACAAAATATAATTATAACAATAATTATGCTACGTATATATAAAATAATCACTTGTACAGAATAAATCTTAAAATATAAATTTTGAAATATAAAATACATATTAAAAATAAATTAAATAATATATGTATTTATACACAAATTTATAGTAGATTATTTGATAGCTAATTTTTTATCTAAACGTAATATTTTTATTATAAAAATTATTATAATGTTATATATATTTCGCCCCCACTATCAAAATTTTCTGGATCCATCACTGCAAATATCTAATACATTAACCTAATACATGAACAATATAGGAGCACTCACAAAATCATATGGCAGCAACTATAAGCAAGAAAATATATTAAGTAAAGCAACAAAAAGAACATACCGATATCTTAATGTGAAAATCTCCTTAATGTGAGAGGTGAAAAATTACGAGTCACCAAGACTAAGAAAATGGCTCCACTGTAATCAAATATGAGGTATAAGAAAGTCTCAAATAAGGCACAAATTGTACATACAATCAGCCAACATATCAAAGCACCAAAACTTACAAATGAGTAACAAGAAGATGAAAAATACCCAATAATAGAGCTTCTGTCCGAAGCCGACTTCTCCCTTTGAAGACATATAATCAAAATCTTCACCATTCATGAAGAACAAGATGAGCCAAAGCTTCGGTTCAACTTTCAGGCCGATCTAACGATGAATGAATGAGAAACTGCCGTTTTAAATCTGCTATTCTGCACAAAAGTAAAAATTTTGTTTTCCCTCTTTTCTCTCATTTTGATGGCTGCTCTTTCTCTCACTCTCAATACTCCAATAATTTTATTAGGGTTGTGACACAATGAGTGCAAAGAGACACCCAAAAAATTGAGCTTAAATCTCATAAAGGAGAGAAAAAATAGTCCAGTATAGTTAGTTGAAAAAGCTTGTTAATCTTTATTAATCTTTGTTAAGTTTTATGCTGACAATCTTGTTAAAACTGTGTTAAAAACCTTGACAAGTAGATGATTGAATATTTATTGGTGGTTTAGTTAATTCAATGAATATTTGTTTAGATATTTTCTTTTGTTATTTGACTTGAGTTTGTATTTTGATAAGATTACAAGACTTTGATTGATATAGTGCTTTAAATTTATATGACAATTGAATGTTTATATTAGAATATAATTATGTTTTAACATGTTTATTTATATTTTATTTATTATTTATTATTTATTATAAAATGATTATTTCGGTTAAATAACAATTAAACCAATTAGATCAATAAATCAATAACTAAAACAATTCATGATCGGTTTGGTTTTCAGAACCTTGCAAAAAATTAAACTTATCGTTAGAAAAACCTTAGGTCTCCCCAAAAAGGGTTTTTCTGCACACAATTCTATTCTCTTCTATTTCGATTATCAATTCTGATGGCTATCTCCGCCCCTTCATTTCTTTCTCTTCTTCTTCTTCCTTCTCTGTGTCCCTCTGTCCTTGTTCCAAGCCTTCTTCTTATTCTATTTCTAAGCTTCTTTCTAAGTCATTTTCCTATACGAGTTGCTCTTCTTATTCCGAAGTGGATTCTTCTCTTGAATCCTTTAATTTCAGGTTATTCCCATAGTGACAATTAATTGCTATCAAAGAAGATAAGGTACAAGAAGAATAAAAAAGGAGGAAGGAAGAGAGAACAATTCAATATAATAGTGGTTGTGGATAATGATAGATATGTATACAGTAGATAGAAAGAAAAAATAAAAATAAAAATAAAAATAAAAAATTCAGAAAAATAATAAAATTAAATATAATTTAAGATCTTGAATATGAAATTAAAAAAGATAAAAGTTTTTTTGCCATTAAAATTATGTGAAAAAAGTGCTTTAAATATAAATTTTTATATCTGCTTCAAATTAAATAAGATTGAGAAAATAAAAAAATTTAGAAATATTTGTAAATTTTTATCTTAATTGTTACACATAATAAAAATGTAATAATTTTAGTATTATATGTAAATTAATTCAAATTTAATTATTCTATGCATTAAAAAAATTATATAAGTTATAAAATGTTTATTTTTATTTTTTATCAATAATTTATTATTTATTACTTTTTAATTTTTTATCTCAAATTTATAATTTAAAATTTAAAAATTAATTTTCTAAAAATATTAGAAAATAAACTAACAATATAGTAGTTGATATTCTGTTTGAAAATTAAACAAAATTTTAAGAAAATCTTAAAAATTTTATTATTTGGAGAAATAGAAGTTAAGATATTAGATCTAGAGAAAGATTAAGAATTATTACAAATAATATTGAGAGTAGGAGAGTTACTCAATAATGTCAATTTTTTTATAAGTCAATTGTATATGTTAAGAGAAGCTAAACTAGCAGTGTCTATATAATATTACTCTTTTATAAAGATATAATATATTTTGTATTATTTTTTATAATTATTGACAAATTTTGAATGTTTGATATTTTAAATTTCTTCTTCAAATGAAAATATGACTTAACAAGCAAGTGTGAAAAATAAGTAACTATATAATAGTTATACATCTAGATATTTAAATAAAACAAGAAAAAAAATTCTTTTAGTGAATCTTCAATAACTCAAAAGTTAACACAATGGATAGTTATGGATCAAACTGAAAAACAAAAATGAGAGTTGTGATAATGGCATAGTGGTAATTAATTGCGGTCAGGGTGAATAGAAGAAGAAATCAAAGAAGAAAAATAAAATAAAGCAACATAATAGTGACGGTGATGCAATAATAATTATACATACATATATAAAAAATGATAAGAAAGAAGGATAGTGTATGATATAGTAAGATGATATAATCAAAATAAAAATTAATAATTTTAAAAGAATAATAAAATTAAAGATAATTAAAGATGTTTATTAATATAAGATTTGAAAAAATAATTTAATAACAACATAATTTTTTTAATCTTATTTTTTTAATCTTGCTTTAGTTTGAAGTAGGGTAGACAGCCATTGCCATTGGTGTGTGGAAATGTCTGCTTGTCCATTCTAAATGATACTTGAGCGCACTACTATTACTACTACTACTCTCTCAAATCATGATTCTTCTTTGTAGGTAATTTTAATTAATTATTGATTACTGTGCTGAAAAAAGATATAATCTCACATTTTAAGTAATTTTTTGCTGCATGCACAAGGCAGGGTTCAAACTCCCAATACTTGATTAAGCGGACGAGTGAGCTGACCACTCGACCAATCCAAGTTGGTTAGAATATTGTTACTTTGTCACTTGCTTGGGATATCTTTGCTATATCATAGTAAACGCCATTCTGTTGACTATTAAAAAACCAAAACAGCATTAGGAATAATTAGTCACCATGGAGCTAGTCCGTGATTGCTCTGGGCTGCCAATGTCCCATGGGAAGAGAATATAGATTTTGTGTTGTTTAATTGTTTTCCAATTAGTCAGTTAGGCCTTTAAAGCCCTCTTATTTAACCAAAAAAAAGCTACCGGCAACTTACATATTTTTATTTTGTATGACAAGTCACAACACAAACTTATGCCTCATCAATTTTACTCATTAACAATATAACCAATAATACAAACAAGTAAAAAAGGCGAACTAACTTACTCTATGATATTGACTTGAGTGCGTGGTCGATTGATAGAGGAAAACAAGTCCTCAGTTATATTTTTTACTCCAAATTGCTGTTATGATTTATAGAATAAAAATAAAACTATAAAAGATCCATTTTAGTTTAATTGAATTAAACTGCATACCTTCGGATTCTATATTGGTGGATCCCATGCTAAAATATTTGTTGGTGGTTTAGTTAATTCAATGAATATTTGTTTGGATTTTTTTTTTTGTTATTTGATTTGAGCTTATATTTTGATAAGATTATAAGATTTTGGTTGATATGGTGTTTTAAATTTGGATGACAATTAAAAATTTATATTAAATTATAATTATATTTTAGCATGTTTATTTACATTTTATTTATCTACTTAATATGGTAAAATTGTGTTTTCTTCCAACTAATAGAAGTGAGGTGTCGATTTCTCATGAATCTATTTTTCTGCCAAAATGAATGCACTATTTTTTCTTCTAAGTTTATTTTATAAAAATATCTTAATTATAATTATACTATAATTAACATTTAAGTAATAATATATAATTATACTAATTTAGAAAAATATCTTTATTATAGTTATATAAAATCAATATTCAATGCATTATTAAACTACTTATCAATTATCAATCAAAAATATTTTTAATCATTTTAATTATAATAATAATAATAATAATAATAATAATAATAATAATATGATAATTATATGATAATGGCACCGGTTATTAATAATCAATTTATGTAAACCCCGGTTAAATTAGTAGATAATTAGTCAATAAATTAATTTTTAATAAGAAAGATTAGAAATGTGAATATTATATTAAATTAGGATAGAGCTCATCGAAACGTAATTAATTTGGTTAATTATGTTAATTATTTGATTTGATTGGAGTAAATATTAAATTATTTAATATATAATAAATATGATAATGAAATATATGAATTAATTTAATGAGTTTATTTTTTTCAATATCATTTATTTATACAAGATCAAATATTTTTTACTCATGTGCTCTCTTTTCTCTCTCTCTCCCTCCGTCCCTCCCTCTCTTCCTTTCTTTCTCTTTCTCGTGTTTAAGGTACAATTTTTATAATTTATTTAATTTTTGTTTTTTTATTTTTATTTATACATTTTATTTTTTATTTTTTTATTTTTGTTTATTTTAATTGCTTATTATTAGGCGCGTACTTTTTTTTAGCTTTTGATTAATAAAAAAGATGTGTCATCTTTACGTTATTTTTAGATAATCTTACTATAATTTTGTTTTGTAATATTCTATTTTGTCATGTGTACTTATATATATAATCTTTTTTTTGTGATGCACAATTAATATATACATTATTCGTATATGTGGTTTATATGTTAATGCTTTTATTGATTCTCTTTATTATTTTTTTTGTGTATCTCTTTGTTGCTCTTTATTTTAGTTATATTCATTGATTTCTCTGTATTGATGCTCTTTTTATTTGAAATATCGTGATAATTTAGAGTGTATATTGTGATCCATGTGATATTCATTAATTTGGTGTATCTTTTTAGATGGTTTATGCTATAATGTGTTTAAGGTGTTGACTTAAAATTATAATATAATATATAAATTTATAATATGATTTATAATATGTTAAAATATTAGGATATTATCATATATATTTTTTTATTTGTCTATTAGATTCAACTATATAGGATCTTGAAAATTATATAATTATGTAATTAGTTATTTTTTCATATAATTATTGTATTGATTATTTAAATTAGTGAGACTATTTTTATTATTAATATTTATAAATATGCTATTATTTGTATAGTTGATTGAATCATCTTATTTGTTTAAATTTAATTCTATTGAATTAATTATTCAAGGTGCTATCGCTATTTCTATTTTTAAAGATTTTTTAATATTATTTAACAATTCTAATAATATAATAACAATTAAAAAAGACAGAACAAAAAATTGTTAATGTGAAAATATGGCAAAAAGAATAAATTTATTTAATAATTTTTTTAGGATATATATGTTTTTTTATAGATAATTATTGTAAAGCATGATAAATTATTAAATTCTAAAAATAATTATTAAGGATAAATAATTATTATAGTTAAAAATAATGTCGATTTAAATTATAGACAAATAAACCATGCCAAATATAACAACTTAAAAGGGTTATTTTAAAAGAATATAGTTTATGATATTTAATTTTTTACTATTTATTAAAAAAAAGTATAATTACTTAACGAAACTTATTTTTTAAATTCACTATATATGAAATTTTTTTGGATAAAATTTTACTCATGATGATAATTTTTCTAACGGTGTAAATGCAGAAAATTATATTTTTACTTTTTGATATAATCGATATATTATTAATAATGAATAGTAATTAACCCTTCGTATTTTTAATCAAAACATTTTGACGATAGTTTCTATTTATAGATATTAATGGATGATTATTTTTTTAAAAATAAAATACATTATGATTTTAGGTTATTTCATAATTAACAATAATACTTTATTATTTTTTAAAAATAAATTACATTATGATTTTAGGTTATTTCACAATAATAATTAATATTCATAATATTGAATTACTCTAAATTTTTTATTTTCTATCATTAGTAGTTAATCACAAATTAAAAAGATTATGTTGAATTGTTGAATAGTCCAAGTATAATCAGAGTTAATTTAGTTTATTTGTTTATTCATATAATTAATTGAATGCATAAATGATAAAATAAGACAAGCAAATAATTAGAAAAATAGAATATTAGTAATTACTTAAAATAGATAATAAAATAAGTTATAAGGTATTACTTTATTTAAATTATTAATAATTAAAAGAATAAAGGTTAGTAATTATTTTTAAAATAGACATTAAATTTAGTTTTATGGTTCTAATTTATTTGAGTTGTTAATAACATTTTATAATTTTTAGATTTATATCTACTCAATTTATGTAATTTATTTTATTCTACTTTATAACAAAAAATTGAGACGTACATTTTTAATTATTTATTTAGAAAATATAGCGAAATGAGTTATATCAATTAAAATTAAATATCGATAATTGATATCAATTAATTGATTGTATTAATTTGTAAGATAAATAACGTATAATAAATGTTGTGAAATTAATTATAATAAATTAAATTATTAAATAAAAAATAAAAAGAACTTTTTTATTACTTTTTAATGGCTATATGTTTTTATAATTTCACTTTATCTTTATCTCTTCCTTTCACATTTATTTCTTTTAATTTATTGAACTAAATCAATTACACTAATTATTTGTATTAACTTACTAAGTACTTTTTAATAGGTTATTATAATTGCATCTTTAGACCATAGGTTAAAAATATTATAAAAAATATTTTATAAAAATTATTAAAAAAAAATATTTTTAAAATGTGTCCTTATTAAGACAAAAATTAACTAAATTATTTTTTAATTTAATGTGTTTGATTTATTTAATTGTATTAATTATAACTAATCAATTATGTAATTTGATTTGATTAGGATAAATATTTCATCATTTAATATTTTATTTGATTCATTATATTACATTGATCATAACTTCAAATATTTAATTTAATTAGAGTAAGTATCAAATTATTTTAATTTTTTTATTTATTAAACCAAATTAATTATAACTAATTTATTATTTAATTTGATCGAGATAAATATTAAATTATTTAATAAAAAACATATAAAGCAATGAAATAAATGAACTCAATTAATTCAATTTATTATCTTATTATTTTATACATCCCTTTTCTTCCTCTCTATTCTGTACTTCAAGTAAAATATTTATAATTTTTTATTTTTGTTTTTTATCTTAATTTTGTTAATATTTTTCTATGATTTTGTTTTATATTAATTATTTTTTTATTTACTTTGATTAATAATTCTTAAAAGTATTATTATTTTATTTAAAGATAATTTAAATTTTTTATAATATTTTTATAAAAGTTGATGAATAGGTTTTTTTTAAAATATTTTTTTTGAAAGTTTTTTAATAAGATCATATTTTAATTTTTGTGTTAACTAATTATATTAATCTTCTATTGTAATACATTTTTTATCTACTTCTCACATTATCTTTTTAAGATTGTATTTTGATTTTTTTTCTTTCATCCGTTGTATTAATTAATTATATTAATCTTCTATTGCAATACATTTTTTATCTACTGCACACATTATCTTTTATATCTTCTTTTATTTTTTTTTAATTGCTATTTTTACTTTATTTTTAATTATTTATTTTAATTTTACTTCATATATAGATTTATTATAATTCATCACAGGTTCTTTTTTAATTTAAGTGATTTTTTAGGTAATATTTTACCATTGATACTTTTATTTTGTTTAGTGTATTTTTTTAGTGTGTGTTTAATATAATAATATGTAATTATCTATTCTATTATATAAAAATTAAATTTCTGCACGTAATGATAAAACTATGTAGGCATGTTTTTTATGGTGTTTTTTGATTTATTTCTTTTAACTCATTAAATTCAATTTATTATAATAAATTAATTATAATTTCTATCAATCAATTAATTGTAATTCAAATTGAATGATTATTTTGTTACGAAATAATTATTTCTTAATCTATTCATGGGTAATATATATATTAATTATAATCACAAATTAAGCTATTTTACATTAAGTGACTTATATAATGGTCATCTCAAATATAAATAGTGACTTCCGAATTTCGGTCTCCAACACATCAAAACCACATCCGTAACTCTTTTTCCATAAAAGGAATTGCGATTCAACTCTATCAGGGATACAGAAGATTTTCAAAGAAGGGAATGGTCTGAATTTGCACGAATTCTAAATGTTTGAACTTACGATGTTATTTCAGTTGGTTGTCGTTACGAGAATGACTCTAATCTATATGTGTCTAAGGAGTAGAATAGATTAAATATTATTTAAGTAATTTATTTCTAATATTGGTATGATTAAATTAGTTTTAGAGAAATTTAAATTGTTGACTCAATTTATATATTACGACTATTCTTTTTTAATATATTATTTTTATATTTCTTAATATAAATTTTTTTCTAATTTTTAAGTTTATTTTTTTATTGGATATATGTATCACCTTTTTTTCTCATTTTATATTTTAGATTAGTAATGTAATTATTAAGAAAAATATATTTAAAAAAAGAATATTAAAACATCACTATTTAAAAAAAAGAAAGATACGTAAGAAAAAGGAAAACAAAAAATTAAAATATCACTATTAGAAAAAAACTGTTAATATGCATATGAATGGAGCCGAATTTGAGGAATATATATGGATATAAAAATAAAAAATTATTGCACGATTGTTGAATAAAAAATAATCATATATATCAAACGAATTAATTACAACAAAAAAATAATTAATATATGTGATTTAAATGTTTTTAATAACCGGTAATATAGAGTTTAACAAAATATAATTTATATATTTTTTATTATAATTATATCAAATCAATATTTAATGCGTTATTAATTATTTATCAATCATCGATATTTTTAATCATTCTAATTATATCAATTGATATAGTTGTAATTCTCATTCAAGTGTAATAACTAATTTTATTATGAGATAGTTAATGCACACATTAATATTGACCCATTTAATTTGATAATAATAATAATAATAAGGTCTATACGGTACATGCATTATATTTTAAAAAGGTAAAATATATTTAAAAAAAATAGAGTATCAATAATCAATTGTGAATATCAATATCAATAATTAATTCTTATAATTATTTTTGTACTACTAAAGGTTACAGATAGTATTTTTTTGTAGAATAAAAAAGATTGTGACTCATAACATTTTCGTAAAGTTATATCGTATGGACACAAAGATTAATTAAATAACAAATTGAATTTTAATTAATATGTTTTATTTTCTGGTCATATTTTTCATTAATTATTTTACTTTTTATATTTATAGTAAAAATTAAATGTAAAAAAGAAAAAAATAATATTGAATGTTATCTATTTTATTTATTTAGATTCATAATTAAATTTGATATAATTATAACAAGTATCTAGGATTAATAATAACATGATAGTATAATTTTAAGTTGTATAACATAATAATAAATAATTTTAAGTTGTGTAATATAATAAAAAATGTAGTAATTTATGTACGCTTCCTATATAGCAATAATATTATATATATTTATATATCTCATCTTTTAACTCTTTCCTAAAAAAATTGACATATAATTAATGTCGATAACATATACATGGAGTAAGTATCTCTATTGAATTAATCATAAAGGTTAATAAAATATAATGGCATAAATTTCCTACTAACTACGATTCTATCAACAGTATTACAAACTATGGTAGATTATGTAATGAAAAAGTTTGAAAAATAAATGCAAGAATTATAAGGTTATGGAAAGTCGCATCCAAATTTGACAAGAACAAGACGACTTACATAGAAATTATTCTCATAGATGATAAGGTAAGTTGATTATTTTCCATAATCCTTTCAAGTGATGCTAGGTCCATTTTATAAATATTTTTTGTTCATATTTTAAGTTTATTTGATAAGTAAACCTTTGCACGAATCAAAGACAGGTGCAATTTTATAGATTTATAAGTGCTAATAGCCTTTATATTTAATTTGTTTTATAATGTGATAATAGCCAATATATTTGTTAGTGGATTTGACTATTACTATATTATTTATGATCACATTCAGTATATATGTCTGATTTATTGAAGAAAGTAAATTATTAAAATTGATTAATAACTATTTTAGAGTTAATCTAATTAACACTAAATTAAAAAAAAATTAAACAATGCAAAACATATTATTTTTTTATTAATCAAATTATTATAATTCAAAATAATTTTAAAAAAATAATTTAAAATTATAATTTCAATCTTATCACGTGCATGACACGGATAATTACACTTATTATTTATTATAAAATGGTTATTTCAGTTGAACTAATTAGACCAATAAATCAATAACTAAAACGAATCAATAACTAAAACGGTTCATGACCGATTCGGTTTTCAGAACCTTACAAAAGTCAAACTTATCGTTAGCTGCAAGCGGAGCGAAAAACCTCAGGTCTCAAAAAAGGGTTTTGCTGCACACAATTCTCTTATCTTCCACTCCTATTATCAATTCTGATGGCTATCTCCACCCATGTCCTTTCTTTCTCTTCTTCTTCTTCCTTCTCTGCATCCTTCTTTTCTTGTTCCAAGGCTTCTTCTTATTCCATTTTCAAGCTTCTTTTTAAATCATTGTCCTACACCATTCATTCTTCTTATTTCGAAGTGGGCTCTTCCCCTGAATCCTTCAATTTCAGGCTATTTCCATTGCACCTCTTTTTGAATTTTTAATCTTCAATATGGTCGCCAGCAAGGTGTTTGCAGAAATGTTTCTACAATTGAACTAACATAACTGTGAAAAAAATTATTGTTGTTGTTGTCAGGAAGGCTGAAATTTCATCCATGTCTCTGTTTGCATTCTCAATGAATGAATCCAGCAACCAACCCATCAAGTGGCAAAGGGTATTGCTCAAAGTCAGTGGAGAAGCTCTTGCCGGAGATCACTCCTAGAATATTGACCCCAAGGTCTCCAACCCAAAATCACATCTTTATGCTTTATTCTAAAGCATCATGAATAGATGGATAAAAATCTAACATTTATATGTTCCTTCTTGTCCTCAACATTGTTTCTTAATTTTTCTTTGTAGATAACTATGGCTATTGCAAGGGAGGTAGCAGCTGTGACTCGTCTTGGAATTGAGGTGACTTTAGTTTATTGATTTGTTCTTTGCATGCTATAATCTTGTTATCTTTATTGTTGTAGGTTTTTTTTATGTTGTATTGCCATGTTGTTAATCTTGAGGAGGGATACCACATGTTAAATCTTCAAGTGTGAGATAACGTCCCACATTAGAAAAGAACGGACTAAGAGTTCTAATCAATTCTATTAGAGTCAAAATTTTAGCTAAACTGTGTATTTTGAGACAGTATGTCGTTGATGGGATCCTATCCAAAGTATGAATATATAGTAACCTGTTTCCATCACTCATTACACCATAATAACACATGGTAATTCCCGAATCCATAATAATGAACTATTAGGTTATTCATTCAACCAGTTTTACCAAAATTAAAACAATTCACAATCAATAGAAGCCCAAAATACAAAAATTCTGAATCATAAAGATCTGGATTTCAATATTTTAGTCTCAATGGCAATTTTGTTAGAGTTCATAATATCATTGAAAGTTAAAGGGTATTATTTGAAAGAATGAAAGTAGAAACTATTTAAGCTTTTCACTTGTTACAATGTTAAGTTTTAGATGATTATTGATTAGGCTGATATTTCAGCTTGAAATAGTAGTTGGTGGGGTAATATCTTCCATGGATCATCTTGGGCTGGATGCAGTGGCCTGGACCGGTCATCTGCTGATTATATTGGGTAGTTACCTTACTCTCTCTTAATTAAGCCGTTGGTGTTCCGTCAAGACTCTATTGTTATAAATTTATCCTGTGGGTTCAGTTTCGCTGTTCCAATGTGATACTTGTTTACTTGAAATTTTGATATGTTATGTTCTTATGGATCTCTACAATGTGTTTTTCAAAATGGATAATATCTATGAGATAGTTACCAAATTGTGCCTAAATTTTCTTTCAGGGTGTTAGCAACTGTTATGAATGCTATATTTCTTCAAGCAACAATGGAAAGTATTGGCATTCCTACTCGAGTGCAGACAGCATTTCATATGTCTGAGGTTGCAGAACCATATATACGTAGAAGGGCTGTAAGGCATTTGGAAAAAGGAAGGGTTGTCATTTTTATTGCTGGAACTGGAAATCCATTTTTTACCAAAGACACTGCTGTTGCACTCAGATGTGCAGAAAGTAAGTTAATTAATATCGTTGTGGTTTACAATCTGCTTACGATGGGAAGGTCTATATTTGTTGATGGATTTATTCATATAGTTTCACTATGTCATAACAAAGGAGGTGAGATTTTCTTGTTCAAGATAAAAAATAATATTCATCCCACTAATCTATAGTCTACATTCTAAATTTGATGTTGCTTTTGCATGTAAAGTAAACTTTATTACTGTTCACTTACTTTTATTTTGTCATTTATGTAGTTAATGCAAAGGTTGTACTCAAAGCAACAAATGTTGATGGGGTGTATGATGATGACCAAGGCGTAACCCACAAGCACGCCTTCTTGACACACTTACTTATCAAGAGGTTACTTCGCAAGATCTCTCAATCATGGACATGACTGCCATAACGCTGTGCCAGAAAAACAATATTCCCGGTAAGTCCCTGCATGCAAGCATGAAGTACTCTTTCTATGCTTTTAAATGGAATTCATTGTATATTGACATTACATTATTTGTTTGCTTATCCTCTCAATCCCCTTCTTATGGCGCAATTGTTGTATTCAATCTAAACAAATCAGGTAACATTGAGAAAGCCATCAAAGGTGAGAGGGTTGGCACTCTGATTGGGGCAACATGGAATTCTACCATTTCGAGAACGTGAAAATATGAGGTCTAGTTAGCAAGTGATTCTTTTGTGTTTTCCTACACAAGTGTCCAGCTGAGGATGGCGAAATTGCGAGGTTAATCACTTTTCAACAGATATTTTGATGTACTATTATGGCTGCTGGTTATAAATCTGTAAATATGACTAGGTATGTTACAGCTTGGTTTAATACTACGTGGCTTATCTGAATTTCACTTTGCCACCCCCAGGTTTTAGAAATCATATTTTGTCGCTCAAAATTCCTGTATTCATTTTTATTTAGAAAAAGTATAGGTGAACAATAATTCTAGTGAACAATATGAACAATGGGGTTACAAATGTAAATTACTCATAAATTTAATTAATGATGTAATTAATTTAATTAGAATAATAACTATTTTTTAAAATTTGAAAAATCATCTTTTTGGATAAGGAACAGATACTCGTTTCTTATCCTCTGAAACCATATCTACTCTCTATCTTGGTGGTCCTTCCCAATAACAAAGCCAAACTTTCCCACCCACTCACGACTGACACTGTCTCCCCCTATTGTAACACCCTACCATACAGAGTCTTATGCTTAAGTCATAATTCAGAGATGGCAAGGTATTACGACCTCTAAAATAAAAATTTAGTACGTATAGTAGTATGAATGATTGATTATAACTAGGAGCCTTTGTAGAAAAAGGGGTAAACAAAAACCGCAACTCGAAAGCGCAACACTCCGATCGATAACATAACGAACAAGGATAACCAACGCGTGATTATGTATATATACAAAGGAGTGTCAAAAACAGGAATATCAAGACTCAAGATCCGGCTGCGAAGATAACCGGTCCGAGCATAACAATATATACATATGATAAAAATAAGGAAAACCCCAAAGGAAACCCAAAGGGACACAAATACATAAAACCTATTCTCCAAAATTCTCCCATAAGAGGAGTCATCACAGTTTGTATTATTTAATGGAGATAAAAGTATCTAAGCAAAACATATAAACCAAAA
>NC_029780.3:37858153-37859870 GCF_000817695.3 Arachis duranensis
AGTATAATGTAGCAAACACAGTTATATCAAGCAAGAAATATACAAAATAGGAACAAATAAGGCAGTTAGACAATTAGCAAGTAATATGCAGTCAAATAGGCAATCTCAAACAATTCATATAGTATGCATATGATGAATTCCTGTCCCTAGTGACTGATGATATCATCTGGCGGTTATAGAGCCAACCCGACAAGTCCTGGCAGTTAACCATTGGACTGTCCCTCTGTCGTGTCTCCCTAACTTGAGTCATGCTCGTTATAACTTGATCATAATCATGATCCATATCCATCACCCTCACTGGTGAATATTTATCCATCACCATCACTGGTGAATATTTATCCATTACCATCACTGGTGTTCCCAAGTGTGTTCCTCAACATCGCCTCGACTCCAAGCCACTTTCACTAATGAAACTTCTTTTCCACGCAACCGTTTGATACTAGAATCATCGATTCTGATCGGAGCCACTGGAAGCGTCAAATCTTCCATCAACTGAACCGATTCAGGTTCCAACACATGGCTAGCATCAGGAGTGTACTTCCGAAGCTGCGACACGTGAAACACGTCGTGCAGATTCGAAAGATGAGGTGGTAGAGCCATCCGATACGCCACCAGTCCAATCCTCTCTAGGATTTGAAATGGACTAATGTATCGAGGATTCAACTTCTTTGCCTTAATCGCCCTACCTACTCCCGTGGTCGGAGTAACCTTAAGGAAAACGTGATCTCCTTCCTCAAATTCTAAGGGCTTTCGCCTCTGATCGGCGTAACTCTTTTGACGACTCTGCGCCGTAAGCATCCTATCACGGATTTTCTTGACTTGTTCAGTAGTCTCAGCTATCATTTCCAGCCCCAACAAGCTTTTCTCTCCAGCTTCATCCAACATAGTGGAGATTGACATTTCCTCCCATACAAGGCCTCATACGGAGCCGTTCCGATGCTCGCATGATAACTATTATTGTATGCAAACTCCACTAATAGCATATACCGATCCCAACTCGCCGGTTGGTCCAAAACACAAGCTCTCAACATATCCTCCAGTGTTTGGATCGTCCTCTCAGATTGACCATCTATTTGAGGATGGTAAGCCGTGCTCAAGCTTAATCGGGTTCCAAAAACTTTCTGAAATGCACCCCAAAACCTTGAAGTGAAACGAGGATCTCTATCAGAGATTATAGTAGCAGGTACACCATGAAGTCTCACAATCTCCTTTATGTATAACTGTGCTAGCTCCTCAAGGGTGTAAATCATACGAGTAATCGTGCTAGCTCCTCAAGGGTGTAAGTCATACGAATGGGTAAAAAGTGAGCTGACTTCGTTAGTCGGTCCACAATCACCCAAATAGCATCAAAACCAGCCCTAGTCCTTGGCAATCCCGACACAAAGTCCATTGCAATACTTTCCCACTTCCATTGTGGAATCTCTAAAGGTTGCAACATCCCGGAAGGTCTTTGATGTTCAATCTTTACCTTTTGACAAGTTAAGCACTTTGAAACATATTCCGCCATATCATTCTTCATACCTGGCCACCAGAACATTGCCTTTAAATCATGGTACATCTTAGTACTTCCCGGGTGAATGGAGAATCCGCTTTTGTGTGCCTCCTTTAAAATATCTTGCCTCAAAGTGCCAACATCCGGCACAATGATCCTACCCTTGAATCTCCATAACCCATCTTTTTCTTCCGACACTCTCCATTGTTTTCCTTGCTCAATAGC
>NC_029780.3:37862264-37863514 GCF_000817695.3 Arachis duranensis
TCCCGGATGGTGACTTCCACACCTAGTACAAGCTTGATCATTCTGAGGCTGCTTCCCATACCTTTTTCCTTGGGAGTTGTTGTTGTTGTTGTTGGGCCTCCTGAAAGAGCTTCCCCTCTTGAAAGACGGGCCTCTAGGTGCAAAGCTCTTCCCTCGGTTCTGTAGGAATGATCCTTTGTGACTCCCTTTCTCAGCAGTTGCCCTTTTCACACACTCTTCAGCAACCCTACACTTGTTCACTAACTCGGAGAAAGTCCTAATCTCCATTGGTCCCACTGAACTGAAAATATCACTCCGGAGTCCTCCTTCATACTTAACACACTTCCATTCCTCATATTCCACCAGAGTACCTTGGCACATACGAGAGAACCTGAACAACTCCTCAAACTTGTCAGTATACTCTGATATGGACATAGTACCCTACTTCAGCTGTAACAATTCAAGTTCCTTGGCCGTCCTAGCAGAAGTCGGAAAGTACTTCTTATAGAACTCCTCTCGGAAGACATTCCAGGTGATATAATCATCACCCTGCTGTAGAAGATGTCGGATACCTTGCCACCAATGCGACACTTCACCTGTAAGCATATAGGTAGCAAACTTAACACGCTGCCCTTCAGGCACCACTTGTGCTTGCAGTGCTCGCTCTATAGCCTGAAACCACGTATCAGCCTCAGTCGGACTAGTAGTTCCCTTGAACTTAGGTGGATTAACCTTCAAAAAGTTTGCCAGCGTCATCGGGCCATGAACTCCACCTCCATCATTACCATGGTTGTTCATCTGTTGACCAAGAGCCTCAGCAGTGGCTTGCATAGAAGCAGCCATGTTCTCCAACGCAGTCATAAAGTTCACCGGGTCATGAGGGTTATTCTCCGGCGCACGAGCATTCGTACGACCTCTCACACTACCTCTACCGCGTCCACGAGGCGCCATCTGGTTCCTATACATACCAAACAATCGATATTAAGTTGATCAGTCTCAATATCGGAAGTCTAGTACTTCAAAGTCCCAAATGCATACTCATGAACGTTTATGCCAATTATATCAAGCAGATATACTAATAGCACATAACACACACACAGAGAATGCACAGAAGCACAATCAGTCCATCCCTCAGGCTCTACAGGAACGAACTGCTCTGATACCATAATGTAACAACCTACCATACAGAGTCTTATGCTTAAGTCATAATTCAAAGATGGCAAGGTATTACGACCTCTAAAATAAAAGTTTAGTACATATAGTAGTATGAA
>NC_029780.3:37866649-37873943 GCF_000817695.3 Arachis duranensis
ACACAACCTAAGCCACAACCATCATACCGATACACAACATCTCAAAACCCAAACATCATAAACAACAAAATTACACTAGGGTTAAGAACCTTACCATACCCAAGGTCCAAGGAGACAAGATTAACCTTCTCCTTCAAGAGAGTTGGGTCCTATAACATCAAAGAACCCAAAATCTCAACATTTCACCCATGAAACTCGAAAATAAGGCTGAGATTTCGAACAGCAACACGTGGCTTACCTCAAGATTGGTTGTATGGGTTTTGTAGAGCTCTCCGCGGTGAACGCGTGGCCGCAAACGGGGCGGCAATCGGAGCTCTAGATCAAAAGTTATGGTGGTTTGAAGATCAACCAAGGGAGAGAACTTGAGAGAGTGTTCTTCCTCCCTTTCTCTCTAATTTCAGCTTGTGTGTGTAACAAATGAGGAGAGAGAGTGCTGAAAACTAGGGTTTTGGTTAAGTTATGTTGGGCCAAGGGCCCACTTTGGGTCCAATTGGCCCGGTTTGGCCCGTTTGGTCCAATCTTGGTCCGAATTCCATAAAATTGGTACCGAAATTCTCGTCTCAATCTCCTCTATCACATTTAGCCATAAAAATCACATTTTAGGCTTTCTAGAATAAATTCTTATTTATGGGTTAATTAGCCGTTAATTAACCGGGTTTTACACCTATTCCGACGTCCAGTCAACCCCCTAAGCAGAGAAAATTTTTTTTCACCACACCCCACAACCAACACACCGTGCAGCCCGCCCCAAGTCTCCGTGATCACACACTGTGCAGCCCTTGCAGCCCAAGGCCTCCACCATTGCAGCCTTTACCATATTTCATCTCTCACTCTCGGTGGACCTTCTCCATCCTAGAAGCCAGTCATCGCCGCGCACCCGCAGTCGATGCCGCCTTCCTTTGCGCCAAAGTCCGACCAGCCCCCCAAGTCACGAATTTTTTTTACCCACAACCCGTGAACCGTGCAGTCCCCGCAGTCCACACGAAGCCAGTTCGAGCACCATCGCTGCCGCGCTCGCTCCCTTGCACCGTCCCTGACTCGCCCCCTCGCACAGTCCCTTCTGCGCCTGCGCATTGCTTCTGCTGCCTGGCGCCGACGCTGACTCGCCCCTCGCTGACTCGGTGCCTAACATCCTCTACATGAAGCAACGAAAATCACAACCAGATTCTTCCTGTCCTGGTTCCTGTTTTTTTTTTCTTTTTTCTTTTATTTAAACTGGTATTGGAATAAACCTTATGAAATTTCCTGATGAAAATGGAGAACCCAGACTGAAAGTGATTGGAAGCAAATTGGATCATCCTGCTTATAACATTCTGCATATTGGATGGTTATTTTTTATTTTTAAGTAGATGTTTGGTTGTTAGTATTAGATTCAAGTAGATAATTCAATTATGCTGGATGTTCATTTTACTATGTATACATATGGTTATTTTCATTGTTAAGTGGATGTTTGGTTGTTAGTATTAGATTTAATTAGATACAATTAAATTATGCTAGATGTTCAGTTTCATAGGTATGCAAATGGTTATTTTCATTTTCAAGTGGATGTTTGGTTATTCGTATCAATTAATTATTATGTACCTTATGTAAAATACATAAAAAGCTAAATTGTGGTAGATTAAAATAACGAACAATAATTATTATTCAATTATTACATTTGAATTAAAGTTTATAGTGATTCGTTCATAGTGTGATTGTATCTACATTGAAGAAGAAAAGAACGTATTTCATATATTACTATAAACTTTAATTCAAATATTTAATTTTTTTAAAAATCTATTAATAGATTTGTCTAATAGAAAAAAAAAATAGAAAAGCAAATTTGATAATTAATTTTTTCTAAGAACTAAAATATTCGACTAAAATTATTTTTAGAAATTGATTTAACGTATTACTCTAAAGTTTAAAGTATGAGTGTAGGGTAGCTATATGGTTTAAATCTATTTAGCATGTTGTTTAAAGTTTTAACATTGCATTCTATTTCGTTTAGAAAAATATTTAAAATGTATAATAATAATAATAATAATAATAATAATAATAATAATAATAATAGTAGTATTTAATATTGAGTCAAAGGCAGAGAAGGGAAAATGTTTTTTCTGTTGGATCAAAGAAGGAGGATGTGAATGGGATGATTACGATGCTAGTAATTAAGATAACTAAAATTAGTATTTAGGAAGGGGGTGTTTACAAGTATATCTATGTTAGTAATTTAATTGGACTAATTTTTAGAACGCGTTGTTTATATTGTTCAACTAAATCATTGTACCCCTAATATTTTTCTTTTATTTAATGTCTAAAATAAACATGAATTTAGCAGCCACCAAAAGCTGAAAACACCATAAATTGCTTAGCATTTGGACTAGAATTCTCCAAGTTGAAAGGCCTTTTTTTCCCTTAATAAAATAAATTACAAGAATAAAAAAAATTACTGTAACTAGTGTATAAATAGCGATAGGTGACTTACTCTTTTATTCATTAAATAAAAAAAATTAAGACCAACAAAATTTATTATTCGTTGATAGCATTCAGTATTAATTTAATTCTTTTAATTTGATAATCTAATAATATATTTTTAGCTCATTTTTAAATATTCATGATTAATTATTGGCCAAAATAATAAATTTTACTGATCATTTAATATTTTTTGTTAAATATATATAAAATAATAAAATAAAATTAATTAAGATAATAAATTATTTATAACTTAACTAAGAAGTCTTGAATTTAAGTATTGAAAATAACTAAAAGAATATATCTTATGAATTATATACAATAAAAATTATTATAAAAAAAAAAATCACACTACTGTAAAGATGTAAGGTACAAAGATTCTCTCTGAAATTTTTATCTATGGACACGTGTTTTTACTCTCTCTTGTAGCAATCAATTTGTGACCATAGCTGTAAAAAGGCTGGCTTGTTAAAAGCATATTTGAGCTGAGTGATCATATATAAAAATTTGATAACCTTATTTATTTTTTATTCGAGACTTTTAAGAGTTTTGTTTAAGATTTTTTTGTTTTGCCTAATAACAATTTTATAGTAATATAAATTTCTAATGGAGGTTTATCAAAAAAAATATTTTTAACAAAGACTACACGTTTTTTTAAATACACTAGTGTATATTCTCGTACACTATACGGGATAATTAATAAAAATATATAAATTTTTTATTAAAAGAGATTAAACAAAAAATATATAATAAGTATTATTATAAATATTTTACAAAATTATAATTAAAATCAAAGTTTAATTATTTTTAATATTAAAAATAATTAGTATTTGTCTTAACTTATAATTTTGTAAAATATTTATAATAATACTTATTATATATTTTTTGTTTAATCTCTTTTAATAAAAAAATTTATATATTTTTATTAATTATCCCGTATAGTGTTTGGGAATATACACTAGTGTATTTAAAAAAACGTGTAGTTTTTGTTAAAAATATTTTTTTGATAAACCTCTATTAGAAATTTATATTACTATAAAATTGTTATTAGGCTAAAAAAAATCTTAAACAAAACTCTTAAAAGTTTCGAATAAAAAATAAATAAAGTTATCAAATTTTTATATATGATCACTCAGCTCAAATGTGCTTTTAGCCAAGCCAGTCTTTCTACAGCCATGGTCACAAGCTGATTGCTACAAGAGAGAGAGTAAAGACAAGTGTTTATAAATAAAAATTTCAGAGAGAATCTCTGTACCTTATATATCTTTACCATAGTGTGACCCAAGTTCATTTATTTAAACTAGATAAATAAATTGGCAGAGATGCAACGTTAACCTATTTTAACAGTCCTACTTGTAACTTATCATTTTAACACTATTCTACTCAGAATCAGATTGTATATTACAAATTTTTTATATGTTATGATAAGTATGAAGTGGATGTTCATTTTTCAATGTTGTTTAGAATACGAAAAAAAATTATAATTAATTAAGTTTGAAAATGGTGATCCCGCAAATAAATAGAAATTTGTTTTGAAACAATATACACACAATGGTAACAACATTCTTCTCTCTCTTTTTATATTACTAATACTATTCTCTCTCTTTTTATATAACAAATAAACGTGTATCTTATATATATGAATAATATTGGTGAATACTGATAATAGAATCTTCTATTTATATTTTTTTATTTTATATTTATTACTTCTTATTTATTTATTTATTTTACAACACGTTATCAGCACGAGATTCTGATCAAAATTTGAGAAGACTCAGATAATAATTGAATTTAATGCTCTTAATATATCTGAAAACAATTATTTATCATGGATATTAGATGCTGAAATCCATCTTGATTCAATGGATCTTAGAGATACCATTAAGGTTGAAAATAATGCATTTCACAAGGATAAAGCCAAAGCTATGATTTTTCTTCATCGTCATCTTGATGAAGGATTGAAAAATGAATATCTCACATTAAAAGATCCTGCAGATCTGTGGAAAGACCTTGAAGAAATAATAACAATTTTATAGTAATATAAATTTCTAATAGAGGTTTATCAAAAAAATATTTTTAACAAAAACTACACGTTTTTTTAAATACACTAGTGTATATTCCCAAACACTATACGGGATAATTAATAAAAATATATAAATTTTTTTATTAAAAGAGATTAAACAAAAAATATATAATAAGTATTATTATAAATATTTTACAAAATTATAATTAAAATCAAAGTTTAATTATTTTTAATATTAAAAATAATTAGTATTTGTCTTAACTGATTTGGATTGATTGAGTGATCATCTCACTCGTCTACCTAATTAGAGTTTTGAATCCCAGCTTGTGTATGTAACAACTCATTGGCTAGCAGCAGGTCCTTAATAAATAGAGCTTCAATCCGTGGATGATTAGTTCTCAACCTGCCGAGTTAGAAAATACAGTGAAAGAAAATAGTATTTGTCTTGAAAGTAGAACAATTCTAATTGATGATAGTAATACTTATGGAGATTTGCCATTGTTAAAATTTAACTGTGACAGTTTTATTTATTGGTATCATATTCATTCAGAAAATCAAACAATATGATCAACGTTATTACCGGTTAAAATTTTATATTTTATTACATGATTTTCAAGCTTCTAAACTTATAAACTTATGTCATTACAAAAACTATTAGATTAATTAATATTTTTTGGCAATATTACCAAAACACTGTAGTTGAGTATATTATTTTTGTAAAAAGAAACTATAATAACTTTTGTTATTCAATATATAATTTATTCTATTGAAAAATGAATTATTATTCCTAGATTAGAATATATTTTTTCTCTATTTTTATATCATTTTATTTGATAATAATTGACATTAAAAAAAATGAATAACTACACTATTTTATAATATAATATACAAAATAATTTTTTATTTTAAAATTAATTCTAGTTAGTGAAAAAATTCAAAATATTTTCTTACACGAATTTAATTTAAATTTGAATTAGAATTGATTAACAACTTATCTTTTTTAAAATTTTAATAACAAAAACAAAATTAGTTAGCTGTAAAATATTCAGCATTTAATAATTTCAATAATTTAAATTTTAATTACCAAAAATTGAGTTAAAAATTAATTATAACTTATAAAAAAGAGAAAAGAGAAAGAATGAGTAAAAAACACATTATGATTTCATATAAATAGATGACATTGAAAAAAATAAACTAATTAAATTGATTCATCTATTTCATTATCATATTTATTATTTACTAAAATAATTTGATATTTATTCCAATCAAATCAAATCAAATAATTAATATAATTAACTAAATTAATTAATTAATATAATTAATTGTAAGATTTGAATGTCTAATCAAATTAATTAATTGATATCATTAGTTAGTTATAATTGATTTGCTTTACAGAATTAAAAAAAATAAATCGAGAAACACTCTCAAAAGCATAACACGTCAGTTCTATCATTAAGCGTAAAAACCCAATTTTTATATAATAAAATAAATTTTCATAAATAAATATCTACATAATTAGTTAACAGATATCCACTTATTCACTTATAAATAAATATCTATATAATAAAAGTTTATTTTTATTGAAAAGCCTATTATTCACTTATTGACTTGAGCATCGGAGTGCTTTTTACAGATATCCACTCCCTTATTCTTTTATTACCGATGTATAATTCATCTCGACGAAAAGCTTGCGAAAACTTATCGACAAATGAGCTATATAACCACCAACTTTCACAAAAATAATAATAATTATAACCCTAAACTTAAACCGAAATCTTATACTCTTAAATCTTAAACAATATAAGTTAAAGCTACCCCCTTAATGTGCAATACCTTTTTTCTGTTTATCAAAAAGTAAAACAAATTACATTTTCAAAAAATCAAGATGACCCTCATTTTTATTTAATGAAATTAAGTTCTTAGATAAAAAAAATTAGTAAAAGTTGTTTTTAGCATAATTATTAAATTCAGTTTGATTTTGTTAGTCGAATTGGTAAATCCAGTTTGACTTAGTTGATTGAATTAAAAATTTGGTCATCAATCCGTATTGGGTCGTTAAAAATAATAACATCTTCTATTGCAACTTAATCTTTCAATAATAACAATAACAATAACAACAGCAACATTAATATTTGAATAAATTTTTTTGTTTTCAAATTTGGGGTCATTTTTATGTTATCTATAGGTTAATTTGATTAGTATTTAATTATCATTGAGACTAATATTTTTGCACATTCAATTAGCATTAAATAAGTGTTTTAATTTAAAGAACTCTAATTTTATGTCAACTTGACAATGAACATATAGTATTTTTGTCAAATTAAATACATGAAGTGTTGCTTATAAAATCATTGAAAATTAAATTTCTATAGAAAAAATAATAAACGAAATAGAGAATATAATTAGCATAAGAAAAATAAAAAAGGAAGATATCTTGAAACATGCATTTAAGTATAATAACAATGCCTAACATTTATTCATAAAACTCAAAATTTAAGAAATAAATTTCACTTTATTATATCTCTATTTTTAGATAAATTAAAAAAAAATTGTAGACACTGAAGAATCCACCTAATAACAATGAGTTTATGTGCCGAAAAAAGAAAGAAAAATAAACAACAAATGAAAGCTAGAAAAAGATAAAGCACCGAAATAGTTTTAATAATTATAAACAATCATATTAAATATATATTAAAATCATCCGTTAAAATTAGTTATTAATATAATATATATTAAAAATAAATTAAATAATATATATAAATAAATATATAATAACTAATTTTAGTTTATAAATAATATTTGTTGTTTATTAATCCA
>NC_029780.3:37873952-37874373 GCF_000817695.3 Arachis duranensis
TAATAATAATAATAATAATACCCAAATAAAAAAAAAAGTTCAGCATAGTAATAGCTAGTGTAACTGATGAGTGATGAATATGATTTGGCTAAGAGATCAGTCAATTAAGCAAGCTATTGAAGAGTTAATGAGCCATTACATTCTCTTGCCTTGCTTTGAGAAAAACGGATTTGGATTCTCTAAATTTTGAATTTTTACTTTAGAAGGTAAAGTGTGATCTTCTATCCTTGAATGATTTTTCTCTCATATTTAGGCTTGGCTCCTGATGAGTGGATAATTTATACGCTTTTTGGCATTATTTTTAGGTAGTTTTTAGTAAGTTTAAGCTACTTTCAGGGATGTTTTCATTAGTTTTTATGTTAAATTCACATTTCTGGACTTTACTATGAGTTTGTGTGTTTTTCTATGATTTCAGGTAATT
>NC_029780.3:37874567-37875075 GCF_000817695.3 Arachis duranensis
ATTGAAAAGTAGACATCCAGAGCTTTCCAGCAATATATAATAGTCCATACTTTATTCGGGAATTGACGATGTAAAGTGGCGCTCAACGCCAAGTACATGCTGCGGTCTAGAGTTAAACGCCAGAAACACGTCACAACCCGGAGTTGAACGCCCAAAACACGTTATAACTTGGCGTTCAACTCCAAGAGAAGCCTCAGCTCGTGGATAGATCAAGCTCAGCCCAAACATACACCAAGTGGGCCCCGGAAGTGGATTTATGCATCAATTACTTACTCATGTAAACACTAGTAGCTAGTTTAGTATAAATAAGACTTTTTACTAGTGTATTAGACATCTTTTGGCCATTCGGTCTTTTGATCATTCAGGGGGCTGGCCTCTCGGCCATGCCTGAACCTTTCACTTATGTATTTTCAACGGTGGAGTTTCCACACACCATAGATTAAGGGTGTGGAGCTCTGCTGTACCTCAAGTTTCAATACAATTACTATTATTTTCTACTCAAGTCTCT
>NC_029780.3:37875223-38022511 GCF_000817695.3 Arachis duranensis
GACAACCACTTCCGTTCTACCTTAGGCCGGGCGCATATCTCTTAGATTCCCCAACAGAATCTTCGTGGTATAAGCTAGATAGATGGCAGCATTCATGGGAATCCGGAAAGTCTAACCTTGTCTGTGGTATTCCGAGTAGGATTTCAGGAATCTGGAAAGTCTAACATTGTCTGTGGTATTCCAAGTAAGATTCCGGTATTGAATGACTGTGACGAGCTTCAAACTCCTGAAGGATGGGCGTTAGTGACAGACGCAAAAGAATCAAGGGATTCTATTCCAACCTGATTGAGAACTGACAGATGATTAGCCGTGCTGTGACAGAGCATAGGACCATTTTCACTGAGAGGATGGGATGTAGCCATTGACAACAGTGATGCCCTACATACAGCTTGCGATGGAAAAGAGTAAGAAAGATTGGATGAATGTAATAAGAAAGTAGAAATTCGAGAGGAGCACAGCATCTCCATATGCCTATCTGAAATTCCCACCATTAATTTACATAAGTATTTCTATCTTAGTTTATTTATCTTTATTTTCTATTTATTCCATTAATCAAATTTAAACCAATAATCCAATTATACTTGAATCCGCCTGACTGAGATTTACAAGGTGACCATAGCTTGCTTCATACCAACAATCTCTGTGGGATCAACCCTTACTCACGTAAAGTATTACTTGGACGACCCAGTACACTTGCTGGTTAAGATGAACGGAGTTGTGTCCACACATAATCAATAGCCATTAAATAAATCTCATGCAAATACAAAGAGGGTCACAAATTCGTCCACCAGCCCCACTTACAAAATAAATGGTGAGAGATCACACTTTACTCTCTAAAGTAAAATTCAAACTTTAGAGGATTCAAATCCGAGAAAAACAACTACGCCGTGTCCTTTGAACATTAAAAAGGAAGAAATCTCTGTATCTCTATACCATATAACATCTGTACCTTATAATTCTCCATAAAAAAGTATACATCAACTCGTCTCAATAAAAGTGACTATTTTATGCATTTCTGTAAGTAATTATTTGAAGAGATTGGGAGCATGAAGCACTGGAAAGGGAGCAATGATAGAGCTACATATATACTATATAGTACCTTCACTTTAACTAACTGCCTTGCTTTTATTTGTGTGTTGGGTCCATGTAACTTTAATTGGAGGACAACTGCTGAGTGTTGAATGGACTCACCCGTTTTGTGGGTAAACATTAAATTAGTTAAGATTTAAGAGACGATAACGTGATGCTTGTGACAAATAAAGCCTCTGAAGTCTGAAGTTCTCAACTTCCTTATAGCAACATATCCTACATGGGGAGGCTACCATTTCTCTCATGTGTTGAATCATGGATCTCATTCGTGGTTTGAAATCGAACTCGGAGGAACACATTTCATTCATCTTTTTCTTCCACTGTTGATGACTCTTAAAAATCCACCATGCACTCTTTATATATATACAAATAGCAAGAGAATAATCACATATACAGATAGAAGATGTTCAGGGGTTGATCGTTGACCATAAGGGAATAATCCATCTGTGTATATTTGAAGCTTCAAAATGAATAGAGCCTGATATTAAATACGCTTTAGTCAACTCATGATTGAGTTTTCTAATAAAAAAAGATCCAAACATGATACGATAATATCATTAAGAGCAATGCTAGGGGCCAGCAGTTATATTCTCTTTTTTTAAAGCAAATCGACTTCGATTCTTGAATAATCAATATCACTTCTGTTTCTATTGTAACAAAAGATTCCCTTTTTTTGTGGAAAGGGCCTGGGTTGCGCTCGTTGTGGGACTTAACCCAACACCTTACGGCATGAGCTGACGACAGCCATACACCATCTGTGTCCGCGTTTCCGAAGGGGATTCACTGCAAATACTAGTTTGGCTCATTATTGCCGGGATAATGGACTACTTCTTCATATCCATCGTGCAATACACGCAGTTATCGATAGACAGAAGAATCATGGTATGCACTTTATTGAATTTTGGCCAGCATATAACCAACAGAGGAAGGTGAGCCATTGGATGAAATCTCACACCAATTTCACACCATCAAATCATCATTGATGGCTAGTTGATAGCTAACAATCACAAAAATTGCTGGCCCCTAAACTTTTCCTATCATTAAAAGGATTGTAATACAAGGAGGTAATGTTACATACCTTATACTATGAAATGTAATAATATCCCAATTGGATTATTTGGCACGTCAATGGAGCAAATCACATAATAGAAGATAACATACATTACTTGATATTATAAAAAATGATTACCATAATTCAGTGTGTCCATTGGATTATGTTAGGTAATTAATGATTTTTTTAAACAATATAAAAAATAAGTTTTAAAATTGGTTCAATTTAAGTAAAACATACTACATTCTCAAATTACTCACTTAAATCTTAATATTAGAATAAGATGTTTGCTATGGTACGATGATAAATTAATACGTACCGATACATTTAAGATATAGACAAATAACAATAAGACAAGTAGAATTTATTTTCCACGTCAGCATTTAATTTTTTTTAAATATATAGTATATCACCACTTTTACTAAAACACCTTAATAATTGAAATAACAAAATAAAAATATATTAAAAAAACAAAAAATTAAAATTATTCTTCATCTGCGTTAAATATATTAAAAAACAAATAACCAAAATTGTTCTTCATCACGCCTCTGAAGGTTTAACCTTCTTCGTCTTCTTCTCTCTTCTACCTATCCTCTCTCTCTGTCTCTCTCTGCTCGATCTCTCTCACTGTTCGTCACAGAGCATCGCTTCTCAGCCTTGGACTGCCGCCGCACCAAACCTCCATTGCACTGAACTTCCATTGCCCCGTCATACCCCTTCCCGTCTCTTCTATGTGTTGCTCGCGTCGTTCCCTTTCGAACCCTAATGTGCATTTCTCCGCCACCATTTTCGTCGCCTTCGTCTACCTTCGCGATTTTATAAAACTACAGCACCGATTTCAGCGGCACTAACCATAACCAATGGCGTCCGCCGAGCAGTCATTGAAGAAGCGAAAGCACGATACTCTCCCGAAATCCCCACTGCCACACCACCGCCGCTAGCACCGCTGCCACAATCTCCTTAAACCCTAGCTCGTTCGCCTACTCCTCCTCCTCCGCCTCTGTCACAAGATGAGGTCGTCACCAAGCAGAGGAACAAAGATGAGGTTCGAATCATGTTTGAGAGCTATTGTCGCATCAAGCTCTTCTTGTCAAAGAAGGAAGGTGATTTCATCCATGACCTTGAACAGAGCTTCTTCGCTCTCGTAAATGCTTCCGGAGGTAAACACTACTGAACAACACTTCATAGTTCATTCTCTATCTTTTTGGAGGATTTAAATTTGAAATCAAGGTTAATGAATTTGAGTTTGTTTATACCATTCAGACCCTAGTGTATCATTCTTCTCTTCCTCAGAATATAGCATTTTCTTATATCTTTCTAATTCAGTCAACCCAATTAGATTCTGATTGAGATCTCTAAACCTTATCTTGAAAGAATACAGTTTTTAGCACCAGCATATCTAAGAAAGATGAAGCCCTCAATTTGCTTAGTGCATATAACTATGTAATTTTATCTGATCAAGACCAAATGAAAGTAAGCATAACAAATTAAAAAAGCATCACCTATTTCATGTTTTTTTATTTTGTCAAAATTGAATGTTGACTAATATTGCTATATATATGTATACATGTAGGGATTAACAAAGACACTAGACTTTATAATTGACACAGCATTGGTGATCATCCTTTTGATCCTTACATAGCACTTCTAAATTTGTTTTAAAGCGTCCATTTATTCGCATGTTATTTGTTGCAATGTCTTTTGTTTTCAATAAACCTGTTTAAGTTGATTCATATTTTAGTATGATGCATCATCTAATTTGAACTCTAATAGTGGACTACTTTATCTGAAATGCTTGAACTTACTATGTTATTATGAATATGATTGCAGCCTATTCTTCAAGCAGGAAATGAACTTATCTCTGATAGGACTCCAGAATGCTGGAAAGACTTTCCTTGTAAATGTTGTTGCTGTAAGTATATTAATCATGTGAACAATCTCTTAGCAGTTGACAATTTGCAGTAAGTCTGTTCCCCATAAGTCTTACAATTAGGAACAAATCATAAAACTTATATCAATGGGGTACTGTTTTGGAAGGCTGAGTCAGAAGAGATTAGGAAGAAAGGGTTTAAGGGAGTTGAGAATGGGGATAATGCTGCTGATGAAGAAGGTCAGAGGCTAGTTCAAGAGAATAAAGAAGAGAATAAAGAAGGGTTGAAGAGTCTTGAGCCTCTTCTTGCTACTGAAGAGGATAGAAAATTTGGTGTTCCTTGGTTGAAATTGGGGGTATTACTTTTAGTCTGATTCTGTTTCTTCTTCCTCTATCTTCTTCGTGGCAATAAATATGGACTTGAATTTCATTCTGCATTTTTTCCCCTTTTTTTCTCCTAGGGATGGGGTTTGACAGTAACACTTGGTGTGCCAAAGGTGAATCCTGAGGTGTCAGCTCACTATGGACTATTCTTAATGGGAAGAACACTCAAGAGATCTCTATTTAGAGGATGGAAACCTAAATCTGATCTTCCTTTGTTGGTAGAGAAGTATGTGAACAAGGTAATAGCAAGAGTACCGTGATAATTTTGTTTGATAATTGCTTTGTCTATATTTATTTTCATGTGGAACATGCAACTCTTCACCTCAAGGCGTCACTCTCTCATAACTTTCAACTTCCAAACTCCAACCTACTTTTAATTTGATATTTTAGCAAGAAACATGTCCTAATATGATGTTTAATATGCAGGAAATTCAAATTGATGACTACATAACACACCATTTGCCATTTGATGACATTAACAATGCTTTTGATCTCATGAAGGAAAGAAAGTGTCTGCGTTGTGTTATTCAGATGCCAAGATAATTCTTGTGGATTTTTATTAATATTTTCTTTCAAGAAAAACGGTCCAAAATCCAATCATTGTAGAAGGAACTAATATAAGAGCTATTCTACTATTATAAGAGTTATTCTCCTTAATTTTTTTTAAAAAAATTGAATTGCAATTATTTAAAAAGATAATTTCTAGAATATCCTTTTTGGAATATGAAATATTTTATCTTTCTTCCAAGGAATATAGAAACTTTATCTGGCAGTTATAAAAAGTTACACGTCAATCTTTTAGCATGGTATAACTTGGTACTTAGCATTAGCATCAAAAGGATGTAAAATGGCAGCAACTCATTGCACAATAAAAATTAGAGAGACTGAACTATAACTATATGTATTTCAACCAAAAAGTATATAGGTTGTCTCCTTTAAAAAGAACACTAACAGTATTTTCATAAGTCAGAGTCAGATAAGGAAACTCAACATAGAGCTGCAACATTACATTATTTTCATCCATTGTTCAACTGAACTGAGCTAAAGATTGACATTAACGTATAATACTATAATGAAAGTTCTCCTTGAAATATAGAAAGCAACATAAGCTATGGGGTATTGGCAATGAGCCATACCTCACATGGCATATCTCCCCCCTCCCCACCTCAAAGGTTCCCACTTCATTAGTTTATTATCACACATAATCCTCTCTCCTCACTTTTCCTCCCCTTTTACCATAATGCCCTCCAGTTCACCTTTTCTCCCCTTTTACCATAATGCCCTCCGGTTGGCTGGTCCCAAAAGACTGTGGAATCTCACAAAGTACCGTTCTACATGGAAATGCATTCTCCAGCTATACAAATAGGGAACAGAATAATTAAATTCAAAAGTAAATATGACTTGTTCAATGTCTATTCTACATAAAATTGATGAGCATACCTGTGATAAAGTAATTTTTGAGCCATACATGCTGATGAATGAATCAGCTAAATCATGTGCCTCATCTATTATCAATATTGGATTTCAAATTCAGACCAAGAGCTTCACAAGATGATTTTGACAAAAGAGATTGATATGGAAGGACAAGAAGATCATCTCTCACAACCATGCTTCTAGATCCGTAGTAGGTTTGCAAGATCTTCAATATCCAAGGTCCTCATTCAGATACCTCATTCCTGAATTCATGTTGTAGTTTATTCTTTCTAAGCATTAGGCAACCAGAAGGGGCCTTTGTTCTGCGTGTGTGTGCACCTACTCTTATGTTCTGCAAGTTCAAGAGACATTAGTGCCTAGACAATTCTATCTTATTTATTCTTGCCCAAATCATTTACAATAACAGTGATCTATGCTTCATAAACTACTCAAATGATCAAAATCAGAAATATGAATCGCACTATTCAGAATCTAGGAGAGGCATACCAATTTCAAGAAACGCATAATTAGCACAATTTATCAAGCATACCAATAATAAATATTCAATCATCTACTTATCTAGTTAATTCAATTCATCTATTTTTTTGTTAAAAACAAAGATGAAAAAAATATTTTTTTATAACAAAAGATTGGTCATAATCAAGGTCCATATTCATGTGAGAACTTGTGCAACGCTATATTTTCACTTATAAAAGCATGCCAAACATCTCTCGTCATTTCACCTCCCAAATCAATGAATTCCAGTATCCTGCTATTTGAACAAAGCATACTTATTGTGAGCAGAAAAAATAGAAACAGCAGAGTCAAAAAGTGCAGACCCTAAAGACCCAACCGTTGCATTCTCTACCTTTAATCCTTGTTGTGTAAGATCCATTCTCATGGCTCTCTTATCTCCCAATAAATCAACCACTGGAATGTGTATTTGAAGTTATCAATAGAAAAAGATGATGATCCCTTTCTCCTTGCAGAAGAACTATTCTAAACCCCTCCTTCTACTCATAATGAACAAATAGAAATTCTAACAAACTTTTAACAAAATTTTCAGCATAATTTCAATAAAGATTAATAAGATTTTCAGCTAATCACAATTTTAACAATCCAATAGCCTTAGGTGTTTCTTAGTTGAAAAAAATCCAACAACAATACAATATCACAACAATACAATCCAATTACAATAACACAGTAAACCACATCAACTCACTCCAACCCAGTAATCTCAAGTCTTAATAGTCAAAATTATTCAACAATTATTCAATTCAGTAACAAGTCCACAGATTAACTAACAACAATTATTCAACCAGTAACAACAGTAAGGTTCACAGACTAACTAACAAGTAACAAGAATTATTCAACAATTATAGTTTAAAAAAATTAATACCTAGAACTAAATGCTAGAACAGAGCAGAGCAGATCAGTAGCAAGAAAGGAACAGGGCACGACCGAAGGGCTGACACGATGGAACAGAACTGGCACTGTCGAGACAGTGGCTGCGCGACGGAGGCAGAAGGCGAGGCCAACGACGGTGGTTTCAATTCTCAAGCGTGGCTGCACGATGGAGGAGAACAACATTGCGACAGTCGCTTCAAATAATTAATACAAGAAAGAACAAGAAGGAAAAAAATCACCTTAGGATGGAGCAGTTCTGAAATTCAAACAGTACAGGGAAAGGGAGGAGCTTTAAATCGCGACGTAGATGGCTGAATAGAGGCAGACAATGGCGGAATGGTGGCTGAAAGGCCGCGTAACAGAGGCTGAATAGAGGCTCGAACACGCAGCGTAGAGGACTGAACAGAGGGCTAAGCAGCTCGAACAAGGGTTCACCAAAAAAGGCAGAACAAGGGTTGGCCAAAAAACAGACGCAGAAGCTTAGCTAAAAAGAGGAGGATGCGCGGCAAACAAGGGAGACGTTGCGCTGAAGTTGTTGCAGCGGCGGTGGTTGGACGTTGAGGAATGGCGACGAGAGATGGCTGCTTCGGTGCTTCCTCCAAGCTACGTTCGAGTTCTCTTCTGCTTCTCTGCGTTCTTCAGTGTGTTCGTTCAGAGGCCAGAGAGAGGGAAGTGAGGGAGTGAGAAGGAGCTCGGTGAGAGGAAGGAGCAGAGTGGCTGAGTGAGACTGTGAGAGAGGAGGGGCCAAGAAGGTGCTGCGCGTTTTGGTTACTGGTTAGGGTTCGTCTAACCAATGGCACCGTTTTAAGCAAATTTTAGAAAACCAGTCGGGTCTCGGTTCGGTTCGACCAACCGGTTCTCGACCGATTTGACGGTCTAACAACGATTTCTGAATCTTTCGATTTTGATATATGACCGATTCGTTTTGTATACCGGTACACGGTTCGACCGACCGGTTCGAACCGATTATCAGAATCTTGGTCCGAATCGTTTTTTTCTGGTTTATAATTTGACCGGTTCGACCAGTCGGTTTGAACCGTTCTCCAAACTAGGCATTTTTCCCTTATTCAAAAAATCCGACCAGGTGATAGTTTGGTTCGATCGGCCAGTTCTTGGCCGGTTCAACGGTTCAATTACGGTTTTTCAGAAGATAGATTATAACTATTCTCTCATGTTGTTTTTATTTTAAAATGCTTAATATATTTTAGTATCAAATTTTCAATTAAACTTACAACACAGAAGTGGTTCAAGGAATCAAAATGCTAGAGTGAAAATTAAGCTTCACCTAAATTCAACTATAATCGAACGAAAGACAGAAACATTAATAATCAACAAGAGTCCATAAAAAATATAGTGCATAATAATTTTTTAAGTAAAAGAGATAAAACTAACAAGTTTTAGTAGTTAATATAATCTAAACATGACTACATGACAATTACGATTATTTAGTTTTTTTTTACTCCTTTTGTTTATACTTATTGTAATTCCTGGTAGCAGATTCAATGACATTACGCAGCATCAAGTTGTGGGGCCTTAGAATCAAATCCAACGTAAGTCGCATCCTTGTACCATAATTAACCTGAAAAATATAAATATTTTAGGTTTCCAACAAAACCATACACATTAGCAATTGAAGTACAATTTTTTTAGCAAAAGAAAATTACATTTATTGTATAACTATACGTCTTCCTGTAGTTTGTCATCCGGGTTGCCACCCATACCCCACAATCGTTACTGTGTTAAATAAGACACGGTTAGCTTATGCAGATAAAAATTTGAAAGAGGAAAACAGAAATACAGATATTGCTTACGAGCCAGGAGTTTGTTCTCCTGTTTCTAGCATATCCACAAATGTAAAATCAAGTATCCTTGGCCTGAACGGAGTGTTGTATTTCTAGAACGAGTCATACTTGAGCATATCTTCCAGATATTTTGCCTATTTATATAGAAAAAAATTAAATAAATTACGATATTTGAAAACTAAAAAAAATGTCATAAAAGTGAAAATGGGGAAAGTTAATTTACCAGCTTTACTATACTCGATCTCTTTTGCTCTTTATTTGTAGCAATCGGTAGGGAGTCTAGCAGAATTGTTTGATAATTGCACAAATCAAAAACAACCAGATACCAATGTGTGTTGTTCTCATTGACAGGTAAAAAAATCTAGTACCAACTTTCACGTATTAGAATATTACTAGATACAATTTTTTTTAAAAAAGGTATAGATCTGTTCATAAAGATAAATGCCATTAAATAATAAAAAAATAAAAATACAATAAATCATATACCTTTTTTAGACCTTCATCAACTTTTCTCATAAATTCTTTTTGATAATATTTCAACAGAACTTCAATTTTGGTATCACATTGCAGTATGAGTTGCTGAATTTAATAGTTAGGGGCTAAGTCAGTGACACCAATTAAGTAATAAGATAAAATAAATAAAAACGGTAACAAGCCTGAAAAAGACATTGCGTACCGAAAACACAGCTGGCAAATACCAGTTTGTTTGACATCCCATTTCTTTCTCCTGCATGGTTAGCATAGTAGCCACAAAATTCAACACCTATGTGGTAAATAATAAATATATTAAAAATTAAAGTATGCTAAAGATAGCAGTTTAATTATGCACTTACATTCCCATGTACCCGCTTCTTGGGAATTAATGACTTGAAATTGTCACGAGTTTCGCTAAATTTGTTTGTTGTCGCCAATACCTCATCACTACAAATATGAATCACATTAATATTGAACTATTTTTTAAATTTTTAGTAGATAGATAATGAGATATTTAACCTTCTTTTATTTGGTGCAAACACATAGGTTGTCATTTTAATATCTAAGTCATCCAAATTCATGTATGCAGGAGGCTTAAATAAAATTGGGATCCACTGAAAAAAAAGAATTGGTGAGATCATTAAGTTATGTAACCGTAGAGGATTCATGCGAATGACTGTGATATGAGAAGTTACAGATGGCCATTCAAATCTTCGTTTATTGTACTCGATCTTTTTTGTGGTTTAGGGTAGGCATGCTAATAGAATATCCACTTGGTGTACTCTTTTTTAAGAGTGCCTTTTACTCCTCAGTTAGAGATTTGTGTGAGGTCCTGGTGGAGTTTTTTTTATTTTTTTGAAAAGTTGTCTTTAATGGAGGCAGCCTTCACACCAACCTTATTTTCAGACAAATGTGAATTCCAGATAATTCTTTTCTTGGCCGTAGATATCTTTTTATCGCATACACTTGTAAGTTTTGATGCCTTTTTATTTGTACCAGAGTCAGACTGATGATGTTGTGGAGACTTTAGCAGTTTAACAATTTCATCTGTATCTCTTGGATTAGTAGATTGAAAAGGATATAAGAAAGTAGGAGGCTGAAAATTTGTGACAGTTGGACCTACAATAAATGATGGTGGGAATATGTTGTATAGTGATGGATGCATGGTTGTCGGATATTGGTTAGAATATACTACAATAGTATAAAAATCGGGGTAGATAGAATACAAAAATTAGGGCATGTGCGGTATATGGTTCAAGTACGAATAATGTGAGAGTTGGTTATCAATAGCATTAATGCTAACATCTCTTATGTCTCTCTTGTAATCTCTATGTTGAGGTGATCCGGATGATTCTCGCTTACCCATATCAAACACTCAAACATATATGTAACACAATTAGAATTATAATGTGAATATAATTTGCTAATGATATACCGAAGAGTGTTTTTATATATAGAATAAAATTTTGTTTGTTTATTCTTTATTATTGAAAAATATCTTTCAAACGATTTTATTGTTTTATATATATATCATATAATATAATTATAAAAAATGTGTATCTATGATTGTAATTTAAAAAGATTTACTATTTAAAATGGATATTATTTTTTTATAAATTATTTAAAATAGATATTATTATTTAAATTTATTATTTTAAATTGATATTATAATATACATGATAATATAATGCGAAAGGCTTTGCCTATTAATACATAATATTTATTAATAAATATTTAATTTTTTTAAAAGATCATAACATTACCAAAACATGCTAATTTTAACTTTATTATTCTATGTGATAATAAATACGTAATATTTAATAATAGTTATATAATATTTTCAAAATTATATATTATTGTAAATTTATTATTTTTATGTCGAAATTATTCATAATAGATATTATTATTTAAATTTATTATTCAACGTGACAATAAATATGTAATATTTTTAAGTTACTAAAAATTTATTTTTTTTTAGGTTAAATTATACAGTTGGTCCCTATACTTTTGGTGAAATTGTAAATTGGTCCTTACACTTTAAAAGTTTGTAATTGGGTCCCTAAAGATAATTAAAATTTGTAATTTAGTCTCCGCCATTCAAAAAGTGTTTGATTTAACAGAATATTCTCAGAATATTCTCTATTTTGAACATGTGACCTGCATATGTTTGCAATAGGGACCAATTTGCAACTTTAGTGAAAGTATGGGGACCAACAGTGTAATTTAACCATTTGAAAATGACCAAAAACTCCCTAGACTATCTAAATCCACCCTACCCCTCCCCAACTCTCTCACTCTTACTTTCTCATTTTTCAAAATGGCACCCCAACCCCAACGCTCTCTGTCTCTCACCTCGACTCACCATCGTCGTGCCTTTCGCCTCCGTCACCACGCCGAATTCACTAATAAATTGAGTTGCTATTTTTGTGTTGATTTGTTGCTATTTTTTTCTTAGACATTAAATTGTTCGCTTTGAGCATGCTTGGGATTGGAATTGTTCTCTTTCATTTATCGTCGGTGTTTAGTATTGGGATTGGAAGAGAAGAAAAAGTTGTCGGATGAGAGAGGCGAGATGGAGAAAGGAGGCGAGACCCGACTCGTGAGCACAAATGCGGTGGATCCGGCGTAGCGACGGTGAACCGAGGTGAGAGATGGAGAGCGGTGGGGTTCGGGTGTCGTTTTAGAAAGTGAGAAAGCGAGAGTGAGAGAGTTGGGGAGGGACGGGGTAGGTTCAGATAGCCTAGGGAGTTTTTCGTCACTTCAAATGGTTAAATTACACAGTTGGTCCCATACTTTCACTAAAATTGTAAATTGGTCCCTGTTGTCAAACATGTGCAGCTCACATGTTCAAAATAGAGAATATTCTGAGAATATTCTATTAAATCAAACATTTTTTGAACGGCGGAGACTAAATTGCAAATTTTAATTCTCTTTAAGGACCCAATTATAAACTTTTAAGTGTAGGGACTAATTAGATTGTCAATAATTAGAATGAATTTGCATTTAATATAGATTTAGCGTAAATTGATATATAATAACAACTCTTTTTTATCATTGTTATGTATTTTTATTCTCAAACACATAACACTACAAGCTAATTACAATGGTACAAACGTGAAGAAATAATTGAGCTGCTTCTGTTGAGGCAAGTTCTATTCCTAACATAAAGATCTGTCAAGAACCAACTAAAATTTTGAACAAGTACGTACTATTTTTTTGGTTTCTTGTATTATAAATTTATTCTGAATGGTCTTGTATAATTTTTTAATAATGAGTATATTTATTCACATCTTTGATTAAAATAATAAAATAGAAATTATGTTTATTCTTTAAAAAAATAAAAAAAGAAAGAAAAAAGAGAAATGCAGCTAGGCATCCTCACTATTATCGGCGCCGTCGTCGCATCTCCGCCAGCCGCAATCCCCACTGCTCAAGCTCCTCTCCTCCGTTGCAACATGACTCACTTCGCAACTTGTATCTCTCTCATTCCTATTTCACTGCACTGCCCCTGTTTTGCCGGTACCACTGCTCAAGCTCGCCTCATCCATTGTAATGCGTCTTGCGTCGCAACTTATGTGGTGTCGCATCTCTTCTCCTCTGTCTCGTTCGTCTGTTGCAGATCCCCCGTTCTGCCGCGCTTTCCCCTCCTCCTTCATTCAATTTCTTTGAGTATTCTTATTTTTCTGAGTTAATTTCTTTGATTGTTGATTGTTGTTAACAGGAAGAATTGTTGATTGTTGTTTTTCTTCAGTTAATTACTATTGCTTTTTTTCAAAATTCGGAGTTAATTTTTAACTTTGATATGAGTTAATCTCAGAATTTTGTTCTCAGTTAGTTGTACATATTCTTCATGTTAATTATATTTTTGTATTCTTTTATGTAAAAGCTAAATGGACTTTGGTTTTTTCATAGTGAATAAAATGAGATTTTGACCCTGCATGAAATGTTCTAATGTTACGGTGAACCCAATCCATCATTGAAGGACAAAGTGACTTTAGACTCATTAGCTAATTCTGTGGAGCAATTGACCCAAATAGTCCAATCTCTTATTCAACGATTAGAAAATAATGTAAGCTCTCCCTCTAAGGTGTTTAAGGTCTTTGGTTCCAAATCTAAGACTCTTAACCAACAAAGTAGTGCATCAAATAATCCATTGTTGCTATGCTGTATTGAGAAGGATAAGACAGATCTGTCCATTGCTAAAAAAAGGAGAACAGATTCATTTGCTCTAATCAATATTCCTGGATTAGAGCTACCTAGTGTGAATACTAAGTAATAAGTAGTTTATTATTATTATTATTATTATTATTATTATTATTATTATTATTATTATTATTATTATTATTATTATTATTTCACTAATAACAGTTTTTTTACATATTTAGTGGGTGCAAGTCTGTTTTAGACCAACAGCTTTAATGGGTTTGGACAAAACTGAACTTGCAATTGCAGCATACTTGTATGGTAATCATTTGATGGATAAGTAAGTAAACTCAATTAGAATTTTATTTGTTAACGATGTTGTTAATTTGTTTAGCTATTTTTATTTATGTTAAATTATCTTTGGTAGCTACGAGGAGGATATAGTATTTTCAGAGTTTACAGCTCACAGAGATGTATTTAGGAGCTTGATGCTAGGAAAGCCAATCGTTTCTCTTGTGCTAGACTTAGTAGCAGATATGATGAGGATAGAGTTGACCAGAGAAAGTGGTTATTGGTTTTTACCCACAACTTTTGCGGTCAGTATGTAGGAGTGTATACTAAAATGATATTGGTAGTTGTTATTTGTATTGCGCATATAAACTAGTGGGTGAAATAATGTAGCTATCAGAGAAGACAAAATTGGATCCCGACTGTCTGACGCTTTGTATCACATATGTTTATTTGGGCAAAGTTGACTGCTTAAAAAGAGTAAGTTTATATCATTTTAAATTCATATTAGCAAATATTAGCATAAAATAATTTTAAAAACTAAAATGACTTTCTCTTGATTAGGTCTTTATCCCTGTATCTAAAATTACTGACGAAGGTCATGAACACTGGTACCTCGTAGTGATTGATCGTGTTAAAGGACAAATCATTTTGCTAGACCCATTACCCATTGAGAAACAGTTCAAGCGAAAGAGGACAGGCTTGAAATTAGTAACTATATTTTCCCTTTTTTTGTTAATTGTATACATATATGACTAAAAAAACAAACTCTAACATAGACATAAATAGGCCATTTATTTGGACGAGCTATTGGAAGATCGTTCATTCTATGACTTTGAGACCACTCCAAATCTGATTTCTTCACAATTTGAATTTGAAGAGCCGGAAGGCCTTTCGACCCTCGAAGCTGGATCGTAAGATCGTATAATTAGTAGTTATTGATATGAAATTTATGCAATTATATAATACTCTAATATAGCTTCCTCGATATGTAGGAGTGACGCGGGTGTGTGGGTTGCAAGTTGGATGATAACTTGTTTTGAAGATGATCATTTTAACATAAAAGTAATGTTATGCACTAATCTTTTTCTTCATTCTTTCTTTTATATTTAGGTAGTTAAGCCTAATGTGTAATTATTCAAATTTTATTAGGTGGATGATGGGGTTCGCATGAAGATTGCAGTCTCACTCGTATTAAAGAATCATAATATGATCAGCTATAGGATCAAAGAAAATGCCATTGAAAATCTTAATAAGCTGTATGATAATCACCATCGTGATGATTATGAATTTCCACAAGATTAGATTTGCAACATAGGATATTTATTATTATTTTTGTTTTTATTATTTTCTTGTGGGCATATGAGCCGTCTAGTGACATACGACATTGTATTTTGTTTACGTTTGTGTTGGTATTTGTTTGCCGGATTATTTAATGTCTCCATTTGACTATGTATGAATTTATACTCTTTTGGTGATTGAAATTTAGTTCTTTTATCAGGCTCAGTCTTAAATCTTTGAATTAATTATGTATAGTTCTTTTGCTATCTTCCATCCATTTTTTTATGCATGCAATGAGATTGGAGCACAGATATCTTTCACATCGACACAACTTCTAAAAAATAGTTTACCTGAATTCACAAACTATAAATTCATCTATAGAAACTTAGAGGAGGATGCACAAAATAATCTCTGCTTTTCTAGTATAAGTGTCAACAGAGATTGGAACAATTATATCTGAAATAACATTTGTAAGAATCTGAGTTAATATACCTTGATTTCTTAGTATAAGACATAGGGCCTAAAGTAAATGGAATTTACATTCCATCCACCAGTGGGTGTAAAACAAGTAGCATTGATCAGTGAAATGAGGAGCACGAACATTCACTATTTGCTACTAAATAAGAGAAAAGAGTGATTATCATTTACAAGTAAATTAGATCCTGATGGATCGTTCAGAAATATCCATGGATATGATTACACAAAATTAAAAAAAAACACGATTTACATTTCTTAATGGCACATTACATTAGAATAGACTGAAGGGTGAACATGTGATTTAAGTGAGCCAGTTAGCTGTACGAGGATTTATATCTATCTAGAATAACGAGGATTGATATCTATCTAGAAGTTGTGGATTTAGATCTAGAGAGACCAAAGCATCCTAGGAAGGAGAACCCAAGTCTAGGCACGGTGGCTACCGGTTGATGGTTGGTCTCGGAATCAGGTGTTTAAGGATGATAATGTTTATAGAAGGCTGCAACTGCTCCTGCCACCCCATCTTCATGTTTCATGGCATCGGCAAGTTCTTCGGCATTCGTTTTCACCTGTGAGATGTAAGTTCGATGTAAAACATGTAGTCCTAATAAAAAGCCAAAATTGTGAACATAACTTGCATTTGTTTTATTTATACTCTCTTCTGTATGATTCCATGGTGTATTTTAGGAGGAAATTATATATGGATCTTATGCTTGGCTTTGTCTTTGATGATTAGTTCCCTTTACATCTAAAAGCTTTCTCTACTTTCCTTTTTCTAGTACATATGGTATGAGACAAATACTAACCACTTTGATCGCATATATATATTACCTCTGGCTTCAGCATATAGTTTATAGCATTAACCAGCTTGCCTAATGTAAATTCATCCACTGGAATCGGTGCCCGGCCTACTCCTTTGGCATGCACTCGCTCTCCCCAAAATGGCTGGTCCCCAAAGAATGGTACAATTATTGTTGGGCACTGCAGAAACAGAGATGTTCTTGTTGTAAGATGAATATACCACTTAGATTACAAAATTCACAAATGCAAGATACATTACTGCAGCTCTAAGACCAACAGCAGTTGTTCCAGCACCCCCATGATGCACCTGGAAACATTTAGAACATCTTACAACCAGGTTTCAATGTTACCTGAGAAGATTATGTTCAAATAAAAAAGAATGCACCAATAATTATTGGTTGAACTTATTCTCTTTAAGCAGGGTCTCAAGTTCGAGTGTTGCTTATTGAAATAATTAGTGCTGGGATATCACTCCATAATGGGAAGACTTGACAACTCCAATTAGAGTCTACTGGTTGCTAGACTCGTGGGAAAAAAACTACGAATTTATTGCTGTGTAATCACATATCCAAAAGCCCAAACAAGTGAACAGTCACAAAGAAACTCACAAGGCTACCAAATCCAATATATATAGGTTTTTTGCCTTCCTTTTCGCCTTCTTCAAGCCACTCTAATAATGATATTGGTGGCTCATAATCTGAAGCAAGGTTAAGGAAACAAAATCCAACAACATCAATGTTGGGTCCCCAATCTGCAAAATAAGAAGCAAAACACAAACAGTCTATCGTAACATCGTCAAGAAACAGCTCGGAGTTAGAGAGTGCCAAAAATGGAAAGATGAGATGACACTATAAAATATAAATGCATATCTAACCTTTTGGTTTAGGAACCAAATAAGGGCTCCATATATAACCATAGGGCATGTTAGGAGGGGACGTATAAGATCCACTTAGATAAGTAATAGGCCTTAGCTTTAGTTTCTTCTTCCTAAATTCATTTATTAAATCTCGTATTCCAAGCCAGATTAAAGAATTAACTATTTGATATGACAGCTGAAAGACATACAAAAAACTGATAACTTAGTCATATCAAGTGAAACTGATTGATTATTTTTTATTAACTCTCTGAGGCCATGTAACTTACTCTGTATGCCATTTGTTGCTTAACGCGGGAAAGAGGATGAGGGAATTCATATGTTGGCCTGAAAATATAGTCAAACATCATTAGAATAAGATCCTTACACCTATATTAGTTGCTCATATAATCTTTATGCTAACAACAAATCAATAAATGAGCCTTACTAAGAACCTTCCTAATGCCCAAGTCAATGAATGATGCAATATAGCACATAATTCGATTAAAAATATAGGTGACTAAGTGCAGGATTAGTCCGTGTACCAAGCAAGACTTACGTCCATGGCATTGTAAAGAATATGTGAAGTGGAACTTTTAGAAACTCAGCAACATGAATATGCCCTGCATAATTTCATACATTAAAAGAACGTGAGATACTTTTTCATCATACATTAGATGTAAACAATGCCACATTATTTGTTAATTTTATAGTCATTTCTATACTCTGTCGATGAATTTCTTTCAATTTGCTATTAGCAATTTGTGATTGACTTTTTCATTCTTAGTTGCACAAAAGGAGGAAATTCTTGTCAAGATCTAAGATATAATTCACTCATTATGGACTTTGTAAAAACTAAGACATCAAATCATCAATGGTGAAAGGCATTTCCCTTTCCTTCTCTTTCTGCCATGATTTGATTCTCACAGCTGCTGAAACAGGTCGCAAATTAATCTCTCCTATATAACTATTAGCAATATACCATTTTCATTATTTGACAATGTAATCTTCAAACAGTTGTACCTTTAGGTGATATTGTAAAAAATAATTTAAACTTAAGAATAGCATTCTATGAAATGCACGTGCACTTCCTAAAGTGCTGAATTGCTGATAATGGATAAGCAGCTTAGATTTTTATACAATACAAGCACAGTATAATGAACTGAGATTACCGTTCTGCACTTTAATATGTAAATTGTACCTCTACACTTTAGATGATCAAATTCCTTAAATTTTACCAGGCAGCAAGTTTGTTGTTGAATCCAGTTTTGGTTACTATACAATCTATTGTCATTTGATAAAATGTTTGATTACATTCTCATTACAATAGAAAGAGACTTTGTTGTCTATGTTATTGATTGTGTTATTATGATGAATGGAAAAGGACAAAAAAAATTTAGAGTCTAACCGTATGCTGGAGGGTTGGCAATTATTGCATCTGCGTTAAATGCAACATGAGTATCTGGATTAGCACTGTTGCAAGCTGGAAGCAAAGAGTTGATAATAGCCTTTATCTGATTTCTTTATTTATGAATTTCTGAGCGGCCCGATGGCAAGAAGCCTTTATTCTTGACCATATCTGAAGAAAGCATATAAATAAACATATTAATATATGAAAGCATGAGCAAGGAGAAGAAATCCTTTTGATATGGCTACTTGTATATGGTCATGCATTCAAAAGAATAAAAGCAACATTCCTCTAGTAAAACCTAATTGAGGATCTGAAGCAACATTCCTCTAGTAAAAGCAACATTCCTCTAGCAAAAGAATAAAAGCAATTATTCTTATAGTATATTTCAGGCAGATTGATTGCAAACTTTGGAAGTTCTAAAGGATGCCAAAACCAACCAGGTCTGATTGAGACATCACAGAGGGCAGGTACCCACTCATGACCAGTTGGATCTCCCTCGGCCGCATATCTGTTAGAAACAAAGAAAACATTGAACAATCTGAGATAATAACAAAGTTTTATATATGGGGATACTTTTTTGGCATGTTCTCAGATAATAACAACATCCTATTAATTAAAATTAATAGTAGACATATAGATAGATAGATTCCTTTAGTTTCTTTTTTGAAGTCTGTGTGGTCCCGATCAGATAATAATTAGCTTCTACCAGCGATTATAGAGAGGATTAGCTCCCGATGGCACACCCCTCTTCTCTTCTAACTCTGCTCCTTTCCCATTCCCATAAGACACCACCTCATTGTTAGGTGAGGAAGATGAACCAGCTCTGTTGTTGCTGCTGAAATTCAACAAACCAAACACTATGCCACCAAAACCAGAACTGCACAATATCAAAAGAACCAGAAGCATTGAAGAAATAGCTCCCATTTCACTTATATGCCACAACTAATTCTCCCTCATCAACATTCTTCATATACACAGCAGCTAGCTGCTCCCTTGCTGATGATGAAATGTATGCAAATAAATAGGCTCAATTAATTAGTAGCGTAACAAATTTATGAATATGAATCTATCTGGAGTAAAAGGAGACAAGGTGGTAGTGTATATATATTAAATGCTTGTGAAGCTATGTTGTGAAGGGGTTTTATAGTGTGTGTCTACCTTGTCATTTGAGTCAAGTGGTACACAGCTAGAGATGGCAAACACCAACAATAAGCAAGGTTATATATGAATGACACGCCAGGGAGAGCTTTTTGTCCGGCATGACAACACTTTTTGTTATTTGTTGGGATATAGGACACTATGATGTCTTATTATTATATCATCATCTGCACCTGCTTTTGTTTCCACCTTTATTTTCCTACTTGTTTAATGCAATCATACAACTATTACCTCCCAAAAGAAACTAACAACCTAGCTATATCCGTTCAAAGCAGAGAAGAAGAGCATAAACAACATATTCATGTTAACAGAAAACTAAATTCACAGGAAGGGATAAATAGAGAAAGTTCAAAAATTCATTAATGAAGGCTTTGGCTTTGGCCAATGCAGCAAAACAGGATATAAGACGACAAACTAAATTTGGCAGTATAACTATAATTAGACAAGAAGGAATGGGAAAGCAACGGGGAGAAGCCAAAAGCCCACTCTTTGCAACGAAAAAAAAAACAAACAAAATAGAACAATGCCAACTTAAAATTTTCAAGCATATCATGGTAAGGAAAAATGCATATCAGCTGGCAGAGGGTGTTCGAAAAAAGACCAGTTATTTGATTCACTAGCCTTCAAAGCACTTAAATATTACACAGGTTAATTTTGAAATTGCATTATAACCTTGTTTCCTATATCTTTGGCTCCCCCTTATTGTAGCTACATATCCAGCTAATGCCCCCATTGACATAGGACAGATAAGGGCTCAAACTACTGTGATCCTCTACAGCCAACAGAAAAGAAACCAATGAACAATATATAGTAAAAATTGGATAAGGTATGAGATATTTCCTGCAAGTAATTGCATCCCTAAAACGTAAACCATGCATAAATACACACATTAACTGACAACATCTCCTACTCAATAAAGCCTCACACAAAGTACATTTGGTAAAATCAAATCCAGCAACATATTCGCAAGAGTTTCAACAGTTCATGAAACAATAATTTAGAAGTTGTATAACTGATAATGACATGATAACTGATAAAACACAGCCTAAGTCTCCAAAGAAATACTTTGCTAATATAGCGAGTATATTGCAACACTGAGTAATAAAGTAAAATACCTGACTTGGAAGAACCAGAGGCAAGAGTTTTCAACTTATGTAAAACTCTAAACTGTATAGCTGTATATCGCATAACCATAAGCAATGCCGGTACATTCCCCCGCCAAAAACCGTGTAAATTTGTCATAGAAACTTATGCTGATAAGTGATAACTTACAAAAGAAAATGCACTTGAACAGAATTGGATAAACTGTGCGCTATTGTTTAGACCTGAAAACCTTCTTCTCTGAAAATATCTTTAGATGCTTGAAATATACCAGTGTATTTTGATGGTGCAGCAAAATCCTTGCGTAGTAAAGCCCATGAAGATGTGGGCTCTAGTTGAACCTATCATTGTCAATGAATATGAATATTGAATAAAACATCATTTTTTGAGGGAAATAAAATAAACTTGAAAGGAGGCAATGACAAAAGAATAAACTAAATGAAAAGCACCAAAATCTTATTAGCACAAGAAGAACGAGGTGAATAACAATTGAATCGGATCCATAATTTTAACACTCAGATCACACTCAATCACTATCAATGGCGCCAAACCAAGATAGATGTATTATTGGCTAAGAAAACCAATAAGAAACTTAAAAACCGTCCATCTAATGGAAATTAATTATAACTTAGACTTATAAACAAAATCAATAACAGCAAGCGAATATTCATATATTCATCTAATGGAATCAGAGGATTAGAGTTCCTTCACAGAAAGCTTGCCATCTCTATCTCTGTAATGAAACCCTAAATTGTTTTGAGAAGATAGAAACTGCAAAGAAAAATTGATAAACCTAAAATTGGCACAGAAAAATTTGAGCCCTAAGCAACAGAATCATAAAATCAGAGTATACCTCTTTATAGCCGTGGAGTGTTGTCAGGGGGAGCTTGGTGGTTGCTCCGAGTAGAATCTCACGGATGACGATGTTGGACACGGTGGCGAAGAGGTGGAAGAAAAACGCTGATGGTGGCCAAAGGAGGAGGAGAAGCGCGTGGGGACAAGGGGGAGGCTCGGGAGCAAAATTGCCGGAGGTGTATGAAGCGAAGGGGTAGGAAAAGGAGCATGAGGAGGACGGCGTCTGGTTTCTAGAGGAAGGTGAAGCCACGGCGGCTATTGTTGAATTGATTGGAATTGGATGTGACTGAAACTCATGCGACGAGGAGAAGCGGCGGCGGCGGCAGAAAAAGAAGCTCGTTTTAGTTGAGTGGAGTGTGAATGGAGCTCAAAAGAGTGGGGTAGAATTAGGTTTAATCTAATATTTTCCGACGGAAAATCTGTCTGTAACCATTTTCTACGAAAAAAATTAATTTTTCCGACAGAATTATAGACGAATTCTCTTTTCTCTCTGTAATTTATGCTAATTCATTTTTTTTTGTTTTCCGACAAAAAATCCCTCTGAAATTCCGTCTGTATTTTCATGGGATAAAATCTGTCGAAAATATCCGTCTGTAATAACTAGTTTTCTAGTAGTGAACCAGTTCAAATTTTTTTTATTAAGTAGAATTAATTTATCGAATATAAAATTTGTTAGAAATTAAGTTAATCTATATATAACTCCATATAATATAGTCCTTCTTTCCAAAGAAATAAACATGATGTACAGAAGTGTGCTGCTAGGACTTGGTTTAGTTTGATTTGTGTTTAAGCTTATATATAAGTTATTGGATTAATTAGCTAGGTTTTAGTGTTTTACTCTCATAGTAAGCAAACTTGAATCACAGTCAAGATAGGTCGCGTTAGTGTTCCCTTCAGTCAATTAGTCAATGGTTTCACTTCTTCAGATTTGTTTTAATTTACTTGGATAATTTCTTGGTTCAATTAACTCATTGCATGTGAATGAAAAATAAATTAGTTTGGTTACAATTAAATGGGCATATATTCTCATCGTAAGTAAACCAAAATTTTAAAAAATTTTAAGACTTGCTAATATTTAATTTATTTTAATTCTATCCCAAATATTTTAAATATATTTTAAGATGACTTTCGAGGTTAATGTTGTTAAGAAACATGACGACATGATAATTTAATTGATATCTTAAAATGGTTTTATCTAATTACTATCGTGATTCGTGAACACGAATAAAATATTAATATTGAACACCGCTTGTTATATAAGTCTATTATAATACTAATTAGAATCTAAAATTCATCGTCGTCGATATATCCGAGTGGTTAAGGAGACAGACTTGAAATCTGTTAGGTTTTGCCCGCGCAGGTTCGAACCCTGCTGTCGATGTTTTTTATCCACCATTGTGCAATCATCGATCGTCTAATCATTACGGGCCAATCATCAAGTCCTTTGCTTTTACTTAAATAAATTAGGTAAATTTTTATTTTGTTCTTGTTATTCTACATTTTGCGTCATATATCAATAGATGTGTATATTTTTTTTTATTGAATTTTAAAATATATGAATAAAGATTACATTCGGATTTGATTTATTGGTTTGTTTATTTTTATTTTTTTTAAGCTATTTGATATAATATTCCAATAATAATATAGAATATTTTATTATTTATAACATATTATTATTGTTAATGGATATGATGCATCACTATTTTATGATACATTTTGTGTTTAATTTAGGTAGATTTTATCCATTTTTTTTTACATTTATTCAAGGAAATAGTATGGTTTTATGATTTTCTCCTAAATTGTGCTTAAGTATAAAAACATGCTTTTTAGATCCTTAAATTGTTAATTTTGATTCACCTTTGATCCCACTATATGCCTTGATGTGTTTGTTAGTGATTTCAGGATGAAAAGACTGGGAATGGATCAAAGGAATGAAGAGAAAATCATGCAAAGATGAGAAATCATGAAAAATCAAGGATTTGGGATGCATTCACCGACGCGCACGCGCAACAGACGCGCATGCGTGGATGGGAGGTCGCATGGCGACGCGTACGCATACGCATCGGTGCTCGCACATGACCCACTTAAAGTGAATCTGCTGGGGGCGATTTCTGGGCTTCCCAAGTCCAAATCCAACTCACTTCTATAGCTATTAAACTCAGGGATTGAAGGAGGATTGGGAGTTGTCAGGGGCAGTTAGTTACCAAGTAGTCATAGTTTAGTTTGGATCATGTTTTAGTTAGTCTCTAGAGAGATAAGCTCTCTCTTCTCTCTAGAATTAGAATTAGGATTAGGTTTAATTCTTCTCTAGATCTAGACTTTAATTCTTCTTTTCATCTACTTCTTTTTCTCAATTTCTTGTTACTACATCTTATTCTTTTATTCTTTTGTTGTGATCTCCCTTATTTTGTATATTTTGTTGTTGATACACTCTTGTTCTTCTTATTTTCTTTTAATGCAATTTGAGGTAATTCATGTTAATTGTGTCTTCTCTGATTGTTGTTGTTAATTCTTTGCAATTAGTAGTTGTTAGATTTCATTCTTGTTGTCATTTTACTATGCTTTCCTTTTATGCCTTCCAAGTGTTTGACATAATGCTTGGAAGGAAGTTAGAGTAGAATTTTCTCCTCCTAGCTTTGGTTGAGTGATTAGTGACTCTTGAGTTGTCAAAGTTTCTTGTTGATTGATAATTAGAAGTTGCTAATTGATTTGAATTCCACTAAAGCTAATCTTTCCTTAAGAGTTGACTAGGACTTGAGGAATCAATTTGATTTATCCACTTGACTTTCCTTCATAGTTAGAGGTTGACTAAGTGAGAGCAATGGATAATTCTTATCACAATTGAGGATGATAATGAGAATAGGATTTCTAGTTCTCATTCTTTGCCAAGAGTCTTTCTTAGCTATTAGTTTTATTCTTGCAATTTACTTTTTTTGCCTCCTTATTCAAAAACTCCAATATACACCTCATAACCAATAACAAGAACACTTCCCTCCAATTCCTTTGAGAGACAATCCGAGATTTAAATATTTCGATTATTATTTTTAGGGGTTTGTTACTTGTGACAACCAAATATTTGCATGAAAGGATTATTTGTTGGTTTAAAAACTATACTTGCAATGAAATTTCAATTGATTCTGTACCATCAAAAATCTCTTCATCAGGATACACAACTATATGTATACATATTATCTATTTAAAAAACATATATCATGGTTTTTTTCTTGCATTTTTAGTTTTTGTTATATATATATATATATAGTTTATGTTAAAATTTCATTATAAGTTAAGAAAAATGATTATGTTTCAATTGGTTGAAATTCTTTTATAATTAAATATATTTTTGCATTAGAAGTTCATATGTATAAATATTAGTTATTTTTTATATTGGTTATACTTAACAAATAATTCTATATTTTTTTGTTATAAATCTATGATATATATATTTGAACCAACAAAATACTTGTTAAATAGATAAGAATAATCATCAAAAAATATATTTTATCGCTAATATAAAAGACATTTTTAATTATAATTTTTTACTAAACTATTTTTTTTAGTTTGAAATTGATAATCAAAGCTATATATCAACTCTTGAAAACTAAGAACATATTTTAATAATTTTAAAGGAAAATAGAGAAAAACGAAAAAAATTATGCACAATAATACTATTAATTTATGTATATCTTCTCCTTAAAATTGTCTTCAATTTATATGTAAATATGAATTATATAAAAAATAGAATTTATATCAAAATAGGTCACTCTAATCTTATGATTGTTTTTTTTTTACTATTATAAAAAAAAAAAAGGTGCAAATACCAATAGATTCTTTACGGTTCTTTTTTTTTTCCTTTTTGTATTATTAGTGTATTGCTGCAAAATACATTTGAAAAAAAAAATTTAAACATGACTCAGTCAGCAGCATGAGAAACGAAGATATACTTTGGATCTTGTTAAATCAAAATTGCATTATTTTCATGATTTGATTGTAACTTTTATGTACTAAAAAAAATTACATAGATAATTTAATTGTATATCGTCCAAAGTATCAAAAATAATTAATTTGTAAATACCTTATTTATAAAATAAGTTAAATACATAAATCTAATTAAATAATTATATAGTTTTTTATATGATAAATACATTAAAATTAAATTTTTATTAATTTATCTCAGAAGATAATTTTATTTGTAAAATAATAATTGTTACGGTTCGGTCCAAACCACGAGCGGGTCGGCCCGACCCATCGAGAACCCGATCCGAGCGACCGAGTCCTTAGCGCTCGCCACGGTGCCAGGACACGCGTCCTCGTCATCCCATCAATATGGTTGAGGAAGCTTCGGGGAAAATGGGCCTGTCCCCCCCAGGGCCCACCTCTGACACGGTATAAATAGGGAAGGACCTACCCTTCCCTCGAGGTACGTCATACCCTTTCATCTAACCATTTTCCCGCCTGCACATTGCTGACTAGAGCGTCGGAGTGTCTTTGCAGGTGGCACCCCCCTCATTCTCCTTCTGCAACGAGTACTCGGCTACTCGGCAAGCCCAACTCCAGCACGACCAAAGTAGAGGCGTTCCCATTCCCTCACCTACTCACCCGACCTGTCCGGAAACCGACAACCGAACATTGGCGCTGTCTGTGGGGAGTTCTGCCTAAATGGAAGTCGCGCTGGGTCCCGGAGACCAAGCCCGAGCAGCCGGAGCGGAGGGGGCAGCCTCCGTCGCCTCGCTAAGGGGGCGGCGGAGGTCCCCCCGACAACACACAGAACAGCACACGAGAGCACGACCCTTCGGGGGAACAGGCGGCGACAGCGCCATAATAATGCAGGAGCTACGCCACAGGGTCTAGAACTTGGAGCGACAGTTGGCCGACCGGGAGCGGGACGAACGAACTACCGATCCCAGCTACACCCCGTCCCCCGAAAGCGAGGAGGAAGACTCTCACCGAAGCCGCCCGCGGCGTACATCCGCATCCCGAACGGAAGCGGAGAGCACGCGGGAGGAGTCTCCTATCCCGAGAAGACGAAATGACACGATCATCTACTCCCGGAGCAGGCTAACCCGCCATGCGGCAAGAGGTCGCGAAGACGGGGAAAGGAGATCCGAGAGAACACGACAACCTGTGATAATGGGCGTCACCCCATTCCACCGATCTATCCTCGAGGTCCGGTTGCCGAAACACTTCGACAAACCAACAGACATGAGGTACGACGGAACTCAAGACCCTCTAGAACACCTCACGGCCTTTGAGGCCAGGATGAATCTGGAGGGAGTGGGGGACGAGGTAAGATGCCGTGCCTTCCCAGTAACCTTAGCGGGGCCAGCGATCAGGTGGTTTAACGGCCTCCCGCAAGGATCCATCTACAGCTTCTCGGACATCAGCCGTGCATTCCTGGCCCAATTTACAACACGGATAGCGAAGGCAAAGCACCCCATCAACCTTCTAGGGGTAACCCAGAGACAAGGAGAACCGACCAGGAAGTACCTAGATCGGTTCAACGATGAATGCTTGGAAATCGATGGCCTAACCGACTCGGTGGCCAGTCTTTGCCTGACAAATGGCCTCCTCAACGAGAACTTCCGAAAACATCTTACCATGAAACCGGTTTGGACAATGCATGAGATCCAGACGGTAGCCAAAGAGTACATAAACGACGAGGAAGTCAGCCGAGTAGTGGCCGCCAACAAACGGCAGCCCAGCTACAATCAAACCCGACAACAGGGAAATGGGGAAAGGCCAAAGGGACAAACCAGGGAAGAGGCGCTAAGTAAGGCACCAAGGACATTCCCCCGAGTCGGGAAATTCACCAACTACACTCCGCTCGCTCTCCCCGTCGCGGAAGTTTACCAACAAATAGCCGAGAAAGGAATCCCGCCGAAGCCCCGACCACTCAAGGACCGCACTGGAGGGAACAAAAACCTTTATTGTGACTACCACAAGGGTTATGGCCACCTAACGCAGGATTGTTTTGACCTGAAAGATGCACTGGAACAAGCGATAAGGGAAGGAAAACTAGCGGCCTTCTCCCACCTAATCAGGGAGCCAAGGAGGCGCTACCGCGACCAAGACGAAGAAGGCAAAACCCGTTCGGCAAAGCGACGACAAGAGCCAGAAGGCGGAGAACACGGCCTCACTGTGATAAACGTAGTAACGGCCAAAAACGCCGCACCAAGATCCAGATCCGCACACAAGAAGGACACAAAGATATTGTCGATCTCCTCCTCGTCGACGCGAAACTCTAAGAAGCCTCCATTCATTTCTTTCGGCCCAGAAGACCAATGGTTCGACGACGTCCAGGAAAACCCACCCATGGTCATAACGGCCCGAGTAGGGACCGGTCTCGTCAAGCGCATCCATGTCGACACGGGAGCGGACTCGAATATCATGTTCCGCAACGTGTTCGATGCGCTGGGATTAAAGGATGCCGATCTAACGACTCACCAACACGGGGTCATTGGATTGGGCGACCACTTCATCAAACCGGATGGAGTAATATCCCTGCCGATCTCAGTGGGACAGACTCAAGGCCGAAGATCGGCGATGGCCGAGTTCGTGATCCTCCGAGACTCCACCGCCTATAATATCATTCTGGGAAGAAAAACGATCAATGATTTCGAGGCCATAATCAACACAAAGCTGCTAATCATGAAATTCGTTACCGACGACGGATCCATAGGGTCCATAAGAGGAGACCTTGAGACGGCGGTCGCTTGTGACAATGCCAGCCTCTCCCTTAGAAAGAAGTCCAAGGAGGCGTCCGGTGTGTTCCTAGCCGACCTAGATGCCAGAGTAGACGACAAGCCTAGACCGGAACCAGAAGGGGATCTGGAGAAGTTCAGAATCGGTGACGAAGACGAAAGATTCACGTTCGTTAACAAGAACCTCCCACGCGAGTTGAAGGAGCCCTTGGTCGAAATGATAAGAGCCTCCTAGAAACAGGCTTTATACGGGAAGTGGACTATTCGACATGGCTCTCGAATGTAGTTTTGGTGAAAAAGCACAACGGCAAGTGGAGAATGTGCGTAGACTATTCTGACCTTAACAAAGCATGTCCCAAAGATTGCTTCCCTCTCCCTAACATAGATGCACTCGTCGATGCTGCGGCGGGATACCGGTATCTAAGTTTCATGGACGCCTACTCCGGTTACAACCAGATTCCGATGCACCGTCCAGACGAAGACAAGACGGCGTTCATAACGCCAGGAGGAACTTTCTGCTATAAGGTGATGTCATTCGGCCTAAAAAATGCGGGAGCAACATACCAGAGGCTGATGAATAGGATATTCCACGACCTCATAGGGAAGACAGTTGAAGTCTACGTGGATGACATCCTCGCAAAAACAACACGATCTGACGACCTTTTGAACGACCTGGCGAGTGTATTCGCGTCCCTCAGGCAACACGGTATGAGGCTGAATCCCCTCAAGTGTGCTTTCGCTGTGGAAGCTGGAAAGTTCCTCGGATTCATGATAACCCAAAGAGGGGTAGAAGCCAACCCGGAGAAGTTCCAGGCGATACTCCAAATGAAGAGCCCAGGCAGTATCAAGGACGTCCAAAGGTTGGCAGGTCGGCTGGCCTCACTATCACGTTTTCTCGGAGCGTCGGCAACAAAAGCCCTACCTTTCTTCAATCTCATGAAGAGAGGAATGGCGTTCGAATGGACACCCGCATGCGAGGAAGCCTTTCGGCATTTTAAAGAAATCCTGGCGGCACCACGTGTCCTCGGGAAGCCAAAAGAAGGGGAGCCGTTATACCTGTACATCGCCATAACAGGAGAAGCCTTGGCCTCAGTTTTGGTACGAGAAGAAGGACGGACACAACAACCAGTCTATTTTGTCAGCAGAGCCTTACAAGGGGCAGAGCTAAGATATAACAAATTGGAGAAGTTAGCTCTGGCACTCCTGACCTCTTCGAGGAGATTGAAGCAATACTTCCAAAGTCACCAGATCGTCGTAAGAACGGATCAGGGGATCCGGCAAGTGCTCTAAAAACCCGACTTGGCGGGGAGAATGATGACCTGGTCGATTGAACTCTCTCAATACGACATACGATACGAACCCCGGCAAGCCATCAAAGCGCAGGCGATGGCGGATTTCCTGGTGGAAGTAGCGGGGGATCTGGTCGAAGACACGAACACACGGTGGAAGCTCCATGTAGATGGAGCCTCCAACCAGACGTTCGGGGGTGCCGGGATTATCCTGGAAAGCCCGGCTGGAGTCGTATACGAACAGTCAATTAAGTTCGATTTTCCCGTTTCAAACAACCAAGCAGAGTACGAAGCCCTTATAGGAGGCTTAACCTTAGCAGCAGAGGTCGGGGCAACAAGGTTGGAGATATGCAGTGATTCGCAAATCGTCACCTCCCAAGTTAACGGAAGTTATCAAGCTAGGGACTCACTGCTACAGAAATACTTGGAAAAAGTCAAGGACTTGAGCCAAAAGTTTGAAGAAGTCACGATCCAGCACGTCCCGAGAGAAAGGAACAGACGGGCAGATCTCTTGTCAAAGTTGGCTAGCACCAAACCGGGAGAGGGTAACCGGTCTCTAATCCAAGGAAAGTTGAAGGAGCCGGCAGTCACATTACACCTCTCGAACCCAAGCCCCTCCTGGTTGGATCCCATTATCGACTTCTTAGAAAACAGCAAGCTCCCCGACAACGAAAAAGATGCCAAAAAGTTAAGAAGGGAAGCCGCCAGATACGCCATCATCCAGGGTCAGCTTTTCAGGAAGGGATTCAATCATCCCCTACTGAAGTGTTTACACCCCGACCAGACGGATTACGTCCTCAGGGAAGTCCATGAAGGATGCTGCGGCCACCATATAGGAGGCAAAGCCCTAGCGAGGAAGCTAATCCGAGCTAGATATTACTGGCCATCGATGATGGCTGACTCCAAGGAATTCGTTAAGAAGTGTGTCAAGTGCCAAGAAAACGCCAACTTTCATCGTGCACCGGCCTCTGAGCTCAGCTTGCTAACGGCCTCTCGACCATTCTCGCAGTGGGGAGTCGATCTCTTAGGACCTTTTCCCGTCGGCCCGGGACAAGTCAAGTACCTCATAGTCGCTATCGACTACTACACAAAATGGATAGAGGCCGAACCGCTGGCCAGCATATCCTCGTCCAATTGCAGGAAATTCATGTGGAGACAAGTCATAACACGATTCAGTATCCCGGAAGTCGTCATCTCGGACAACGGGACATAATTCACCGACAAAAAGTTCACAGAGTTCCTCACCGGCCTGGGCATAAGGCGGAGATTCTCCTCGGTAGAGCACCCGCAGACAAACGGGAAGGTCGAGTCCGCAAACAAGATCATCCTGCAAGGGCTCAAGAAGAGGCTGGATGGCAAGAAAGGCGCTTGGGCCGACGAGCTAGCCTCGGTTCTCTGGTCCTACCGAACAACCGAGCAATCCTCCACTAAAGAGACACCTTTCCGACTAACCTACGGGTCAGACGCAGTGATACCTGTAGAGATCGGAGAGCCGAGTCCACGATTACTCCTGGAGGGAGTAGAGGAAGCCGTCGAGAAAGACCTGATAGAAGAAACCAGGGAAATGGTCCATCTGGCAGAAGCAGCGCTAAAACAAAGAATGGCCTTACGCTACAATGCCAAAGCACTCAAAAGAAAGTTCGAAGAAAACGACCTCGTCCTGAGGCGTAACGACATCGGCCCGTCTACCCCGGGAGAAGGCAAACTAGCGGCGAACTGGGAAGGACCATACCGAATCAAGGAGGTAATCGGGAGAGGAGCATACAAGCTAGAAAGACTTAACGGCAAGGAGGTCCCGAGGACATGGAATGCGGATAACTTAAGGAGGTTCTATTCATAAGCCATCTATTTTGTAATAGCACTTCAGTGTCTTTGTTACAATGATTGAACCTGCCCAATTTCTACATGCTATATTTGCCTATGTTATTTTCTAATTTCTAACTTTTGAGTGACCACTGCGAGAACGATGATATGCGGCCTCGGGACTGATCACCCCGGGAGCCCCTCAGTTCAAAATACACGGTGAACGACCATAACAAGAACGCACGCCATAAACGGCCAACGCGAGTAAACGGAAACGCGAAGTAAATCAACAACGAATAAAACAAGAAGTTAAACTTACGGGCAAACGAGCCCACAAACCCATTAACGGGCACCAAAGTCACAATACAAAGGTTCAACAAAAAGAAGTTCAAATAGTACAAACATCACTTCTTCGGCATATCAACAACTTTACCATCCTTAATGGTCTTGAAAACTCCGATCGCCGACACATCGAAGTCCGGAGAAACGATCTTCACCTGAGCTTTGAGGGCCTCTTCAGTCATGAAAATCGCATTCTTGCCCTGCTCCTTGACTTCCTTGTGCTTTGAAAATCGCATTCTTGCCCTGCTCCTTGACTTCTTTATGCTTTCGTTTGAACAACTCGGCCTCCTCTCGGGCAGCCTTGGCAGCCGCCTCCGCTTCGTCCCGCTCTTTCTCCAGAGCGGACACCCGACCTTGCGCAGCGCTCAGCTGGCTCTTCAAGGTCAGCTCTTGCTCCGTCAAACGGGACACGGAGGCGTCGGCAGTCTTCAACTTCTCCTCGGCTGAAGCAACCTTTTTCTGGGAGGCGTCAAGCTTGTTCCCCGCTTCAACTAACTGATCTTGAAGCGTTTTCACTTGGGTTTTGTATTTGTTATTGGCATCAACCGCAGACTCAAGCTTCCGACGAAGCGAGGCCATACCGGAAAGCTCAAACTCAGCCTTTCGGGCTATGGCCGCGCCACGAAGAAGGGTACGGTACATCCACCGAGCCTGCCCCGAGAGGTCGGTGCCATGGAAATGATCTTCCGTGCCCGGAAGCAGCTGGGCATCTATGAAGGTCCCGACATCAAAATTCCTTTCCATGACAGTCAAAACCCCCTCGGGACTAGACTGCGACCTCTGTCTCTTGGGGGTGGGGATAACGGACAATTCTTCCTCCTCCTCCCGGCGAGAAGAGGACGAGTGCCCGGGAATAGGAACCTCGGGAGGAATTGGGGTTGCGGAAGTAGGAGTGGCAACTTTAGCAGACGCGTCGACTTCAGGAGGAGGCACTTCCGGAGGAACCGTCACCTGCTGTCCTCCGGTCTCCTCACCCTCGTCATCCTGAAGAAAGGTTTGATACAAGTTATCCATGCCGATCACTTCGGCAGAAAGCCCCACTACAGAACAAATTGAAAAATGAACAAGTTAATGGAAGCAGCAAAGGAAAATTCAAACAAGCGACTACACGACAAGAGAACTCACGGATATAATCTCGAGCGGCCTCCCGGTTACCCATTAGGAGATGAGGATTCACATTATTCCTCCCAAGAACCGCCCACAAAATGTCGGCTATCCGCCGATCCACGGTCGACATCCCTTTATAAGTAACTTTGATAAAAGGATTAGACCCCGCCCCGAAACTCCAATACGTCGGGATGAGGCGCTCCTTTTCCAAAGATAACCAAAAAGGGTGACGACCCTTAACCGGGCAGACCTTAAAGTACTTGTCCTTGAACCCATGGTAGGAGTCCTCGAACAAGCCAAAGATTCTCCGGCCCTGGGCAGACCGGAAGGACATGAACCGTTTCTTATGTTTCCCCTCCTTTGAAGGGTTAGTTAGATTAAAGAAAAAGAGGAAGACGTCAACAGAGATCGGTAGCTCTAAGTACTCGCACACCATCTCGAAGCAGCGAATGGATGCCCAGCTGTTCGGGTGCAATTGAGACGGTGCCACGGAAATCCGGTTTAGGAGGCTCATTTGAAAGGGGGAAAAGGGGATGCGGACCCCGACCTAAGTGAACATGGCCTTGTAAAACCAGATCCAATCGGCAACCCGGGGGGCATTGAAATTAATTTCATAAAGCCGCTCGTGAGGGGCGGGGACATAAACATCATAGTTCGCCTCCTCGTCGGTACCCCCACAGAGATATTCGGCCTGGCGAAATTCCGTGAGCTCCTCCTCACCCATCTGATTGGGAGAGTTCCTGAGGTCGGAAACCACTCACGCATACGGGTCATAACCCGCGGCGGAGCTAGAAGCTCGGCTAACGACACGAGGCATACCTACAGTGGGGGCACCGTGCGGTTAGTCCGTGAGGCCGGAATCCGGGAAAAACCCAAAGAAACCCCTCGTGCCGTGACCACAAGGGGGACCAAACAAACCAAGACCAAAATGAAAACATAAACCCCCCATGACACACCACAGTCAACAAAAGAAAAAGAAAGCGCATCCACAAAAATGCGCCCATGAACAACAAGAAAAGAGCAAGCACAGGAAAAATGATCATGGCAGACATGCAAACAATCATTAAAGTAAAAGGAAAAGAAGTAGTTACCTGGATGAATTGAGAAAATTCAAATAAGGATGAAGCACACTAGAGCAATGGAAACAACCTTTGTGTGATGAGAGCGCAGGAAGGACGAATGGGCAGTATGATCAGAAAAGCAAAGTAAATGGAAGAAGAACAGAAACATAAAACTGTTCAAAACCGCTCTAGTGGAAGCGCGAAAGACCTGGGGGCAGAACCGTCTTTGCACACACGGGATTTTTCAATCCTTTATGGGCATTTAATGCCCCGCGTGAGAAACGAGGCGACAAAGGAACGCCTCGAACCGCGAACGGGCACGCATGCGGGCAGCGCGTCTCCCACACGAGCGACCGACCAAGCGACGACAATGATAGAAAACTCGCCGCCAACAGCCTATACGGCTGATTATCGGCGCGTGGGGGCACTGTTACGGTCCGGTCCAAACCACGAGCGGGTCGGCCCGACCCATCGAGAACCCGATCCGAGCGACCGAGTCCTTAGCGCTCGCCACGGTGCCAGGACACGCGTCCTCGTCACCTCATCAATATGGTTGAGGAAGCTTCGGGGAAAATGGGCCTGTCCCCCCCAGGGCCCACCTCTGACATGGTATAAATAGGGAAGGACCTACCCTTCCCTCTAGGTACGTCATACCCTTTCATCTAACCATTTTCCCGCCTGCACATTGCTGACTAGAGCGTCGGAGTGTCTTTGCAGGTGGCACCCCCCTCATTCTCCTTCTGCAACGAGTACTCGGCTACTCGGCAAGCCCAACTCCAGCACGACCAAAGTAGAGGCGTTCCCATTCCCTCACCTACTCACCCGACCTGTCCGGAAACCGACAACCGAACAATAATGATACTCAAAAACTCTAATGTTTGTCTTTTTCTTTTCTTCACACAAATTAAAAAATCAAGAACCATTAAACAAAAGAAAAAGCTGAAAGGGGAAAAAGATAGAGATAGAAAAAAGATGGTACAAATACCAATAGATTCTTGACGGTTCTTTTCTTTTTCCTTTATTTTTTTATTGTTAGTGTATTGCCTGCAAAATACATCTTTGAAGGAAGAGTTAGTTTAAACCAGTGTTCTGACAATCAAATTGGAAATTGAGAATTAATCATCGAATTGATTCTATTTAAGATAAAAATTGGCTAATAATAAATTAATTAATCAAATTGATTTAATTTATTAATAATCAATTAATTTGTTTGGTTTAAACATGACCCTCTAGCATTGATACCTATTTCTGATGCCATATGCTAAATAGGTGAATTTTTTTAAAAATAAACTAAATAAATATTTTATTTATTAAAATAAATATTTTTAAATTTTTTTATAAAGATATATTCTACATTTTATTTTGTTTACGGTACAAATAAAATAATATTATACGTATTTCGTTTATACTGTAAATGACATAAGACTGACGTGTACAGACGTGTATATTTCGTTTACAATATAAATAAAATACGTGTAATATTATTTTGTTTACATTGTAAACAAAATACGTGAAAAATTATGACATTCACAGTGTAACGAGATACGTTACGGCAAATTTTCAGCAGCTATAAAAGGATGTGCAACCTTTTGTATTCTTCACAAACGACATTTCACTATTTCTTCTATACCTTTTTCTTCCGTAAATTAGTCATAATGTCTAGTAGTAGTGGATATTTGGTTATATGTGTGTATCCTAATTGCCTTACAAGAAATGGTGATAATGAGGCCATTTTTGAGTGTGAAAATCCCGTTTTGTTGCATACCCAGCGAGTTACTTCGTTGTCGAAGCTAAAGAGTCTGATATTAATCCTCTGTGTTGTGAACGAAACTCCTATATATAGGCATCTCTATATCTTACTTTGTTTACAGTGTAAATGAAATAATATTATAGGTATTTTGTTTATATTGTAAACAAAATAAATTCGTTACACAATACGTATGTAAACGTCATACGGTCACCATATTTTTAGTCTTATTTTATTTACAGTAAAAACAAAATACGTGTAATATTATTTTATTTACAATGTAAATGAAATAAGACATTAAATATATTTTTGTAAAAAAAACTTAAAAATATTTATTTTAGTAAATAAAATATTTATTTAATTTAATTAAAAAATTTTAAATAGGTCCAAGTAAAAAAGAAAAAGGTTTTGCTAAGATTTAAAAAGATAAAAATCATCTACACCTGTAGAAATGTATTGAAAATATATGCTGGATAACAAATGGTATGTTAGGGGAACATATTCTGCAACAGTACAAGGATGGCACAATTACAAGCTATCTTATTGTAGAAATTGTCTAAACTTAGGTACAATACATATTTACACACTTTTCATATATTTATTTTTTTTTTTGTTGTCGTTGGTAGAAGTTAAATTCGAAACCTTTGAGATGAGAAAGAGGCAGAATATCGTGTGAGTTGAGATTCGTTGACATACATTCATCTTATCAAATCTTATAATGATAGATGGTAGTAACTTGAGTTGCCTTTTTGCATTTTGGGCCAAAGAAGCCTTTATTTACTTATTTAAAACGTCGCAACAATTTAGGTTACATATTTCTATTATGTTAAAAATACTCCTATTTTAATCCACTTGAATTAGTTGAGTTATTAATTTATTCATTTATTTAAATATGTTTTAAAATTTTAAATCTCATCTTATGTATTATTTTATAATGTATTAATTAATGACAACCTTTTAAATAGAACTAAATTTACAATGAATTAATCTTTAATTTTTATCGAATTAAAAAGCATCATAAAAAATAAAAAAAATAATCTAATTTTTATCGAACTTTGTGTTAGTAACATAGAATTATCTATAAAAAATTATTTTAAATAAGAAAACTAAAACATCTATGAAAAAGCATATAATTGTTGCTTTGAGCCTATTTGGGAGAAAAACCTTCATATTTTATTTGTTACCCATTTCTTATTTCTCAAAACACCACTTCAGAGTGGTTATACTATTTTTTTTAAATTAAGCCATTTCTACTAAATAAATATCTTATGCATTAAAAATAAATTTTTAATATATTTTGTGGTTTATTCAAGTTTTTTTAATATTGTTTCAAAAATTATTTAAGAGCATTTTACTGGACAATTTGTAAAATTCTAACATGACGATTAGAAGTAAGAATTTTTTCTAAATAAATAAATTAAATATTTTATTTATAAATATAGATAATTTGTAGTATATTTATTAATTTGTATTGTTTAACTTATCTTGTTTACAATGTAAACGAATATATAAATTTATTTCGTTTATACTGTAAACGAGATAAACAAGGTCCGCATCTATTTAAGGAAGTCATTTACAGGTAGGTTATTTGTCACTTTTAAACCACTTTTCACTTTTTTTCTCCTTTCTCTGGACATTTCTGTTGATATTATTGAGGTACTTGAATATAATGGCACGGGTAGATGTACAAGATGATGACACATCAACCATCTGAACGCGACTTGGCATATTGTTGGGCAATTGACTTCTAGGTTAATGTTATTATTCTCCTGCTTTAACTTAGTTAAATAAATATATAATCATAATTAGGATATTTTAATAGATTTAGTATCATTTACGTTGTGAAAGTATTTAGTAAGTATTGATTAATTAATTAATTAATTAATTAAATTTATATAATAAATATTTATTATTTTTTTAATTTGAATTTTCTATTTTTAATTTTAATTTTAAATATGCTAGATAACTTATTTTATTGTTTATTTGTTATCATTTTTATCTTTTTATTTCGAAATAAAAAATTTTATAAATAAAATAGTTTTGTTATTGAAAATTTTTATTTTTTAACAGAGACCTTGCCTACTACACCTAAGTGAGTGAGCCACACTCTTGCATTACCGGACGCCATTCTCCCTTGCTTGAGGGAGGCTGGGTTTGGCAACATGGTGCAATTTAGAAACTTTGTGTTTGACAACTTCCTGATTACTGCTGATCAATCCATATATATTTGACGATAATTTTTTGCTTGAATTAGACGGATTTCATCACATAAACTCACACATAATCACAAAATAGCATACTTTTGTGTTCTCTCTCTAGATTTGACCTAAATGAGAAAACAGGTATTTTGTGCTTAAATTGAGCAATTTAATTCCACTTTTATTCCATTCAATGCCGTGATATGTTTTGTGAGTGATTTCAGGTCCAAAAGATAAGAATGGCTAAGTAAAAGTGGAAGGAAGCATGCAAGAAGGGAGAACACATGAAGAAAACAAAGGAGAAGTACACAGTTAAGTATACGTATGCACAACCCCCTGTGCGTACGCACAAGTCCCTGCGCGTGACTTCATTAATGAAGCACGTGGCTCGCGAATTCGGGACCCTTTTAGCCCAATTTTGGAAGGCTGAAAGCTTAATTGAAGTGGTATATGAAGGGAACTTCATTCCATATCAAAGCATTAGCTTAGGGAGCTTAGGGAGCTCATTTTTAATATTAGAACACATAATTTAGGAGTAGGAGTAGTGTAGAGTAGATTTCTTCAAATTCTCTCCTAGGGTTTATTTAGGGTTCATTGTAGCATTTTATAGTTTTAATTTTAGCTTTGGATTTTTCTCATCTTTATTGTAAGTACTCTTTAATTCCCTTTTTAATTATACTACTTTTGCTATATTCTCCTCTTGTTCAAGTTACTTTGTTAATATATGCAATTTTGGTTTCTTAAAGTTTTGGTTGTTGAATTTAGTATTTTATGGTTTATATTTGCTTGATTGCATGTTTATTGTTGATATTGTAAATAGTTTGGTTATAATTTTTATTTTCCTTTGCAGTTTCTCATGTTTTGTTTTTATGCCCACAAGGTGTTTGTGAAAATGCCAACTTTAGATTTTGAGTAGATTTTCACACTTTGGCTTGGAAAATGAGTTTCTAGGATACTAGAATCATGATGTCTCTTGGGTAGTTAGTGGATTCTTGTTTCTGTTGACGCTAGCTTTTTACTAAGAAATTAGTAAGTTAGCTAGGATATATGGATTAAGGTAAATTATGCTTGCTTGACTTACTCCTCAATGTTAGGGGTTGACGAAGTGAGACTGACTCATCATAGTTGCCATAGTTGTGGTTATGACGATGATAAGATTCTTTAATTCTCATTCCCAAGTCAAGGCTCTTTAATATTACATAGCATTTTCACTAAGTTTTTATCTTGCTGTCTTTTGATTTGCTTTAATTTCCTTTTTTTATTATTTCTTATTTCTTTTATTTCTGAATTCTTTTAATCTTTCGTTCCACAATTGAAAACCCCCATTTCCTCACAACCAAGAGTATGACGCCCCTAATTGCATTGTTCAAGGGAGACGACCCGGGACTTCAAACTCCCGGTTATTATTTTGTGTTAATTGTGACATCTTTTAATTAAACTTTGATTGAGAGTTAATTGTTAGTTTAGACAATACTTGCAATGAGATTCTATTCTATTGAGAAATTCTAAACCAACATTAGTTCTCATATCAAGTTTTTGGCGCCATTTCTGGGGACATGTGGTGCGCACAAATCCCCACACTTCATACACTGAACCAGCAAGTGCACTGGGTCGTCCAAGTAATACCTGAGCGAGTCAAGGTCGATCCCACGAGCATTGTGGTTTGAAGCAAGCTATGGTTATCTTGAAGATCTTAGTCAGGTGGATAGAAAAGTTGTTGGATTTGTTTAAATGCATAAAAAGAATAAAGAGAACTTAACTAGGTTAATATGTTTAGAATGATAAGAAGATGGTTAAGGCTTAGAGGTGCTTTGTTCTTCTAGATTAATTCTAGTCTTACTGTCTTCTTCAACTGTGAATGATTTCTTCTATGGCAGGTTGTATGTGATCAACGCCGATTGAGAGGTCACCAATGCTCCTCCAGACCTGAACCTCAGGGTTAGTGTGGATCCATTCTGATTGAGGTTGAAGCTCCTGCAATCCATTCTCCTTAATGATCCTACTCAAAACGCCACATACAAGGTCAAATTTTCCGGATCAGAGAATGATGTGCCTTTGGGTTCTAGCCTCTACCACAAAGACTCTAATTTCCGCATACCTCGGCTAAACTAGTGTCTCAAGAAGTCCCCAACGAAGTCATGGATTAGCCATCTAAGAGATGTATAATCAAGCTGGTAGTTCAATACTTTACAATTACGTAGCCACACGAACCCAAGAAGAACACGGGTGGTTGTCAGGCATGCGGTCTTAGAATGAAGAACAAAGATACATCTTAGAATAGAGAATTAAACACGGATTGAGATAGAACAGTAATACTTTTATTAATCCATAAAACTCAGCAGGGCTCCTCCCCTCAACCTAGGAGGTTTAGAAACTCATACTGATAGAAAATACAATGATAAATGTGTAAAGTGTGCGTCCTCTCCATGATAAGAGGTGTAAAAATCTTTAAATACCAAACTAATGACTAAGGATTACATTAAGAAGGGTAAAACAGTCTTTTAGTGCTAAAATCTACTTCTAGGGCCCACTTGGTGAGTGTTTGGGCTGAGCTTGATTGAGATCCATGTGCTAGGAGTCCTCTAGGGCGTTGAACGCTAGCTAGGGGGTCCTTTTTGGGCATTGGACGCTGGTCTCTTCTTCTTTGGGCGCTGGACGCCAAAATAGGGTAGGAGGATGGCGTTGGACGCCAGTTTTGGACCTTTTATTATGAAGCAAAGTCTGGACTTTTATATATTTCTGAAAAGTTCTGAAAGTTAGCTTTCAATAGTTTTTAAGAACGCTCTATTTGGATGTCTATAGCTCCAGAAAAGCTCTTTCGAGTGCAAGGAGGTCAAATTCAGACAGCATCTGTAGTGCTTTCTCTGTCTCTAAATCAGACTTTTGCTCCAACTCCTCAATTTTAGCCAAAAAATACGTGAAATTAGATAAAAACACTCAAACTCAAAGTAGAATTTAGAAATGTGAATTTTACACTAAAACCTATGAAAACTTAATAAAACTTAAACAAAACATGCTAAAAACTATATGAAAATGATGCCAAAAAGCGTATAAAATATCCGCTCATCACAACACCAAACTTAAACTATTGCTTGTTCCCAAGCAACTAAAAACATAGTAGGATAAAAAGAAGAGTAAGATACAATAAATCTCAGAGTTTCCAATGAAGCTCAATTTCAATTAGATGAGCGAGACTTAGTAGATCTTTGCTTCTGAATAGTTTTGGCATCTCACTATCCATTGAAACTCAAAAATGTTGGTTTCTTTAGAAACTTAGAATCCAGATGATATTATTGACTCACCTAGTTGAGTTCTTTTTTATTCTTGAACACAGCTTTTAGAGTCTTGGCCGTGACCCTAAGCACTTTATTTTCCAGTATTACCACCGGATACATAAATGCCACAGACACTTTAACTGGGTGAACCCTTTCGGATTGTGATTCAGCTTTGCTAGAATCCCCAGATAGAGGTGTCCAGAGTTCTTAAGCACACTCTTTTTGCTTTGGATTATGACTTTAACTGCTCAGTTTCAAGCTTTTTAGTTGACACCTTCACACCACAAGCACATGGTTAGGGACAGCTTGTTTAAGCCACATAGGCCAAGATTTTACTCCTTTTAGGCCCTACTAACCATTGATGCTAGTCTTGGATCCTTTTACCCTTGCCTTTTGGTTTAAAGGGTTATTGGCTTTTTTCTCTTGACTTCTGGTTTAAAGAGCTATTGCCTTTTTTTATTTCAATTTTTTTTCACATGCATATATTATTATTTTGTTTTTCTTTTGCAACATACTTTTTCTTTTTCTTTTTTCTGCCTTTTCTTGCTTCAAGAATCAATTTTTGAGATTTTTCATATTACCAATAGTACTTTTTCTTTTTCATCATTCTTTCAAGAGCAAACATTATTAATTTCAACTTCAAATATGCATTGTTTATTCATACATTCAGAAAACAAAAGCATTGCCACCACATCAAGATAATTGAACTATTCTTATTATATAACTTGAAATTTATGTATCTCTCAATTCTTTTCAAATAAAATTTTCTTTTAGGTAATGGTGAGAGATATATGAAACATTTTATCACTTTAAGACATAGATAGAAATGATCATGCAATAAGAACAAGAGAGTAGAAAACAAAAAATAACAAAAGAAAAGGGGATTAAAAGAACGAATCCACCATAATGGTGGTGGCTAATACTCCTCCTTGAGGATCAAATGTAGTGCTTGATCTCTTCAATGTCACGCTCTTGTCTTTATTGTTCTTCCCTCATAGCCCTGTGATTTTCTCTATTTCATGGAGGATGGTGGAGTGCTCTTGATGTTCCAACCTCAGTTGCTCCACATTTGAGCTCCACTCTCCCAGAGAGTATTCAGTTGATCTAAAAAAATTTTGGAAAAGAAAATACATCCCTTGAGGCATCTCAGGAATTTCTATTGAGGCGGCTCCACATGCTCTTGCAATGGTCCATGTGCCGGCTCTCTAACATGCCCCATCTTTCTTTTTGTGATGGGTTTGTCCTCTTCTATGATAATTCCAACTAAATTGCATAGGTGAGAAATGAGGTGAGGGATGTGGGGGTAAGTGTCTTTCCCTTCCTCTTCCTTGAGGTTTCACCAGTCTTTTGGTGTCATACTTAGGAGTGGTAGTAGTAAAAAAGCAAAGCTTTTACAACACCAAACTTAAGAGTTTTGCTCGTCCTCGAGAAAATATGAACAATGGGGAAGAATAGGGTAGAAGAAGGTTTTGTGAGACGTACTAATCCTGAGAGGCTAGGGAATTCAAATTTCTTGCCTTCTATATGGGCGTTGAACACCCAGCTTGTGCACCATAGCTAGCGTTCAATGCCAGCTTGCCTCCCATTTGTGGTGTTGAACACCCAAGAGGAAACTTCCTGGCATTCAACGCCAGCAAGACACTCTATCCAGAGTGTTCTACTTTCATTGCTGAACCTTTCTGTATTTGTTCTAACTGCTGCATATGATCACAAACATTAAAAAGTAAGGAAAAACTCAAAAAATAAACTAAAATAAACTCAAATGAAGATAAACAAAAGAAATAAGAACAAAAATACTCTATTCATGGTTGGGTTACCTCCCAACAAGCGCTTCTTTAATGTCATTAGCTTGACAGACAACTCCTTTCAAGGAGGAAGATAGTCATAGAGGAATAAATCCTTACTCCTTATTGGGAGCGTCCTTCCTGTGCTCTCATGGATTAGCTTAATATGCTCAAGAGACAGGCTCTTGTTCTCTGTACGAGGCAGGGTTTGGCTTGCAGCAATATGCTGGTGTACCTTAGTGCCATTTCCCTCTTCCATGGTGAATACCATGATGAGATAAGTGAACATTACCATCTTCCATGATGAAAAGCCTTCAGTAGAGATATTTTTGTTTTTCCATCCCCTAAGTATCTTCCTTTTGGGGCCTTCCTCCTTGGTGGATAGTGTACATCCAACACCAAACTTACGTTTAGTCTTAGGAGGGATTGAATTGGTTCTATCCAAGGGAGGAGTCTTGAATGCTGAATGATGACCGGATTTTTGACGGTTTAGAATTTCTCAAATAAAATCTCGTCGAAGTATAGTTTCTAAACCAAGCAATAATCCTCTCATACAAAAAGTTGTTTGTCACTAAAACAAACCCCTAAATTTATAAACCGAAGTATTCAAACCTCGGGTCGTTCTCCCTAGGAATTGTAATGAAGTGTTTTGTTATTGGTTGAGTTATTTTTGGGGTTTTGATAAAAGGCATGAAAGATAAATGGCAAGAAAGTAAACTAACAACTATAAAAGGCTCTTGGCAAGGTATGAAAATTAGAAGTCCTATCCTAGTTATCCTCCTCAATTGTGATGAGAATTGTTCATTGCTACCACTTAGTTAACCCTTACTAAATAAAGGAAAGTCAAGTGGATGAATTGACTTGAGCCACAAGTCCTAGCCAACTCATTTCAACAAACACATAAAAGACAATAAAAGTAAACAACATAAATTGCAAGAATTAAAGGAATCTACAACTACAAAAATAAGAGATCAACAATAGAAAAGCAAAGAAGACACATTTAGTATGAATTACCTCTTATTGAATTGGAGGAAAATGGAAGGAACAATAGTAGATCTACAACAAAGTATAAGAACAACATAAAGGAAATTACAATAAAAGAATGGAAGAAGAATGAATGTAACAACAAGGAATTGAGATGTATAAGTAGAAGAAAGCAAAGATTAAAACCTAGATCTAAGAACTAATCCTAATCCTAATCCTAATTCTAGAGAGAAGTGAGAGCTTCTCTCTCTAGAAACTACTTCTAAACTAATCCTAATGTCTGGAAATGAACTAATGGTAACTAACATCTAAAGTATGAGAGTATGTTCATTCCCCCTTCAATCCTTGGCTTAAATAGCATCAGAAATGAGTTGGATTGGGCCCACAAGGCTTCTAAAATCGCTGGCCACGTTTTGCTTTAAGTGAACCAGGTGGCAGCAACGGCGCGTGCGCGTACTATGTGTGTGCGCGCCACCATACATATAGCAACTATAGCAAATCTTATATCGTTTCGAAGCCCCGGATGTTAGCTTTTCAACCCAACTAGAACCGCATCATTTGGACCTCTATAGCTCAAGTTATAGTCGTTTAAGTGCGAAGAGGTCGGCTTGACAGCTTTCCGGTTCTTTTATTTCTTCATGAGTTCTCCAACTTTTCATGCTTTTTTCTTCATTCCCTTGATCCAATCTTTGCCTCCTAAACCTTAAATCACTTAACAAACATATCAAGGCATCTAATGGAATCAAGGAGAATTAGATTTAGCTATTTTAAGTCCTAAAAAGCATGTTTTCACTCTTAAGCACAATTAAGGGAGAAGTTATAAAACCATGCTATTTCATTGAATAAATGTGGGTAAAAGGCCATAAAATCCCTTAAATCAAGCACAAGATAAACCTTACAAATGGGGTTTATCACTGAATCCTTTATGCAAGTGCCTCCCTTGTCAGGGGTAATGGAGGGTCAAGAACCTTGAATACCATCCAGTCCTCATGCAAGGTAATCCTTGTTTCTTGTGCCTCTTGGATTTCCAGCTTTTTCATCACAGATGAAGGTAGTAGATTTAAACGTAAGCCAAGATCATACAGGGCTTTGTCAAAAGTGATCTTTCCAGTAGTCCATAGGATCTGAAAGCTTCCTGGATCTGGCATCTTCCTTGGCAGCTCATTTTGAATTAAGATACTGTACTTCTTAGTAAGTACCTCTATTTCATCTTCCTTTAGGTCCTTCTTTTCAAAAAGAATATCTTTTAGACAAGCCGTATAAGGGGTATTTTTTCCAATACCTTTGCAACAGAGATATTGACTTACAGCTCTTTAAGGGCTGCTGGGAAATGAGCCAACTGCTCATCTGCCGATTCTTTCTACACGGCTAGGAAAGGCAGCTCTTGAGGCTCTTTTACCTTTGCAAGGGTGAGCTCTGTAGTAATCACGGGCTCCTCATGCACGCCCAGAGAAGAATCAACTTGAGGTTCCTTCTCTTCTGTAGGGGCGTGCTCAATGGCAGTTTCAGGATCCTTCTGGTCCGTGATTGCTTTAAGTCCCTCAGTAGCATGCTCCTGAGGTTCAACCTCCTTGGTGAAGACTACTGTCCTACCTTCTTTTAAGGTCTCCATGTCTAAAACTTCTGTCCTAGCCGGGGTCTCCTTATAGGAGTATAAGTGCTGGTTATTGGCAACTATCTCATGAGCTCATCTACCTCTTCATGTCTCTATAAAGTACAGAGGACCATTTGCAAAGTGATCCACTGTCTTTCTGGCTATCTCAGAGATTGCTTCATAGAAGATCATTGTCTTGCCCCATCCTGAGAATATATGGGGAGGGCAATTCCTCAATATTAGCTTGTACCTCTTCCAAGCATCATGGAGAGACTCACTCTCCTTCTGTCTGAAGGTCTGAACACCGGTCACTAGCTTAGTTAATCTCTGTGAGGGAGAGAACCTATTCAGAAAATTGTTAATAACCTTATCCCAAGTGTTCACACTTTCTCTAAGTTTCATATGCCACCATTCATTTGCTTGATCACTCAGAACAAATGGAAAGAGTTTTAGTCTGGGAATTTCAAGGTCTACTCCATTGGCCTCTACAGTATCACAAAACTGCAGAAAGTCAGAGATAAACTTACTGGGGTCTTCCTGTGGGTGTCCATGAAACTGCCATTTTTGCCGTAATAGTAGGACCTGGTCTAGGTTGACCTTAAAGTCATCTAAGTCAATAGGAGTGTCAAATGTATCGGAGCCTAGATGTCTCCCAATTCGTGCATTTTCCTTTGGATCCATAGTTACTCTGGTGTCTCTGCATACATGAATAAGAGACAAAGAAAAATAAAAGTCTCTATGTCAAAGTATAGAGAACTCCTTGTGAGATATGAAGAAGAAAAGAAAAGAAGAATGAAGATAGAGGAAGGAGAAGAAAAATTCGGCTAGAGGGGTAGAGAAATTCAAAAATTAAAAAGTAAAAAGAGAAACTAGAATTAAAATATTTTTGTTTTTATTTTATTTATTTATTTAGTTCGAAATAAGAAGGGAATTAAAAGCTAGTTAACTAAAAAGACTTAAAAATTAGTTGATAATTTTTGAAAAAGAAAAAGGAGAAATAAAGAAGATATTTTCGAAAATAGAAGAGAGAGGAGTTAGTTAGGAAGTTTTGAAAAAGAAGAAAGAGAAAACAATTAACTAATTGAGAAAGATTTGAAAACAAGATAAGATAGAAGATTAGAAAAGATTTTATTTTAAAATTCTTTTTGAACAAGTCAACAAGATAAGATAAGAATTGAAAAGATTTGAAAAAGATTTTGAAATTAAAATTTAAAAGAAGATAAGATAGAAAAGGTAAGAAAGATAAGATAAGGAAGTTAAGTAAAGATAAGTTTTAATTCAAAAAGATTTGAAACCAAAATAAAAAAGATTGTTTATAATTTAAAAAGATTTTAAATTTAAATTTTAAAAGAAAGATAAGATAAGAAAGAATCAAATTTAAAAGAAAAGATTTGAAAAGAAGTTGAAGAAGATAAGATTTGAAATTTGATTTTTGAAAAAGATTTGATTTTGAAATTTTAAATTTTAAATTTTGAAATTGAATTTTAAAATTTGAATTGGAAATAAGATAAGATAAGATTTTGAAAAATTGAATTTTAAATTTTTGAATTTTGAATTTGAGACAAAATAAGATAAAGATTTGAACAGGATTTGATTTTGAAATTTGAAATTGATTTAAGATAAGATAAAGAATTTGAATTTTGAATTTTGAATTTTGAATTTGAAACAAGATAAGATAACGATTTTGAAATTAAAATTTGAAATTTTCAAAAATAATTTTTAATTAAAGATAAAAAAGATATTTTTTTGATTTTTTGAATTAATGAAGAAAGAAAAAAACAACCAAAAGACACCAAACTTAAAATTTTTAGATCTAAGACACTAAATTTCGAAAATGGAAAGGAAAAATACTAAAAGACACCAAACTTAAAACTTTTAAGATCAAAACAAGAAAAAAAACAAGAACACTTTGAAGATCAAGAAGAACACCAAGAACAAAACTCAAAGAATTCAAAATAAAAAAAAACAAGAACATGCAAAGGATACCAAACTTTAAAATTTTGAAAACCAAAAAACACAAATTTCGAAAATTTTAAAAGAAAAGATTCAAGAGGATACCAAACTTAAAGATTGAAATAAGACTCAAACAAAAGATACTATTATTGAAAAATTTTTGGAAAAAGAAACAAGAAATTCGAAACCTTAACAAGAACAAGAACAAAAGATTCAAACAAAAGATAAAGATTAATAACAAAAAGAAAAGGTTTTGAAAAAATTTGTGAAGAAGAAAACAAGAAATAGGTAAGACTCAAAGTAAGAAAATCAAAAGAAAATACATAGCCAAAAACAGAAAAGGTTTTGAAAAAATTTTTGAAAAGAAAAATAAAAGATTCAAAACAAAAGTAAAAAGTACCTAATCTAAGCAACAAGATAATCTGTTAGTTTGTCCAAACTCGAATAATCCCCGACAATGGCGTCAAAAACTTGGTGCGCATAAATCCCCACACTTCGTACACTGAACCAGCAGGTGTACTGGATCGTCCAAGCAATACCTGAGCGAGTCAGGGTCGATCCCACGAGGATTGTGATTTGAAGCAAGCTATGGTTGTCTTGCAGATCTTAGTCAGGTGAATAGAAAAGTTGTTGGATTTGTTTAAACGCATAAAAGGAATAAAGAGAACTTAACTAGGTTGATATGTTACAATGATAAGCAGATGGTTAAGGCTTGGAGGTGCTTTATTCTTCTGGATTAATTCTGGTCTTACTATTTTCTCAACTGTGAATGATTTCTTCTATGGCAGGCTGTATGTGATCAACGCCGGTTGAGAGGTCGCCAATGCTCCTCCAGATCTGAACCCCAAGGTTAGTGTGGATTGATTCTGATTGAGGGTGAAGCTCTTGTAGTCCATTCTTCTTAATTATCCTACTCAAAATACCACAGACAAAGTCGAATCTTCCAGATCAGAGAATGCTATGCCTTTGGGTTTGAGCCTCTACCACAAAGACTTGAATCTCCCTATACCTCGGCTGAACTGGTGTCTCGAGAAGTCCCTAACAAAGTCGTCGATTAGCCGTCTAAGAAATGTATAATCAAGCCAGTGGTTTAATGCTTTCTAGTTACGTAGTCACACGAACCCAAGAAGAACATGGGTGGTTATTAGGCACGGGGTCTTAGAATGAAGAACGAAGATACATCTTAGAATAGAGAATCAAACACGGATTGAAATAGAACAATAATACTTTTATTAATCCATAAAACTTAGCAGGGCTCCTCTCCTCAACCTAGGAGGTTTAGAAACTCATGCTGATAGAAAATACAATGATAAATGTGTAAAGTGTGTGTCCTCTCCTTGATGATAGGTGTAAAAATAATTAAATACTAAACTAATGACTAAGGATTACATTAAGAAGGGTGAAACAATCTTTTAGTGCTAAAATCCACTTCTGAGGCCCACTTGGTGAGTGTTTGGACTGAGCTTGATTAAGATCCACGTGCTAGGAGGCCTCTAGGGCATTGAACGCTGGCCAGGGGATCCTTTATGGATGTTGGACACTGGTCTCTTCTCCTTTGGACGCTAGACGCCAGAATAGGACAGGAGGCTGGCATTGGAAGCCAGTTTTGGGCCTTCAATTCTGAATCAAAGTATTGACTATTATATATTTCTGAAAAACACTGGATGTTAGCTTTCCATAACTTTTAAGAAAGCTCTATTTGGATGTCTGTAGCTCCAGAAAATCTCTTTCGACTGCAAGGAGGTCAGATTTGGATAGCATCTGCAGTGCTTTCTCTGTCTCTGAATCAGACTTTTTGCTCCAACTCTTTAATTTCAGCCAGAAAATACCTGAAATTACATAAATACACACAAACTCAAAGTAGAATCAAGAAATGTAAATTTTACACTAAAACCTATGAAACTTAATAAAACTTAAAGAAAACGTGCTAAAAGCTATATAAAAATGATGTCAAAAAGCGTATAAAATATCCGCTCATCAACATACAATTGGTGTCATGTTTTCGGTTATTGTAAATATGTTAATAGTGTAAATAGCTTACTTTTTGGTTACTTGGTTGTTTTTGCTAATACTTAGGTTTTTATTTTTTTTCTTGATTATTAATGTCTTTTGCTTTTATTTGCTACTTTCTCTATGGGCTTTCACCCTTGTTGCTTGGAGTTTGGATTTACTATGCTATAGGGTATGATGACTTTAAATTGGGATTGCATCATGAAGTGGGAGAAGCAATTGAGGGATGAACCGTATGCGTATGAGCGACACTCATGGCAACCACCTCCCCCATGTTATAATGAGTCAAACCCTCCCCAATGTCCATACAAAATCCAAAGATATGAACGGTACCCACTACACAACCCTCAACCACCAAACCTTCAGGCACCACATTACCCACCTTCATGAAATCTGAATGTTATATACCTTGTCACCAACCAAATGAACCATCACCTCCTTAGACACCACCTCAATACCCTCACCCACATAATACACCTTCCAGTTATACAACTTTTTTTCCAACCATTGAACTTTCTTTTTCACCAAAATGTAAAGTACCCCTTGCCCCAAGAACAACAAAATCTTCAAACTTTTCTCCAAGAGCAAGAAGAATTTCAAAAGAAGCAAGGGGAGTTCATGGCTACCATAGCTGAAGCGGTAAACCGCTTAGCCCTATTACGCTCAAGCAATCAAGACATTTTCTTTGAAGAATTTGGAGGATCAACTAAGGAGTGTAGTGAGGAGAAGAACATGGAGTCTAAAAGAGAAGAGGTGGAGTTAAGGCTTGAGTCACAAGAGGAAGAAGGTAAAATAATTGAACCACGAGAGGTAAATGGAGAATTGAGGGAGTTTGATCAAGAAGTAGATTTCATCATCAATGATTTTTTGTCCACTTGGTCAATTCCCTCAATGATCTTGATGAAACTTTCTCTTATGAGTTTGAGAGAGATATGGGTGGTGAGGAATAGGTGGTCACCCAAGAAGTGAAGGAATTCATGCAAGAGTCCAATAGGATGACTCCAATCCAAGGGCAATTTGAGTGGGTAACAATATCCTCCATGAACTTCATAGGCCCACATCAATTTGCTATCTTGGAAACAAATCACCAACTTAAGATCCTTCTTGAGGTGTTCAACAATGAAGGAATGGGTGTTGGTTGCAAAAGGAGTTCAAGGCTCACCAAGGAAGCCAAATCAAGAAGTTGAACTCGGAAGTGGTACAAAGTCCAATTAGGAGGAGTCCAAGAGTTAATTGGGTGCTTCAAAAAAAATTTAGGAGGTTGTTCATCCAAGTGCAAGAGCAAGAATCAACAAGAGGATGACCGAAAAACTAAAGTGTAGGATTTGGACATACGATTCTACAACCAACAATCTTGGGTCCCAATTGCTTGCTTGAAATTACTTGAGAGCTTGACGTACTTCGTTTGGGATCCCGGAGGATTTCGGAAAAGCAAACATGGATGGCAATTCAAGGAAGAGTGGAAGCACAAACCACCTTGACATAAGCTTCACTCAAAAAGTTCAACTTAAGGACTTTAAACCAAAGTGCTAGGTGGGAGACACTCCACCATGGTAACATCTTTCTAACTCTTTTCTCTTTTAGTTTTTTGCTTATTGAATTTTGTCCCTTTGAGTGGCTTAGTTTGATTTGATTCTAGGCTTAATTTAGTTGCATTTTAGTTAGACCATGTGATGAATGATATGTTTTGGGTTAAAAAACTTTGATTGATATCATCATTGGTGCCTTAGAGGCATTAAAAGTTTTGCAGAAACAGAGCATTGTGCGTACACACACTTCCCCTAATTTTTGACATTTGTGTATACGCACCCACCTGTATGTACACACACTTGTTTTCACACCCTCTGTTCAAAGTGCTTGCATTTGCTTGTGCAATTGTAGCCCAACACTTTTTCATTCTGTGTGAACGCACAGCTCTTGTGTGTACGCACACATGATCCTTTTATCCTGCTCAAAAAAAAAAGAAAAGACTCTTCTGTGCATACCCTTATGTGCATACGCACAACCTGTAACACCCTTCCTGCCGGCAGCGCTCGCACATCATTGTGCGTATGAGCACCCCCAATTTTGCTAGAGTGCATACGCACACGTTCTTGTGAGCACTTACACGTCCTTGTGCGTACGCACAAGTCACGTTCTGAATGTGAATTTGAAAGTTACTCTTTTGCTTCTGACCCAACTCTTTTTTTCTTCACCCTTCCGATCCTACCCCAGCCCAACCCAGTCCACCACCCCTTCTTCCGGCGATCCCGTTGCTGCCGCGTCGTCGCCTCCCTTTTCTCTTTCTTCTCTTTTCTTCTTCTTTCTTTTTCTTCTTATCTCTTTAATCTATTAATTAGTAGTAAAAAAAATATTTTTTGTCTCAATTTGTTTCCATATAAACAATATCTTTGGAGTATAGAGCTTATTAGACAGTTAATGATTTATTATTAATTTCATTCGATCTGATTATTAATTAGACTCAATTAACATGTGTTCCAATAGTGCACTGATAAAAATTATTATTAGTAAAATTTTTTAAATATTTTCTCTTAATAAATATAAAACAAATACATAAAACTTAAATTTTTTGTATTTTTAATAAAAAAAATTTTAATTTATAATTTTAACATATTTTCTTACAACACAAGTTAGCTAAACTCCTATTAATTTAAAAAATCTTTGTATAAGTGATACTGTTACTATATATATATATAATCATTTAAAAATTAAATTGGATCCTTTGATTATAGTTTGTCCTCTTTTTTCAAATAAATTAGACAATCCAATTTGGTTATTATTAGTTTAAAAAAATAACTTTATATAAAAGAACACCCAAACTTTCAATAACAATGTATTACACTACGAATTTGTTTGGGTAAGTTTCTAAAATTTTTTTTTAAGTTATCTTTTTTCAAAAAATTTTATAGAAAAGTAAAAGTAATTTTATATTTTAATATCTCTTGCAAAAGATCTTTTTATTTATCAATTATATTTGGGTATAATTATATAAAAGTATTTTTTTATTTATTTATTACGTGAAAAATATTTTTTTTAAAGAAAAAAGATATTTTAAAAAAAATAAATAAAATAAAAAAAAAAATTTTTTTCATTAAAAAAAGATATTTTTTTTATCAATTTAATGGTACACAAACAAACTCTACATATTTAATCCATATAAAAAAATTAACCCAAAAAGTATAGTTTCTTAAATAAAAATTGAAAAAAAAAGTTTTGCAATAAAATTTCAATAATATTAGTTCATTAAAAATTTATTATAAAATAATATTATGTATCCAAATTTTTTTATTAACTAAATTTAATTAAATTAATCTAAAATAATAAAAAATTGTTGTAATTAATATTATTTCTAATCTTATTATTTAATTTAGTTAAATTTAATTTATAAAAAAAATTAAATGTATAACATTCCTCCACATTATATCTCCCCATTCTTTAATGAATTGTCAACGTCCTTGAACAATCAGAACTGTTTTCTCCTATTTGACCAATCATCACACTAATTAATCAAGGAAAGTTGTTTTTTGGTAAAAAAAAAAATAAAGATGCACAGCAATTTCCTTCTGCGGTTTTTTTTTTTTTGTTTGTTTTGTCGCTAGCATATGCTTATTCATCTTTCTAGAATGAACATTTTCGCATTGCATAGTTCATAGTGCTACTCTACTTAGGATGTCAATGGGTCCTGCTCTCTGTCTCTGTCTTCAGAATTAATTTTCATTCTTATTCCTTTTTTGTTATAGAGAAATAATTGTCTTCTTCGCATTCCTTACATTTTTTGCGAGTTTCATTTTTCATCTCCTTATGTTTAACATTTATATGGAAACTATAATAAAAAATATAAAAAAAAATAAAAAATAAACTACAAAATATTATTACAAACACACAAATATATCTTATCTAAGATTATAAATCCAGAAATATAACATAACAAATCATAGTCCATAAAATAATGAAAAACTTGTTGTGTGAGAGGAGTTAAGTTATGTGGTTGGGTTATGCCCAGGCCCCCTTTGTTTCTTGGGGGATTTTAATGAAATTGCACATGTGGAAGAAAGGCGAGGCACTGATAGCTTGCCTTTGTCAGCGCAAGAGTTTAAGGATTGGATATATGATATGGGATTGGTGGACTTGCCAATTAATGACCGGAAGTTTACATGGTTTAGAGGACGCTCTTGTAGCCGTATTGATAGAGCCCTTGTTAGCCTGGAATGGCTTGAGGCGTTTCCAGAAACTCGCTTAAGAGGTGGTCCACGGAGATTGTCAGATCACTGCCCAATTATAGTGGAAGACAAGAGGATAAGGGTTGGACCGAGACCGTTTCGTAGCCTTGATACGTGGTTTACACATGAAGGGTTTCTAAGGATGGTTAAGGAGGAGTGGAGAGGGTCGGGGGATATACAATTCACCGATAAATTGAAGGCATTGACAGCTCCTTTGGTAAGATGGCATAGAGACAACTATGATGACATTGATAAGAAAATCATGAAGTTTGAAGAAGAGATCAAGAAAATTGATGACATGGTTGGTAATGGGACGTATGATGGAACAGTGGAAGCAAGGAGGAAGGCTTTAGTTACTTGCTGCGAGAAGTGGTATGTGAGGAAAGAAATACATTGGAAGCAGATGTCGAGGTCTAGGTACGCGAGGCACATGGATAAAAACACGAGGTATTTCCATAATTTAGCTTCTGCGAGAAGGAGGAATAATAGAATTGATACTCTGGTCATTAATGGAAGGTTGATAAGGAATCAAGCGAGGATTAAGATAGCCATAAGGGAGTTCTACAAAGAGCTATATCATCAAGAGAAGTCTCCGATGGTGGGGTTCAGGGATGGGCTGGTGGAAAGGATCGCCGAGGAGGATGCTAGGACTCTAGAGATGGTACCAACACCGGAGGAGGTTAGAGAGGTAGTATGGGATTGTGAATCATCCAAGGCTCCAGGAAGTGACGGTTACAACATGAATTTCATAAAGAAGTGTTGGGGCGAAATCGGCTCTGAATTCACCACAGTGGTAATGGACTTCTTCCAAACTTCTAGATTGCTGACATACGCCAATGTAACCTAGGTGGCGTTGGCCCCTAAGTTTTCTGGTGCTAAGGAAATCAAAGATTTGAGGCCGATTAGCATGGTGGGATGTGTGTATAAAGTTATCTCAAAGATGCTAGTTAGGAGGATGAGAGCAGTTATGCTAAGATTAGTAGGTGAGACACAGAGTGCGTTTGTCAAGGGCCAGAAGATTCATGATGGGGCGCTCATCGCATGCAAAACAGTTCAGTGGATCAAAATGAGGAAGTTGGAAGCTGCGATAATAAAGTTAGACTTTCAAAAAGCATATGGCAGAGTAAAGTGGAAGTTCGTAGACCTTGTACTACAGAAGATGGGATTTAGACAGAGATGGAGGGCATGGGTTATGGAGTGTGTGAGTTCCTGTTCTATGTCAATTTTGATAAGTGGCTCACCTTCTAAGCCGTTCAAGATGGAAAAGGGCCTGCGATAAGGTGATCCTTTATCTCCATTTTTATTCATACTCGTTGTTGATGTCTTACATAGAATGCTTGAGGAAGCAGTTAGAAATGGGCGCGTATCACCATTGTTGGTTGGAAGAGATCAAATTGAGTTGTCGCATTTCCAGTTTGCTGACGATACTATTTTGTTCTGTCCTCCTAATGATGAGACCATCAAGAATTACAAGAGGTTGCTTTGGTGCTTTGAGTTGATGTCAGGTTTAAGTATTAATTTTGAGAAGTCGAGTTTAATTCCTATTAACTGTGACGAACAGTGGGTACAGTGTATGTGCAGTGTGTTAGGTTGCAAGCAAGACTCCCTTCCAGTTAAATATCTGGGCATATCTTTAGGAGCGAACCCAAGACTGGTAAGACGTGGAAGCCGATAATAGACAAAGTAGAGGATAAGCTTAGCCTTTGGAAAGCCAAGGTGCTCAATAAAGCCGGTAAGTTGGTGCTTATCAAATCTGTGTTGAATAGCCTTCCGATTTATTATTTAAGCCTATATAAGATGCCAAAGGCTGTTGCAGAAAAACTGATATCCTTGCAAAGAAGTTTTCTATGGAGTAAGGATGATGGAAGGCCTGGTATAGCCTTGGTAAAGTGGGAAGTAGTGCAGACTCCTAAAAGGTTAGGCGGGTTGGGAGTTGGAGATGCTATGATACGCAATACAGCCCTTCTGTTTAAGTGGTGGTGGCGATTCTCTAAGGAAGAGTGTCCGTTGTGGAAGAAGGTGGTATGCTCTTGTAATAACTTGAATCCAAATGAGCTCCTATCCTCTCAGAAATTACCTGTTCGGGAGGGGTCCGTGGAAGGGTATATGTCAGATTCAGTTCAAGGATCAAGAAGTTAGGCAGAGGATGATTACTGGTTTGGCTATGAAGGTGGGTGATGGGAGACGTACTCGGTTTTGGGAGGATGTCTGGATTAGTGGAGGTTCTTTGAAAGATCGATTTCCAAGGCTCTTCTTTGTTTCAAACCAAAGAGGATCAGTGATAAGGGATTGTGGGTTTTGGGATGGGTTAGTTTGGATATGGAACTTCCAATGGATGAGAGAACTTTTCCAATGGGAGTTGGATTTAGTGAACCAGCTTCTTAATCCTTTGAGACTAGTCAAACTTGCATTTGGGAGAGAGGATAGAGTTGTGTGAAAATATGATAACAAATGCATTTTTTCTACTAACTCATTTGTGCAGGTGTTGCATGTGGAAATAGTTCCGGAGGATATATCAAGTTACAGCTTTACTAGGTCGATTAAGAAAGGGCTTGTTCCTCCTAGAGTAGAGCTATTTGTTTGATTTGGATTGATTGGCAGGGTCAATACAAAGGCGAGACTGCGTCGGCTAGGGGTTATTAGCCAACAAGACACTCTATGTGTTTTATGTAACACAAGCGATGAAAATGATTACCACTTGTTTCTTAGTTGTAGTTTTACTTGGCAGGTGTGGTGTGCTTGGTTATTGATGAGCGGATAATTTATACGCTTTTTGGCATTGTTTTTAGGTAGTTTTTAGTAAGTTCAAGCCACTTTTAGGGATGTTTTCATTAGTTTTTATGTTAAATTCACATTTTTGGACTTTACTATGTGTTTGTGTGTTTTTCTGTGATTTCAGATAATTTCTGGCTGAAATTGAGGGACCTGAGCAAAACTCTGAGAAGGAGGCTAACAAAGGACTGCTGATGCTGTTGGAATCTGACCTCCCTGCACTCGAAATAGATTTTCTGGTACTACAGAACTCCAAATGGTACGCTCTCAACTGCGTTGGAAAGTAGACATCCAGAGCTTTCCATCAATATATAATAGTCCATACTTTATTTGGGAATTGATGACGTAAACTGGCGCTCAATGCCAGTTCCATGTTGCTGTCTGGAGTAAAACGCCAGAAACATGTCACGACCCAGAGTTGAACGCCCAAAACACGTTACAACTTGGCGTTCAACTCCAATAAAAGCCTCAGCTCGTGGATAGACCAAGCTCAGCCCAAAAATACACCAAGTGGGCCCCGGAAGTGGATTTATGCATCAATTACTTACTCATGTAAACCCTAGTAGCTAGTTTATTATAAATAGGACTTTTTACTAGTGTATTAGACATCTCTGGACGCCTAGTCCTTAGACCATGGGGGCTGGCCATTCGGCCATGCCTGAACCTTTCACTTATGTATTTTCAACGGTGGAGTTTCTACACACCATAGATTAAGGGTGTGGAGCTCTGCTGTACCTCAAGTTTATATCTCTTAGATTCCCCAACAGAATCTTCGTGGTATAAGCTAGATAGATGGCGCCATTCATGGGAATCCGGAAAGTCTAACCTTGTCTGTGGTATTCTGAGTAGGATTCCGGGATTGAATGACTATGACGAGCTTCAAACTCCTGAAGGCTGGGCGTTAGTGACAGACGCAAAAGAATCAAGAGATTCTATTCCAACCTGATTGAGAACCGACAGATGATTAGCCGTGCTGTGACAGAACATAGGACCATTTTCACTGAGAGGATGGGATGTAGCCATTGACAACGGTGATGCCCTACATATAGCTTGCCATGAAAAGGAGTAAGAAGAAATTTGATGAATGTAATAAGAAAGTAGAGATTCAAGAGGAGCACAGCATCTCCATACGCCTATCTGAAATTCCCACTATTGATTCACATAAGTATTTCTATCCTATTTTATTTTATATTTATTATTAATTTTCGAACTTATCATAAACCAATTTAATCTGCCTAACTGAGATTTACAAGGTGACCATAGCTTGCTTCATACCAACAATCTCCGTGGGATCGACCCTTACTCACGTAAGGTATTAATTGGACGACCTAGTGCACTTGCTGGTTAGTTGAACAGAGTTGTGAGATTCTCTAACAGTGCCTGTAACTCTTTTGGTCCAACAACAACACTAAGCTGTTGGTGCCATTACCAGGGATTATTAAGATCCCAATTCATCATACCATGATCTCTTTGAGGTATTCTTGATAGAGCCAATATTTAAATTTCATACAAGTACAAAGAGACCAACTTTGAGGATCACAATTTCGTCCACCAGGTATCTTATGTTGGGTTACAATGGACTTGCCCGAGTACATTGAAGGAGCACTTTCAGGGTTGGACTGAGGTATAAAATAGTAAAGAGGAGCGCAAGAGATGGATGGTGTGTTTTTGTGCGATCATGTGGAACATCTGGTTGGAACAGAACCGAAGGATTTTTCAGAATAAAGAAAAAGGAGCTCAAGAGATTATAAGTTTGTCCTTCCAAAGCTTCACTGAGTGGTTAGGTGTTGATTCCTTTAGTTGTTGATGGCAATGCCGGAGATGACAGAGAGATATTTATGGTCAGATCGATTGGTTCAATTTCTTTTTGTTGCTTTTCTTTTACTGCACTTGCTCCACTCTTGTGTTTAGCTCTTTTCTTCAAAAAAAAAAAATAAAATCTTAAACAATAGGGTTAAGGTTTTTCAATAAGTGAAATTACTAAAAAAATCCCTATATTAGAAATAAAGTAAGAGTTATTAAGTAAATTTAAAAATTCAAGAAATTATTGGGGATGGGGCGGGGATCCCCGCTCGATTCCCCGCGCCTGTTTCAGAGGAATTTTACTCCTCGTCTCCATTCCCACAGAAAAAAATTTCCACCATTAGGGTCCATTCGGAACGATCCCGGATCCCCCTACTGGGATTTTTGACACCCCTAACTGTGCTAACATAATAGCATTATTACCCATTGATCAATCAACTATTTTATAAAAAAAATCCACAAAGCACCACAAACCCTGTATACAGAGAACTTAATAAACAAAAAATACTATTAAGAGACAGAATTAGAGCAAGCTGCTACAATAGTATATAGAACGAAATCATATGCATATGCCTTAATATAATTAGGAAAAGTATACGTTACCAATACTTAAGTCTGCCAACTATTACCAACAATCATTAATAATTAAAAAAATAACACTATTGAATAAATAATTAAAAAATAAAAAAATCTGAATTTGAATAATTTTGTTCAAAATTTATCCTAATTCTATTTTGCTTTCACCCATCCCTAAACCTTACCCTCTCTATGTTGTGCCTTCTTCTTTTTCTTCTTCTTCTTCTTTTCTTCTTCCCTCCTCAGCACCGATGTTGTCTCGTTGAGAACGCCACTTTACTCAGCGCCGGCATTGCCTCTTTCTCCCTCACCTCGGCGTCCTCCATCGCGCCGCACCACCCGCCCTCACGTCGCTCTCCTCAACTGTGCCTCAGTGGCCGCGTCCTTCCTCATGTAGTCCTCCACTCGCGGTGGCCCAACTGCCGCAGCATCGTCGCGCCGCCCTTTCATCGAAGGCACGCTCGCCACCCCAGCTGCCCGATGGCATCCTCCCCGCTTGCCACCGCGCTTGCGACCCTGCTCGCCACAACGCACGCCCACCAACATGGTAACTACTTCCTCTTTGCAGTGCTGTTTCAACTTTCAATTTTTATGTTCCTCATGTCAGTAATTTTTCAATTCTATTTTTTTTTCAGTTCAGAGTAAATAGTTATTTCATTTACTAGGCTTCAGGTGTTCTTTTTACGTTATTGGATTTTTTTAAGTTGGCTTTGCAATCTTTGTATGTTTTGAAATTTCAATTTTCTTCTTATTAGCTTTGCTATAAATTAAAACAAATTATTTGTTTGCAGTTCCATATTTTAATATGATTTGTGTAAGCTAATTTGTAAGACAGTATGTCCATATTAACTTCTTAGATCACTTAAATTTTGCAACTTTTCCAAAGATCGTAAGGATCAAGGATCATGGGAATCAATGGAGGGTCTATTCTACTGTTCTGCAAATATTGTTCCTCTGACTCCAATAAAGTTCTTGGAGAGAGTAGCAAGTTTCTGCAGGGAGAGAACATCACTTGTTTATGGTTCTTTTAGAGTATAAATGGGGTGAGACACATCAAAAGTGTTTGAAACTTGTACTAAGAAAAATATTAGGAAGCATCCTTAAATTCTTTAAGGTGAATGGATTCAATCATTGATGCTATTATATATTCAATGTTGTTTTGAAACAGGTTGCAACATTATCACCTAATGTTCTAGCAAAAGTATGAGCTGCATTTTGCAATCCTAATGGCTGGATCCATTATCTTCACCTTGAATTCGTGCCTAAATGCATCCATGGTTTCAGTCCCGCTGGAGCATTCACAAGCTAAGATCCTCTTTGTAGACTACCAACTGCTCGAAGTTGCACACAGCTCATTGAATCTGCTATGCAAAAGAACATCATCAAAATTGCCAATTCTAGTCCTAATTGCTGACTCTGATTTTGATTCAACAATTGACACTTCTTCAATTAGTTATGAGTATAAGATGCTACTAGCAAATGGTGACAAAGGGTTTGAAATAGTTAGGCCAAAGAGTGAAATGGATTCTATAAGTGTTAATTACACCTCTGGAACCACACAAGGCCTAAAGGAGTAGTTTATAGCCATAAAGACGCATATTTGAATTCGCTCGTGACAGTTCTACTATTTCGAATGGATCTCTTCCCGATGTATCTATGGACAGGTCCTATGTTTCATTGCAATGGATGGTGCCTTCCTTGGGGCATGGCAGTGCAATTCAAAACCAATATTTGTCTTAGGAAGGTAAAGCCTAAGGACATTTTTGATAATGTGACAAATTACAAGGTTACACACTGGGGGGGGGGAGCTCCTAAAGACGTGATCCAAGTGTAGCAGATAGAAAGTTATTTTTTGTTTAGCTAGTTGTATATTAATGATATAACAATTTTTTAAACTAGTTCTGGAATATACTTGGTGCTCATATTAAAGATTCTTCTCATATGCATGTTCTTTAATTTCACGATGATCATTTGGATGGAATGGTTTTTCATGCAGGATTATGGATACCTCCAGATCAGAGACAGATTACTCCGGCATTTCCAATGCATTTGGCAGAAGCATTTACTCCCAAAGAGGATGCACAATCATTTAACAACAGTTAGTCACTTTGAACTCACCTTTTGATTTTACCATTCTAGCACTGAGTAACATTTATCATTTGCAGGTATGTATATGAAGAATACTCCATTGTCATCAAACAACATGGGTGGTCCGAATCATATAACCTTCAAGTTTATTGACAGATTACTTCAGCACTTCAAATTTATAACCTTCAAATTTATTGTTTTGTTTGGTTTCATGAACGGTGAACTTTGGGTTGTACTCAATTATCTTCAGATCATATGACAAATAATTATTTATTTCATTTTTATTTCTGTAGTCTTGATTAAAATAAAGTTAGTCTTCTTTACTAAAGGTTTGGAATTGTATTCAAAGTTTAGGTTAGGGTGCGCCGGAGCAAATCTAAACCTTACCTGATTTAAAGTAGTTATGAAATTAATGACATATCCAAGTAAGTTTTAAACAGAAGATACATTTATTAAAAACACATCTATTAAAGGCACATCTAACAGCAGACACATCTATTAAAGACACATCCCTGTTTATGAAATCATTTAGTTAGAAGACACATCTATTAAAAACACTTCTAACATAAGACACACTAATTAAAGACACATCCAAATAAGTTTTAAACAAAAGACACATCTAACAGAAGATACATTAATTAAAGACACATCAAAATAAGTTTTAAACAAAAGACACATCTAATAGAAGACACATCCATAAAAGACATATCCAAGTATCAATTGGTTAAAACAAAACAAGTGTTTAACAAAAGTAAAATGATATCTTCTGAAAAAGCACTCCTTAACATATCATGAAAATTAGATAAATCTACTCTCTTCATTTCTAACAACTTCTGCTTGTATGATAATTAATCAAACAAAGCATCTTAAGAACCTATAAAAGAATAATTTAACAAAAAATAATGGCTCCACCAAGCTAGTACCATTTCTGCCTAAATGAATTCAAAGGACACAAGAGAATGTTATGACATTCTACTTCTTATTCCGAAGAACATACAAGTTGGCTTTCGACAAGTTTTTGGAGCATCTCATCATTTGTAAGATCAGGTGAGGAAAGGGTCTTATCAAGTCTTTCTCTATACTGCATAATCTTTTGTTTCTTCTCCATCTATGCATCTCCCAGAAAATTGGAACAATCCTTCTCTCAGAAATTCATGTCAAACACCATGTGATCAACCACTTACAAGCTCCTACTTTGCTCCTAAATCAACAACAGAAGAAATTCACCATAGTTATAAACAAAGACTAGTCATTCATGATTAATTCAACATCTCATTATAGTGAATTGGTATTTAGTAATGATAGATTTTTAGTAAATTCAATTCTATGGTGTTTCCATTATAGCATATAATCAATTAAAAGTCAATAAACTCATCACAGCATATAGCTAAAAAACCAAAAATATCAAGAGAAAAAACCAAAAAAACTCTCTAAAAATATCTCTTAATGCTACAATTTTATATGAACAAAATCAAACCCAATTTCAAATATATCTTAATACATGTACACTACCTTATGCAAGAAAAAATTAACAAACATTCAGAATAATAACATAGAAAAATAAGTTCAAATAAAAAACTCAAACATCTCTTTTTGCTTAATGACAACAAAAGAACATATATATATGTCAGTACTTTGTAGTAAAAGACAGATTCTAATACAACCTATTATTTTGCTTTTTCTATGCTTTACTTCTTCTCTGATTATTCCTCAACAAATCTTACATACAATATAAAATTGTAAAAAAAGAAATATGCGAATCTTAAGAGTAAATTTTGATTTAGCATATGCTTTTAGAAAATCAAACTACTTCTTTTTGCTTAATGACAACAATCAAATGTCCAAGGGTTACAACCAATTAACAATTCAACAGTACAAAACCAAAACTAATAGACAATTTAGCACACACCATCACTCTAAAGACACATATGTAGTAATATTCAATTGCTGCAATTACAAAAAAAAAACTTTTTCTCCCTTTTCCTTCTCCTTTTAAATTAGCATTGCAAAACATCGTTCCAAGTATACAATTGATATTTTCAATACCAAATATACCTTTATCACATTCAAAATAAGTTTTATCCAAGACATATAAACACAAGGGAATTAGTTTTCCATTCTTCCTTGTCTAACAGTAACCAAAATTTCAATGAACCATGTTATATGAATGTAATACCCAATGACATGCTCACATATGAAACCTATAAAATTCTAGGTTTCTAAAAATCGTAAAGTAGCATTTATCTCTTATTGCAACACAGGCGCCGAAGGAAAGACAGGTTGCATGAAGGGGCTCCACCGCGAAGCAGGAAACGACGGTGCGCTACGGGGCTAGGACGCGAGGCAGGGATCGGCGCTTGCTGGGGACCCACAAGTCGAACAGCAATGGGGCGCTGGTAAACTTCAGCTGCGGTGTGTGTACTGAGCAGAGCAAATCGAGATGGTTGCTGTCTGATGGTCCGGCAGCGTTGACTACTATTGATGGCGACGACCGTCGAAGACTGCACGAAGAAGAGGTTGCGCGACGCTAAAGGTGGAGAGTTTTGGATGTGGCTGCACAGTAGAAAGAAGTGGTCAATTTAGGTTTACAAAAGTAAATGAGGGACAATAAAATTGACCTAAGTTGATTTGGGATGTGATTTTCTAAATTTTATTGGGCTTTAGGGTCCAGCCCAACTCAAATTAGCAGATCTTGGTAGATACTAAGTTGGTAACGTAGCACTACTGATATAATTAATTAAATTCCTCACTAAAAGAATATAATAAATAAATAAATAATCTCTGAATCTCTCTCACTCTCGCTCTTTTGTATTTTACTCGCCCTCTCTTTGAGATCTATTCCCCTTACTTTAAAAACAATGAATAAAAAAAATTTACTACAGAGGATATCCCTAGATCCTTCTTCTTCTTATGCACTAGAGTTAGAATCGTAGCTATCGGCTAAATGACACCGTTATGTTTTGTTATGTACACTTACGGTGCAACAAAAACGGATTATTGGATCGGAGCCTCTGTCTTGTCTCTGTTGTGACAAAAGCAACACTTTCCGCAGCAGAATAATAGTTCAGAATCACATAAAACACACCATCACGTTCATGCAATGCTGATCACTCCATAAATGTTGAGATTGTGATGATGATGATTATGATGATTATTATTTTGGCTTTGATTCACCAATTGGTGATGACACCTCATAAACCCTTCAATTTTGTTATTGTTGAACTTCCAATCCCCAACAATAACCCTATCTTCTCCTTCTTCTTCTTCTTCTTCTTCTTCTTCTTCTTCTTCTTCTTCTTCTTCTTCTTCTTCTGATACTAACGTTGTCGATTCATCTTCTTCTTCTTCTTCTACTTTGAATTCTTGTTGTGGTTCTTCTTCTTCTTCTTCGTCTTCGAGATCATCGTCGCATTGATCTGGAACAAGAAACATCTTCAACCTTCCGTGTTCTCTCGAAGCGTAGAGAATCTCAGGTCTTTTGATTCTCACTTTGTTGAGTTGCAACCTTCCATTCTCCCTCACCGGAATAAGAGCGAAACTCGCTTGTCCCTTCTGGTTCAACGAAGAAAGCGGCGGAGGAAATGACAGAGCAGCCGCTGCCGCCTTCGAATTCCTCAATAACTCTCTTCTATTATCATTCCTATTATCCTCAACATCAAGATCTTCGATCTTCTCCGTTATCTTTTGATCTTTGTCTTCACCGTCCACTAGCGTTTCCTCGATGCTCTCAAACCCTAGACTCTCGGTGCAGAACGTCCGCTTGCAATTGCCATCGGTCTCTTCGTCAACAACCACGGTTTTCGATGGCGGAGGAGGAGGAGGAGAAAGATCGGTGATCGCCCGCGCCAAGATTTGCGAAGAGGATCGGTTAGAAGTCTTGAAACTGTTCTTGAAGGCGCTGAAAACATGGAAGAAGAGAGAATAGAAATGCTTCTTGAATATATGAAGAAGAAAAGAAAGAGGAAGAGAAAGCGAAAGAAGAATAGGAAGGTACAAAAAAAATATCGTCATGAATTGTTCCGGGATCAATAATGTATGTTTCTCAAATCAATCTTATTTTAAAAAAGAATAGAGGAAAAAAGGATTAATAGAAGAGAGTAGTGATGTGTGCTGTGTCCAAGAGAAGACAAAAGAAGAGAGATGGCTAGGGTGAGGGTCTTAATATCAACACCCTCATCCCAAAGATAGAGAGAGATATATAGTATTATTATTTATGTATGGATAATGGTGAAGATGTGAAGAGATAAGAGAGAGTGGGGAAAAAATCAAAGAAGAAGAAGAGTGTGAAAATTGATTAAGACGAGAGGGTATGTTGATGTTTGAGCTGTAGTGAAAAGAGCGAAATTAGCTAATTAGTAAACGGTGCCGAGTTCCATGTGAGATGCCCCTATTATTTCTCCCAATTTGGCACATTGCCAATTTCCCTTCCTCACTTTTCAAACCCTATCCTCACCTTAAATAGTGAGCTGAATGATGAAATTAAAAAACATGGAAACTAATTTTAGGGTGTTTGATGAGGAACTGGAAAAAGTAATTTAATTTTGGAGAGAATATAAGATATTCTATTATATTTTTTTGGATACTTTAAAAAATATTTTTTTCCTTTGAGAATTAAGAAAGGATTTTGCCAGTGTGAATGATGTATTTTAGACACAAAAAAAAGAGGTATTTCAAATTTTACTTATTTCAGAAGGATTTTTTAAAATTTTCAAACTTTTTTTGATATTTCAATTTATTCTGTTTTTTATTTTTTCTTTCCTTATTTTCTTCCAATTACCTTATGAAAGTAATGTAATTATCTTATTCAAAGAAAAAATCTTATCAATTCACGCAAGAAAATTATTTTATCTAAACAAAAATTTTGAAGAAGGAATTTAGTTAAAACATTTGAATACTGTGTTTGGATAGGGTAATTAAAAGAAGAAAATTAATTTTAGAAAGGATTCGAAATATTTGTTATTCTCTTTCGTTTCGGTATCAAAAAAGATTCGAAATATTTTATGATAAAATCATATCTCTGCATATTTAATTGAAAATTTTATAACAAAAAATTAAAAATTTAAAATAATTTTGTATGAAAGAACGTTTAAATAGCTATTAGAATTTATTATTTTTTCTCATCAATTAGTCATAAATATTTAAAAGTATGAGATAACATATATTATTGAATTACTAAAATAAAGAAATTGAGTTGATGTCTAAGTGTGTGTTTGGCAGGGTGAACGCGGATATGGACAAAATCGCGATTCGATCCGTAATAAAATCATCGGATTGGATATCGGATATCGGATATCGGATGTCGGATATCGTCGGATATATTCGCAAAATACAAAAATATTTTTAAAAGTTTATTTTTATTAAAAAATATTAATGAAATTCTTTTTTTCTACCTACTTTTCTTAAATAATAAATTAAAATAATACAACATATATGATAATTATTAGTTGATTGAATAAAATATAAGAATATTTATTTATTTATTTATTTATTTTTGCGGATCTGCGGATATGCAGATGGGTATGTAGATACGTACATAAAATTCGCAATCCGATCCTATAAGTGTGCGCATCGGATCCGATTCGATCCGATAGCCTTGTGTATTGGATCTATATCCGCACTTTTTGGATCGGATTCGAATAAATACTACGGATATCCATGAACACCCTAGTGTTTGGATTAAAGTTTGTAAAAGATAGTTTGCACAAAATTGATTTTAGATAAAAGTGAGCTGGTATTAATGTGATTTATGTTGGACAACTTTATATCAAAATGGATTGTAATAAAATAAATGTTGTTTGGATTATGTTGTTCAAAATCACTTTTAAGTGAAATTTATTAAAAAATATAAATTTAAATAATTATTTTAGTTTAATTTAAATATTTAAATAAATTTTATGAATCACTTTTATAATAAAAATTAATATTTAATTACTAAATTAAAAATAATATTAATAAACTAATATACAAGAATTATACTTACAAATTTTAACAGAGCCAAACAAAATTTTTTTTATACAAAACAAAAATAAAAATTTCATACAAAAATTTAATTATATATTTAAAAGATTTGAGTACTAAAAAGACTACAAAAAAGAAATAAAGGGTAGAATTGATAAAAAAAAATTCAATTTCAACGAGATTCTTTGAATGCATGTTGAGAACGTAAAATTACTTTAGCGTTTAGAGTAAAAAAATCCAAACATAAAAAAGAAGCATTCATTGCATTCAAACATGCTTTTCTTCTCTTCAATGCTAAACCAAACACAGCTTAAGTGATAATAAAAAATAGTTACTCTTTTTTAAAATTCAATGATATTTTTATTAGTTTAATTTTAATGCATTGACAATATAAAGTCACATCTATTTTTTTATGACCATTCGCGCGGTCAATATAAAAGGTAATTATTTTATTGATGTAGCGTTATATAATTAGATGCACGTATAAAACTACTTTGATAATACTTAAAAATTAAATTCTATTTTTATAAAAAAATTTAATTGCCTAAAATAGGGATATTAATTTTCCCTTCAAGTGAAGGAATTTAAATTTCTCTTTCTTAGGAAAGTACAAATCTAGACCCGATCCAAAAAACCTATGGTATTTATCCGATGCGAAATGTACGGACATAATTCGATCCACAAATTTGTCATATCGGATTCAATTCGATTTGTATATAAATAAAACTAGAAAACATATTTTAGATATGTATCCACAAATTCGATCTGGGACTTACTACCCGTAAATACAAATATAAAATTGTAACAACTCTAATTTTTGCATTAACGCAAGTTTTTTAAAATAATATTTTGGAGTGATTAATTTTATTATGATGAGTCGATTTCAAACTCCGAAATAAAATAGATAGTAATATAATTTTATTATTATCTTATTTATGTATTTTACTTGCTCTAATTATAATAAAACTTAGATAATAATATTAATATTATTATTAAATTCGACTTTTACCAGTAAAAATTAATTATTGGTATTTCTTGATGAGTTTAGAATTGCTAATGTTTCGTCAAATATCTTTTAATTTCTAAATTATTAATGTCATTTATGTTAGTAATTCATACATATTTAATCTTATTATTATTATTATTATTATTATTATTATTATTATTATTATTATTATTGACCGAAAGAAGAAAAAAGAAAGAAAAGAAACATGGAATCACATTAAACAATAGCATTTCATGTTACACAACCTTAATCATCATCATATATTATTCAGCATATCTCTTAATTCTTTTTCCAAGTGACCGAACAAAATAAAAAAAGAAAAAAGGAAGCTCGTGACACCTAACTACTTATTATTGTAAGCATGACACCTAATCAATCTATATCATATTAATCATCATCAACTAACCTCATTTGGTTTTTATTTTATGCACGGTGAGAAGAGAAGTGACCTAGAGTGAGAGAGAGAGAACTGTAACTCCCACCGAACTTTTAGCTTCGATTTCTTGCGATCTGTAACTCCAATAAAAAATTTAATCTGGTAAAAATGTTCGTATTCTCCTCCTCTACACATTGGCGTTACTTTTGTCCAGTAGAAGTCGATGGTGAGGTAACTTCCTTACCCCTTGAATTCGGTCAACTAGAGTTCTAGGAAGCACAGACAATTCCGGACATTTTCTTCTTCGATGGCTCGGTCAGAAGGCATCTCTAAAACTTCGAGTATTTTGATTTCGTACGATGGTAGGTTTTGGTAAATTCTCATCGGTGAAATTGCTATTTGGTAAGTGAATTGATGTCGTGATTACTTGTCGATTGAATTTGACTGAATTTATATTGAATTTTTGTGATATATTGATATTTGTGATAAGTTTGATGTTTGGAGGGTTTAAGTGTAGCCAGGAACTGAGTTATTCTGATGAATTTGATTTCTGAATGACGATAGGATAATTTAAAAATGTTGAAATTTGTCTGTTTTGATCTATTGAAAATAATTTGAAAAGAGTGTGGAAAATAGTTTAGATGGAATCCGAGAAGGGTGGCAAAGTCCGAATTTTAGAAGGAATGCCACCGAAATTTTGTTTTAAGTCTTAAGAATTTATTTGAAATTTTATTTAGAAGAAAAAGATTGAATTTAAGAACTTGTAGTATTTGATTTTCGATTTATTAAGAAAATAATTATATGTCGGATTTAATTCATTTAAGAAAAGTATTATGTTTTAAGTTTGATTTAAATAAGAAAAGGGTTTATGTTTTGAATTTTACTTAAGGATTTTGTTCGGAGAAGTATTAGTGAACTTTAAAAATAAATAGTTAAACTGCTGATGTGAAAATGTTAAGCCATGGGCTTTTTGTGTAAATGGTTGTACGGGGATGCCCGTGTATATGGAATGGCTTCCAGGAGAAAGGGGCACATGCTTTAGATGGAGAATTAGCGCCTGCAAGTACTTGCAGAGGTCATGTTTGGCATACTTCAGCTGGAGAATCAGCACCTGCAAGAGGTTGAAACCTTGCAGAGGTTATGCTGCTGGAATGCCTTATCTGACTTGCGAGTCGGATTGCGTCGGGTGCGGGTCAAAATCGACAAATGAACTCATTACCTGCGATGGGACTAGACATGCATCATCCTTGTTGTGCATTTGCATTTTACTTGATGTGGTGAAATTGTTTGTGATTGTCTTCCTGTGTTTATGCATTCCTTATTGCTACTTTAAATTGTGGTAATTAGATACTTCTCTGTGACACTTGTATATTTTATTGTGAATTACTTGAACTGTGGTAATCCTGACTAAACTAACTACTCTGACCCTATTAAGAACTCCCCAATTCTTACCCCTTTTCTTCCTCCCTTTCAGATGGAGACTGGAGTTATATTTTATGAGATGGACCTTCCCTATATATATGAGGACATTGTACAGTATAGGTTTTACGTAATAGGTGCGGAGATTAGGGCTCGTATGTACATTCTGTGTGATCACCCCTTTCGTCACCCGATTGACACTCTACAGTTTAGCCCCGACATGCCCTACGAGTTCCCGCTGCAGTGACTCCACCCGGATGCTCCATTTCACCCGTTTCATGACGGGCCGGTGCCTCATCAGTATCCCGATTAGCCTGCAGATCAGGCGGACCCTGAGACTGAGCTCATGGAGGAGCATATTCTAGAGTCTGTACCAGAGGAGGACATCCCAATAGAGCAGATCTCAGTATCGTCATCCAAGCCATCTTCTGAGGAGTCGCTCACCGCCTCAATTAATGGACTGGCGAGTGCTGGTCAGACCAGTAGCATGAGTGCCAGTGCCCCTCCTGAGATTATGGAGATTTCCAATGAAGAGGACAAGGATTCTGAGGAGTGTTCTGATGTGATTGTGATCTCCTCTGACGATGATAGCTGAGGCCTAGGAGTTGAGGTTGTGTCTTTTGATAGTTTTTATGTTAGCCTAACTTTTGTGTTAGTCTCTCACTTTAGATTAGACTCACTGAGAGAGTAGGGTGTACATAGTTGACTAGGCTAGTTCGAACGTCAGCTTAGGGATTTTCTGTATGAACCAGGGCCCGGAATGTCGATTTGTACATAGTAGCAAGATGTGAAGGGTTGTATGCTAACTTATAACGGTACCTTTATGTGTATGTATGATCTATGCTATATGTTATGATTATATGTAATGCTGGCCTTGTGTATGTTTTATTTAATTCCCCATTATGGCTTGCGTATGTTTAATTAGAATTTTTTTGTAAAGTAAAAGTTTTTTTCTCCAAAAAAATTCGATAGTGTGCTAACACGATTACATGCTTAATATGAAATAGCTAAAGTTTAATTTTAAAAAAGAATTCAAATTTTGTAAATTTTTTAATTTTGATGTTTTAAAGATATTTTCAATTTTTTTACTAATAATATTTGATTCAATTTGCAAATTTATCAAGTGGTTTTTATCAAGTCTTTATCCACTTATTCATATGATTAGCATGATATTACAATTCCTTCCAAAAGTTGTTCTATGGTTGAAAACTTGCTTCTTAGAGATCTTTTTATTGTGTATTTTAATTCTCCTTTTTACCATTTGATGCCTTGATATGTGTGTTAAGTGATTTCAGAGATTACAAGACAGGAATGGCTTGGAGAACAGAAAGGAAGCATGCAAAAGTGGAAGGAACACAAGAAATTGAAGGAATTGCAAAGCTGTCAACCTGACCCTCTCACACTAAATCGATCATAAATTGAGCTATAGAGGTCCAAATGAGGCGGTTCTAGTTACGTTGGAAAGCTAACATCCGGGGCTTCGAAAAGTTGTTATAATTTGCTATAGTGGTCATACAGCTAGGCGACGCGAAAGCGTGCTCCACGCGGATGCATCGTAGTGACGAAAATTAGCATGACAGAATTCGCAATTAGCGATTTCTGGGCTGTTTCTGGCCCAGTTCTCGACCCAGAAAACACAAATTAGAGGCTATAAAGAGGGAGAATGCATCCATTCATGGGAGAAGCTGATAATTCACAATTTTAGGATTAGATGTAGTTTCTAGAGAGAGAGGCTCTCTCCTCTCTCTTAGGTTTTAGGATTAGGATTTCTCTTCTACTTTTAATTCTTCTAGTACTCTAGTTTATTGATTTTCCCTTGTTGATTATTTGATGTTGCTATTTGGTTTATGAATTCTCATGTTTAATTTGATTTTTCTATTTAATACAATTTGAGGTGTTTTATATTTATGATTTTAAATTAGCTTTTTACACTCTTAGCTTTGGTTGAGTAATTGGAGACACTTGAGTTATCAAACTCATTGTTGATTGAAAATTAGAATTCTTTGCTAATTGATTCGAATTCCCCTAACTATAGTCTTTTCTTTGGAATTGACTAGGATTTGAGGAATCAAATTGATTTATCCACTTAACTTACCTTCATAATTAGAGGTTAATAAGGTGGGAGCAAAATCCAATTCTCACCACAATTGATAAGGATAACTAGGATAGGACGTCCAATTTTCCTACCTTGCCAAGAGTTTTTCTAGTTATTAATTTATTTTTCATGCAATTTATTTTCCCTGTTCAACCTTTCAAAAACCCAAAAATATTGTTTTCCATAACCAATAATAAATCATACTTTCCTGCAATTCTTTAAGAAGACGACCCGAGGTTTGAATAATTCGGTTATAAATTTTATTGGGTTTTGTTACTTGTGACAACCAAACTTTTGTACGAAAGGATTCTCTGTTGGTTTAGAAACTATACTTACAACGCGATTATATTCTTGTGAATTTCTTTACCGATAGAAATCCGATCGTCAAAATGGCGCTGTTGTCGGGGAATTACAAACGTGTGCCTTATTATTGGTTATTGTAAATATTTTCTTTTTCTTGTTTAATTTTTTTTGTTTTTATTTTTAATTTTTACTAGTTACTATGAGTTCTCACCCCCATCGCTTTGAGTTTAGTTCTAATAGTGTTGAAAGGAATGGAAGCTTTAACAGGAACATGCATCAAGGTCAAAACAATCAAAAATGGACGGAGCCACGATGATCTGATCAACCCGTTAGGAAACAACACCCTCCAAGATACCATGGACCATGACCGTTCCAGAATGCATGTCAAGACAGTAGTTATGGTGGACCCTTTCGTGACAACCAACACCCACCAAATTACTATGGTCAAGAGCCATTCCGAGGTGTATACCAAGATGACAAATATAGTGGACCCCCCCTGTGGTTACCAACAAGCCCCATCATATGTCTATGAATCACCTTCTCAACATAGCTTTGAACCACCACACTCACAATCCCCCTACCACCATTCACCTCCATTTGACCCTAACCCATATCCACACCAATTCCAATCAAATTACTCCCAAGAACCACCACTTCCCTATGCACCATATCCATATCCATCAACCCAGGAATCTATCGAGGAACATCTCAAGGAAATAGTAGAAAAATTTCATGCAACCCTTCACCAATTGAATCAAGCGATAAATCGATTACCTCCCCGACGTTCGGACACTCAAGGAACTCCCACAGCTCCATGTGGACAATCTAATGAAGAACGTAGCATGAAGAAGTTACTAGAAACTCCAGTAGATAGTACGGAGCATGACTTTGTACTAGAACAAGTGGAGGAAGCTGTCATTATAGAAGAAGAGGAGTTGGTTGAAGAGTTAGGAGACGCTGAACCTCCGTGGGAATCCAGAATTGAGGAGAATTCCAACAAGGATGTTGCAATTGATGTTAAGGAGGAGAGTGCACAACCCCCAAAGCAGGTATTTTATGAAGAACTGGACGGAACAACTCAAAAAGCAGGTTTCCTTGATGATGATAATCATAAGTCAAGTTCTCCTAGTAATGAACTTGCATCCGCAAGTGAATTCTTTGAGATAGAAGAATCTTCCCCAAGTGAATATGAAGATGATGCAGAGGTAGACTTTTCTTAACCTCCCAATTTTGACTCAAGTAATGAGGAAGATATCGAAGACTTTGATCAAGACGTGGTTGCAGCTGAAGAAATTCGAAAAAAGTGGAAGAATTCACAGAAGACTACAAGGGAGTAGAGCTTGCAAGACCACTGGAAACACCCATTCCAAGGCCATTACCGCCCAATACAAACTTCAAGTGGGTAAAATCCTTAGCTTTTATCTTTACTTTTCCACTTGAATATGGTTTACTTGAAATAGATGGGCATCTTAGAGCTCTTTGCGGCTTTAAGAGCAAAAGGGAAATGACTCGCACTCATAACTGGTATGCAAGATTCAATGAGGTTTCACACTTCAATTTGAGGAGCAAGGATTGGTACAGAGTTTGATTAATTGGGTCTCGGAAGATGTTTGGCTATCCTTATGAGAATACAACTTCCAAACCACCCGGCTGAAAAAATATAAATCGAGACAAAGATGGGTGCAAAAGCAAGGTTTGGGATCCTGGAATCTGTTTTGACATTCATCACCCCGGAAGCCCGAGAACCTGTTTGAAACTGCTCAAGGGCTTTACATGCCTTGTTTGGGACTCCGGAGGCTGTTGAAATTCCAAACACTGGTGGAGATTTTTGGATGAATACAAACACAAGACACCATAACAGGAAGCTCATCAATTGTCCAACTTAAGGACTTTAACCAAAAGTGCTAGGTGGGAGACAACCCACCATGGTATGATCATTCCATTTTCAATTTTATTTCGTTTTGTTTGTTTTTAAGTTTTATTTTATTTTATTCTATTTTATTGAACCTGGAATTATTCATAACATCCATATCAGCATTGCATTATGCATAATGCAAAAAAAAAGGTGAAGCACGCAACCGCGTCGCTCACGCGTCCGCGTCAAAGGAGAATTAGCGAAAAAGGGATTTGAACAGAAAGTCACGCGGGAGCGTGGCTGGAGGCATGCCTCAGGCACAAACACGCCCACACGAACGCGTCCCTGACGCGTCTGCGTCGTTTGTGAATCCAGCCCACCACGCGATTGCGTCACCCACGCGAACGCGTGACCCCACGAAATCGACGTAAATGGGTGTATGGCAGAATGTTAGGCTGGAATGGGGCTGGAACCATGCTAGGAGCACAAGCCCTACCACGCGAACGCGTGCCCTACGCGTTCGCATCGTTTTTCAAAATAGGCCATCCACGCGATCGCGTCTCCCATGCGACCGCATCATCCAAAATTTTGGCAAATTGAGTTTTTAACCAGAAAGTTGCGCGAACGCAAGGTTGCCCTCGCGCCAATGGCACAAATCACTTCACGCAAATGCGTGCCCCACGCGTCCGCGTCACTTCAAAAACGTGCTAACCACGCAAACACGTGCTCCACGCGTCCGCGTCACATGCGACGCGCAGTTTATCCAGATGAGCGCCAAATATCTTATCTTTTCTTCCCCAAATCTAAATCTTTTCTTTCCCTTCTTATTTTTTTCTTCCTTCTTTCTTACTTTCTTTTTCTTTATCTCTTTAGCTTCTCATCCTTGTTTTCCTTCATTCTATTTTACTTAATTCATCTGCATACTTTCATTCATTGCATTTTAATTTTGTGCATATTTTTATTTTCTTTTCTAAATTTATTATTTTTCCATTGGTGTTAAATGTTCTTATTCAACTGTTGCATCTTTTCTTGCATTATTCTAGTACTTCATGACTTGTTTTATTCTGATTGGGTATTATTATTCATAAGTCAATGCTAATTTTTATAATACTGGTATTTCTTTTGCATTGACATGAACTTATACTATCTTGCATTACCCACACTCTCTTCCCTTTCGTTGCAATTTTTGCACCATTGATATGCCATGTACTTTTACTGTTTTCTCACTTACATGTTGTAGCTACCATGTAATTGAGACCCTTATTATTTGGCATTACCCACTCATATTTTATTTGTTTTCTATCATTGTTTTTGGGTTCCTGTTCTTCTTTTTTTCTCTTGTTTCAGGCTGGTCACCGACGAAGAAAAAAGGAAGAAACTTCTATATGGGGCAACAGACAAGTCCATCTGCACAACCTTTGGAGAAAAGCATCAGTTGGAGCAACCCGTCCACCTGCACATCTTAGCATGCACCGAGGACGGTGTAATCTTTAAGTGTGGGGAGGTCGATACCGACTTCCATGGGTTAGTTACTTCATATTTTAACACCAATGCTTAATTTTTTTTGTTAAATTAGTTGTTGCATTTGTATGTTTGTTTGATTTTGTGCATATTTTACCAACTACTTGGTTGAAGTAATATTTTCTTTTTCAAGAAACCTTTTATAGCATTCACTAATTTGAATTAAAATTTTTGAGAAACTTGTTTGAAGAAATATTATACTAGAACATGGTTTAGAGCTCGAACACACAAAACCTGTGAGATTTTTGAGCTTATTTGAATTGATTGCATTTTATCAACCAATATTTTATTTTTGGTGTGTGTTGTTCTCTCTAAAATTATGATATCTATCTTGCTTAATTCTATATTTCTATTGTTTAATATATGCATGCACTTATGTGATTGAGGCCTTGTTTCACTCAACTTACATACCTATATGGCCTTATCCTTTTATTATCCTTTGCAAACCAATGTTGAGCCTATTTTACCCCTTTGTTCTTTACTTTAGCACATCATTAACTCTAAGCGGAAAACAATAATGTCCTTAATTTGAATCCTTGGTTAGCTTAGACTAGTGAAAGTGCTCATAAATTAAGTGTGGGAAAAGTGGGTTTGGAAACGTTTGGTTTGGGAATTGAGTATGTTAGACTTTGTGTGAAAATGTGAAAAATGTTAAGAACATGTTTATGCATTCAACACCTTAATCATATGCATTGAAAAAGAAAAAATATATTAAGAAAAGAAAAATAGAAAAAGAAAAAAAATATAAAAAGAGAAAAAGAAAAGAAAAAGAGCAAATAAACAAAAAGGGGACAAAATGCCCCAAGTTAAAGTAATAATATCAATGCATATGAGTTGTACTTAAATTTGGGATGCATGAATATGTGGTAAACATAGTTAATGGGCAGTTAGATCTTGTATTGTAATTACATGGATTGTCCTAAGTTAGGTGGGAAAAGTTTAAGTTAATTAAGGATTCAGATTTTAGTCCACTTGGCCAAATACAATCCTACCTTGACCCTAACCCCATTACAACCCTTAAAAGACCTCTTGATATGTGTATCGGTACATTAAATTTTAGTTGATTGTTAGATGAAGAGAAAGCCTTAGAAAGCAAGATTAGTAGAGAATTGAGAGATCGAACCTTAAACACCTGAGCGATTAGAGTGCATACACTTCTAGTGAGGGTTCGATGCTGGATTCTTTGTTCTCGGCTTTCATGAGCTATTTTCTTCTGCAAGTTTACTTGTACTTTATTTTGTGATTTGAATTAGTGAAATCCAGTTCATATCTATTCTTGAAATATTTATTTACTTTTTCACCAAGTAGGTAGAATCATTTTTGCATGTAGCTGCATTCATATATATAGGTTGCATTTCATACATTCTACCATTCCCCTTCACTCTCTTATAACATCTCTTGAGCTTAGCATGAGGACATGCTAATGTTTAAGTGTGGGAAGATTGATAAACCACTATTTTATGGTTTATCTTGTGTTTAATTGAGTGGTTTTTATCAAGTCTTTACCCACTTATTCATATGATTAGCATGATATTACAATTCCTTCCAAAAGTTGTTCTATGGTTGAAAACTTGCTTCCTAGAAGTCTTTTTATTGTGTATTTTAATTCTCTTTTATACCATTTAATGCCATGATATGTGTGTTAAGTGATTTCAGAGATTACAGGACAGGAATGGCTTGGAGAACGGAAAGGAAGCATGCAAAAGTGGAAGGAACACAAGAAATTGAAGGAACTGCAAAGCTGTCAGCCTGACCCTCTCGCACTAAATCGATCGTAACTTGAGCTATAAAGGTCCAAATAAGGCGGTTCTAGTTGCGTTGTAAAGCTAACATTCGGGGCTTCGAAATGATATATAATTTACTATAGTGGCCATACAGCTAGGCGATGCGAATGCGTGCTCAACGCGGATACATCGCAGTGACAAAAATCAGCGTGACAGAATTTGCAATCAACAATTTCTGGGCTGTTTCTGGCCCAGTTCTCGACCTAGAAAATACAGATTAGAGGCTATAAAGTGGGAGAATGCATCCATTCATGGGAGAAGCTGATAATTCACAATTTTAGGATTAAATGTAGTTTCTAGAGAGAGAGACTCTCTCATCTCTCTTAGGTTTTAGGATTAGAATTTCTCTTCTACTTTTAATTCTTCTAGTACTCTAGTTTATTGATTTTCCCTTGTTGATTATTTGATGTTGCTACTTGGTTTATGAATTCTCATGTTTAATTTGATTTCTCTATTTAATGCAATTTGAGGTATTTCATATTTATGATTTTAAATTAGCTTTTTACACTCTTAGCTTTGGTTGAGTAATTGGAGATACTTGAGTTATCAAACTCATTGTTGATTGAAAATTGGAATTCTTTGCTAATTGATTCGAATTCCCCTAACTCTAGTTTTTTTCTTAGGAATTGACTAGGACATGAGGAATCAAATTGATTTATCCACTTAACTTACCTTCATAGTTAGAGGTTAATAAGGTGGGAGCAAAATCCAATTCTCATCACAATTGATAAGGATAACTAGGATAGGACGTCTAGTTTTCATACCTTGCCAAGAGTTTTTCTAGTTATTAATTTATTTTTCATGCAATTTATTTTCCCTGTTCAACCTTTCAAAAACCAAAAAATATTGTTTTCCATAACCAATAATAAATCATACTTCCCTGCAATTCCTTGAAAAGACGATCCGATGTTTGAATACTTCGGTTATAAATTTTATCGGATTTTGTTACTTGTGACAACCAAACTTTTGTATGAAAGGATTCTCTGTTGGTTTAGAAACTATACTTACAACGCGATTATATTCTTGTGAATTTCTTTACCGATAGAAATCTGATCGTCAGCGCCATTACTGAGGATCTAGTAATCAACACCGTACGATGGCGGATGGCATCCCGGAGGATGGACATAGGCTTTCAATTCTAAAGCCTAAGAAGAAGAGCAATATAACAATGAATGAGCGTTGGTCATACCTCCCCGAATCGATAAAAGGAAAGGCGTTGGCAGAGAGCGCATCCGTCAAACCTGGAAGGACACAGGATAAGCTCAAAAGTCCACCGATATGAAGGATTCGGGCGAAGAGATCCTACATAAATTATGGAACTTGTCCATGAACATCAAGGTTGGATGGAACAACTCTGGCAGGAGCTAGAGCGACAACGATAATCTGAAAGAGCCCTGAGAAGGGAGGTACGACGACGAAGAAAATTAGAAGAAAAACTCTTGAAATTAAAAGCCGAGTTCAAGGGTAGGAGAGCCCGAGAAGATCGAGAAGAAATGCCACTAGCAGGTGAAGATCCATTTATAGAAGAGATCATGCAGGCTAAAGTTTACAGAAACTTTAAAAGGCCAGACATGGGCTTCAATGATGGAATGACCGACCCGAGACATTATCTGAGTAATTTCAAAAGTTGCATGTATTTGGCAGAAGTGTTGGATGCAACTCACTATAAAGCTTTTCCGACTACGTCAACCAAGACGACGATGAAGTGGTTCAAAAATTTACCACCCAGATCAGTCACCTGCTTTGACGACTTGGCAAGATGTATTATTACCAATTTTCCATCCAAAATGATAAGGTCAAGCATGCACCAAGCCTCTTGGGAGTAAAGCAAGAAATAGAAGAATCTCTACGGGCGTATATGGAAAGATTCAACAAGGCGTACTTGGAGATTCGTAACCTACCCACCGAAGCAGTCATTGTGGGACTAGTTAATGGCCTCAAAGAAGGCTCTTCTCCCAGTCCATATCAAAGAGGGACCTGACCTCTTTATACGAGGTGCAAGAGCGAGCCGAGAAGTACATCAATATGAAAGAAACTGCTTAATTAAGAGAGCCTATCCCAAGACAATACAATCAATATTCAGCTCGAGACAAAGAGAAAGAACCAAAGAAAAAAGAAGAATACAGCTCAAACAAAACTCGAAGGTATCACAACTATACCCTATTACGAGTTTTCCTTGTAGACGTCTACAAAAAGAACTGCCACACAAAAAAGATTCCACCTTCTAGATCAATGAAAAATAAAAAAGGTGAAAGTCAGTCAAAATACTGCGAGTACCACAAAATTTATGGCTATTCTACCAATGATTGCTATGATTTACAAAAGTGATCGAATAATTGACCAAGGTCGGTTGGATAGGTAAAGGCTAAGAGGCTGGACGATCTGAGCAAGAGGAAAAGAGATGAAGAAGACACCATGAACCCCTGAGAAACACATCCACATGATTGTTGGAGGATTTGCGGGGGGAGGAATAACAAAATCCTCCCACATGAGACATTTGAAAGAGGTATATCAGGTCGACGAGGAAGCTGAGACGCCCAACCTACCTGCCATCACCTTCATAATAGAAGATGTTCAAGGGGTAGCACCTGGACATGACGACCCTGTCGTTCTCACAATGATACTTGCTAATGCAAACCTCTACAGAATCTTGGTAGATCAAGTAAGCTCGGCTGACATCTGGTGCACGAAATTGAATTCTATAATATTCGCACAGATAGATCGCCAAGTGCTCAGGGTCGTCCAAGTAATACCTCAGGTGAGTGAGGGTTGATCCCACGAGGATTGTTGGTTTGAACATGCAATGGTTATCTTGTAGATCTTAGTCAGGCGGATAGAAAAGATGATTGTTGTTGGAAAAAATGCATAAAATAGATAAATAAATAAACCGTTACTATATAAGTGTGAAATCAATGGTATGAGAATGGTTGAAGCTTCAGGGATGTTTCTTCCTTTTGGATCACCTTTTCTCACCATCTACTCTAATTTCTGATTGATTCATTCCATGACAGGCTGTAAATGATTAATGTCGGGTCAGTGGTCATTAATCTTCTATGCTTCAGGTCAAACGCCGGGTCAGCGGTTATCCAATCTGAACGAGGGTGAAGCTCTAACAGTCCATTCCCTTGGCGATCCTATTCAAATCCCCACAGACAAGGTCAAATTTTCTAGATCAGAGAATGCTGCTCCAATAATTCTAGCCTATACAAGAAAGGCCCTAATTGCCCCACACCTCGGTTGAACTGATGTCTCGAGATGTCCCCAATGAAGTCGTGGATTATCCATCTAAGAGATGTATAATCAAGCTTATGGTTCATTACTATCCCGTCAAGGACTCGCAAGAACCCATGTGAATAGGGATGACAGTCAAGTTACACTCCCAATTCATTAGGATAAAGAACGAAGTTACATCTTAGAATGGAATCAAGCATAGATTGAAATAAAATAGTGACATTATTAATTCATGAGAACCAGTAGAGCTCCTAACCATAACTTAGGAGGTTAGTCACTCATAGCTTACAAAACGTGATAAAAAATGTGTAGAGTGTCTAAGAGCTGAGGTAGAAGATCTTAAACATGGGTGATCTTCTCCTATATATACTAATCTAATGACTAAGGATTACAAAAATAAGGTAAACTAGTATTTTAGTGCGAAAATCTACTGCCTGGGCCCACTTGGTGAGTGTTTGGGCTGATCCTGGGGTGTCTCCACGAGCTAGGACTCCTTAGGGGCATTGAACGCTGGCTTGGGACTCCCTTTTGGGCGTTGGACGCCAGCTGCTCCCTTTTAGGCGTCCAACGCCCGGAATGGGGTAGGTAGCTGGCGTTGAATGCCAGTTTTGAGCCTTCATTTCCGAAACAATGTATAGAATATTATATATTTCTGGAAATCCATGGATGTTATCTTTTCATAGCCATTGAGAGTGCATCATTTGGAGTTTTGTAGCTCTAGAAATGCTCCTTCGAGTGTATGGAGGTCAGATCGTGACAGCATCTGCAGTTCTTTCTCTGTCTTTGAATCAGATTTTTTCCAAAGCTCCTCACTTTTAGCCAGAAATGACCTAAAATCACATGAAATGCAATAACTCAAAGTAGAATCCCAAAAATGTGAATTTTGCACTAAAACCTATGAAAATATAATAAAACTTAAACAAAACATAACTAAAACTATATGAAAATGATGCCAAAAAGTGTATAAAATATCCACTCATCAGAACACCAAACTTAAACTGTTGCTTATCCCCAAGCAACCAAAAATAAGGTAGGATCAAAAAGAAGAGAAGGATGCTATAAATCTCAGAGTTTTCAATGAAGCTTAGTTTCAATTAGATGAGTGGGACTAGTGGCTATTCACTTCTAAATAGTTTTGGCATCTCACTTTCCTTTGAAGCTCAGAATAGTTGGCATCTTTAGAAACTCAGAATCCAGATGATACTATTGATTCTCCTAGTTTAGTTCTTTTTTATTCTTGAACACAGCTTCTTTTGAGTGTTGGCCGTGATCCTAAGTGCTTCGTTTTCCCGTATTACGACCGGATACAAAAACGCCACAGACACTTAACTGGGTGAATCCCTTAAGATTGTGATTTAGCTTTGCTAGAATCTCTAGTCAGTGGTATCCAGAGTTCTTAAGCACACTCTTTTGCTTTGGATCACGACTTTAACTTCTCAGTCTCAAACGTTTCACTTGACACCTTCACACCACAAGCATTTAGTTAGGGGAGGAGTTCATTTGAACTTTTAGGCCAAGATTTTTTTTCTTTTAGGCCTTCCTAACCATTGATGCTCAAAGCCTTGGATCTTTGTTCTTGCTTTTTGGTTTAAAGAGCTATTGGATTTTTTTTTCTTTTGCTTTTTTCTTTTGCACTTTTTTTTGCATGTATTACTTTTTTTTCTTTTATTGCTTTTTTACTTTTTGCTGCTTTTTCTTGCTTCAAAAATCAATTTTTTTTGGATTTTTCAGATTACCAATAATACTTCTCTTTTTTTCATCATTCTTTCAAGAGCCAACATTCTTAACTCCAACATCAAACATGCACTATGCATTCATACACTTAGAAAGTAAACGTAATGCCACCACATCAAGTAATTAAATTATTCTTATTATATAACTCGAAATTCATGTATCTCCCTATTCTTTTTCAAATAAAATTTTCTTTCAAGTAAGGTGAGAGATGCATGGAATATTTCATAGCCTTAAGACATAGATAAAGATGATTATGTACTAGAAACAGACAATAAGATACATGGAAAATAGAAAAATAACATAAGCAACAGGAGATAAAAGGATCCACCTTAGTGACGGCGGCTACTGCTCCCTCTAGAGAAGCCAATGGACCGTTTGATCTCTTCTATGTCACGCCCTACCTCTGTTGTTCTTCCCTCATGACTCTTTGATGTTCTCTTATTTCATGGAGGATGGTGAAATGCTCTTTGTGTCCCATCCTCAACTAATCCATGTTAGTGCTTAATTCTCCTAGAGAAGTATGCAATTGGTCCCAATAGCCATGGGGAGGAAAATGCATCCCTTGAGACATTTCAGGAATTTCTTGTTGAAGCGGCTCCACATGTTCTTGTTGAGGTGCATGTGTAGGCTTTCTAGTTTGCTCCATCCTTATTTTAGTAAAGGACTTGTCTTCCTCAATAGGAATGTCTCCTTCTATGACAATTCTAGCTGAATTGTACAGGTGACAGATAAGGTATAGGGCCGTTAAACTCAACTCTTTTTCTGACTTTTCCGATTAGATCAGTTTGGACCTGACCTTGGGATTGGCTAGTCCCCTTTAAGGCGGACCCTTTCCCTTTAGCTTTGGGTATGAGAAAAGCTAGTCCTCAAGCCCCTCCATAGTACCTCTTAAATGCAAACCACCCATTTCGCTGGGTGTCGGCGGGCTTATAATGATTTAGAAAGGTGAGAAGAAATGGCTTAAGTCTCACCGGTTACACGAATATCGGCCGCCACTATCGATCTTTTCGCTTAGCAACGGCAAACAAAGAACACCTTTCGGGGGCCCCCGCACTGGTCTCAGTAGCTACTGTAACGAAAGCGACTTTTTGATTGCCACCATTTCACGAGTACTCCTGTCACTGGACTTAAGACAGCTTCCTCAGATGTCACTCAATCTTTCTTAACTTGGAGTCTATCATCTAGAGTCCAAGTTACGTGATACACGGTGGTTGGCGCTATATATATATATTAATAAATCTTGTAAAAAATTAACTCTAATAACTATATGTTAATTATTTTTATGAAATAAAAAAATTATTTAAAATTTGAACCCTCTATATGAAAAATTTTTGATCTGTCTCTACTTTGTAGTATATATTTTAAATATTTCCATTTTAAAATTTGTATATTGATATTGTACTAACTAAACAAATCTGTTAATTAAAATTTAAAATAGCTGCAATTATCTATATTTATAATGGGAGAAGGTCAATCGAATACAAAATTACATAATAAGTTAGATATAAAAGAATTACATAATAAGTGTGCGGTTTGTATTTAATTAAACTAAATCGATTCTTTAAATAAACCTATCCAAAATTGTATGGTTTACATTAGGTCCATTGATTAGTGCAATTTTGATAAAACAAAATTTTAAGATTTTAAATCCTAACAAAAAAAAAAATCTCATTTTAAATTTATAAAAGGTGGTTTAAGAATAATATATTAATAAAACAAAAGAAAATTATGTAATAAATTAGATATAGAAAAAAAATCGAAAACCAACTTTTTTTTTCAAGCAAATAATTATTAAATAATTTTTTTTCCTAACTACAAAGACAAACTTATTAGTAATTATAAGTCTTTTATATGGATATTATTTTAGTTAGTTAATTTAGTTATACTTAATTTTTTAGTTTTAGTGAATTTAGATTGTTTAAGATAGGTTTGATTCGATTTAGGTTAGTAGGTTTGACTTGCTGAAAGTGTTTGAGAATTCTTCATTGTTGATGGATGTTGCTGCTTAAATCATATAATTCTATGTTGGTTTATTTATAAATTGTTTAAGTAAATTGTTAATGGATAGAGTTTGTAGTGCATTCTAGTTATAGATAAAACTTTGCCAAAATTTCTAAAAATCTAAAAATATAATTGAAGTTTATAGATTACTTCAAACAATTTTTTTATTAAAGGGTAAAGTATGTTTCTTGTCTCTAGCATTTGAGATTTTTTTCAAAAATATCCCTAATATTTAATTGTACTCAATTTCGTCCCTAACGTTTTCAATTTGTATCAAAATTATCCCTTGGATGTTAATTCCATCTGAAATATTGGGAAAAAATTAAAAATGTTTAGGGATAGTTTTGAAATAAATAAAAAATGTTAAGGACAAAATTGAATAAATAAAAAATATTAGAGATAAAATTGAATAAAATTAAATGTTAAGGATATTTTTGAAAAAAATTACAAACCTTAAGGATAAAAAATATATTTTACCCTTTCATAAACTACTAATCTTAAGTTTCCATTGATAGGTTTACGCCAGATAACAATGGATGTACATAAGAGTGTACTAATATCATCAAATTGATATACGACCACCCGTGATCGAGCTACAAGAAGATCTTTGCTGAGACCAGAGAGCGATGATTTTAGAAATAGACGGTAAAAACTCTACATATTCAAACCTTACTTAGTTTATATCTTCTATTTTGTTTAATCATGTATTTGATTTTGATGAATTATTTAGTGAATGTTCTTTGTGCAGTAAAAATTTATATGGGACAATACTCACGATGTCATAATCAAGAAGATCTTCGACTATCGGATAGCTAGTGCAGTTGCAGTAGATGATAGAGGACGTACGTGAGCGATGCAACCATCTCACTATTTGGCTCTATCTAAACATTAAGAAGGTACTGTACGTCCATTGAGAGACTGATGAGGGGTTCAAGTGTCGCTGTCTCACAAATAGAGATAATAGGGCATCGACTAAGTTGTTAAAGTATATTGGTGGGTCAACAACTTTTATGAAGACAAAGGCCATGCTGGTATGTAACTTATTTCAATTTGTTATTAAGTTCGTTATGTTTTTGAAATATAATTTCATTATTACTTGATTTAACATGTTTCAACTTGCGTAGTCTAAGTCATTGAGTCGTAATGCGACGATGGCATTCAAGAGTTTAAGTACACGTACATTTTGAAGGAGAACAAGAAGAGATTTGCTTATCAGCAGGTTGTAGATAATTATGTGAGTAAATATCATGGGATATAAAGTTTTTAATCAACTGTAGTAATAATCATAACATGTGTTATAATGAGCGGATATTTTATATGCTTTTTGGGGGTATTTTCATATACCTTTTAGTAGGATCTAGCTACTTTTTAGTATATTTTTATTACTTTTTATGCAAAAATCACATTTTTGGACTTTACTATGAGTTTGTGTGTTTTTTGTGATTTCAGGTATTTTCTGGCTGAAATTGATGGACCTAAGCAAAAATCTGATTCAGAGGCTGAAAAAGGACTGCAGATGCTGTTGGATTCTGACCTCCCTACACTCGAAATGAATTTTCTAGAGCTAAAGAAGCCCAATTGACACACTCTCAATTGCTTTGGAAAGTAGACATCCTGGGCTTTCCAGAAATATATAATAGTCCATACTTTGCCCAAGTTTTGATAACTCAAACTGGCGTTTAACGTTAACTTTCTACCCTATTCTGGTGTTAAACGCTAGAACTGGGCTAAAAGCTGGAGTTAAACGCCCAAACTAGCACAGAAGTTGAAGTTAAATGCCAGGAATAGCCTATGTACGTGAAAGCTTCATTGCTCAGCCCAAACACACACCAAGTGGGCCCCGGAAGTGGATTTCTGTACTATCTATCTTAGCTTACTCATTTTCTGTAAACCTAGGTTACTAGGTGAGTATAAAAACTACTTTTAGAGATTCATTCAGGACCTGATGACATTTTACATCTGAATTTGTATCTTCTACGGCATGAGTCTCTAAACCCCATGGTTGGGGGTGAGGAGCTCTGTTGTGTCTCGATGGATTAATACAATTACTTCTGTTTTCTATTCAATCACGCTTGATTCTATTATAAGATATTCACTTGCACTTAAACATGATGAATGTGATGATCCGTGACACTTATCACCATTCTCAACCTATGAACGCGTGCCTGACAACCACTTCCATTCTACCTTAGATTGAGTGTTTATCTCTTGGGTTCCTGGTTCACGAGTTTGACTGCCTCTCCTGACAACAGAGCGTTCAATCCATGAGACCAGAGTCTTCGTGGTATAAGCTAGACTTAATTGGCAGTATTCTTGAGATCTGGAAAGTCTAAACTTTGTCTATGGTATTCCGAGTAGGATTTGGGATGGGATGACTGTGAAGAGCTTCAAACTCACGAATGTTGGACGTAGTGACAGACAAAAAAGGATCATTGGATCCTATTCTAGCACAAGTGAGAACCGACAGATGATTAACCATGTATATAGATCTTTTTCACTAAAAGGATGAATGGTAGCCATTGACAACGGTGATCCACCAACATACAGCTTGCCATAGAAGGAGCCTTGCGTGCATGAAGAAGAAGACATTAGGAAAGCAGAGATTTAGAAAACAGAGCATCTCCAAAACTCCAACCCATTCTCCATTACTGCAGAACAAGTATTTATTTCATGTTCTTTTATTTTTTGCAATCAAAACTAAGAACAATTATTGATATCCTGACTAAGAGTTACAAGATAACCATAGCTGCTTCAAGCCAACAATCTCCGTGGGATCGACCCTTACTCACGTAAGGTATTACTTGGACGACCCAGTGCACTTGCTGGTCAGTTGCACGGAGTTGTGAAAAGTGTGAATCACGATTTCGTATACCAAGGCTTTGGCGCCGTTGTCGGGGATTGTTCGAGTTTGAACAATTGACGGTTTATTTTGTTACTTAGATTAGGAAAAAAATTTGTCTTTTTGGTTTAGAGTCGTTTACTTTCCTTTCAAAAATTTTTTTTCAAAAATATTATTTTTCTTTATTAATTGTTAGTTTTTCATTGAGTCTAGTTGCATGTTTTAAGTTTGGTGTCCTTTAGTGTTTTTGTCATTTAAAAAAGTATAATAATTAAAACCTTTTTCAAAAATAGTTTTTCTCTGTTTAATCCTTGCATTTGTTGAATGTGTCTATGTTCTTGTGAATAGTTGCTCCTTTGAGTCTTCCTTTCTAAAATTTTTTGAAAATAATTTTTCTTTGTTTAAATCTTGCTTCAATTTTTAAGTTTGGTGTTTTCTTGTTATTTTCCATGTGATTTTTGAAAATTTTATTTTGGTTTTCAAAAAATTTTAAGTTTGGTGTTCCTTTTTATGTTCCTCGTGTTCTTGTGAATCTTCAAGGTGTTCTTGAGTCTTGTATGTGTTTTGATCTTAAAATTTTTAAGTTTGGTGTCCCTTAGTGTTTCCCTCCAAAAATTTTTGAAAAATAAGGGAGCTAGATCTAAAAGTTTCAAGTCTTGTGTCTTTTGTGTGTTTTTCTCTTTCCTCGTTAAGTTCAAACATACATCTTTTCCTTTATTTACTCATTAATTTTCAAATCCCTTGGGTTGACTTAGTCAAAATTTTTAAAATCATATATTTTTCAAAAACTTCCTAACCACTTTCTCTCCCTCACTTTTTCGAAAATCCTCACAAAAAAAATTTCAAATCTTTTTTTTTTATTTTAGTCTTCTTTTTTATTTTATTATTTCGCTCTAGGGTCATATGCTAATCCCACTACTGCTTCATATTGGGGTAGTATCTGTATAGCCCCCATCAAAGCTAGTAATTTTGAGCTAAATCCTTAGCTCATTATCATGGTGCAGCAAAATTGCCAATATTCTGGTCTTCCACAGGAAGAACCTACTGAGTTTCTAGCTCAATTCTTACAAATTGCTGACACAGTACGTGACAAGGAAGTAGATCAGGATGTCTACAGACTATTACTGTTTCCATTTGCTATGAAAGATCAAGCTAAGAGGTGGTTAAATAACCAACCCACAGCAAGCATAAAGACATAGAAACAGCTGTCAGAAAAATTCCCGAATCAATATTTTCCTCCAAAAAGGATGACACAACTAAGACTGGATATCCAAGGCTTCAGACAAGGAGATAATGAATCTCTTTATGATACCTGGGAAAGGTACAGAGAGATGCTAAGGAAATGCCCATCTGAAATGTTTTCAGAATGGGTGCAGTTAGACATCTTCTACTATGGGCTTACAGCAAAAGTTCAGTTATCTCTAGACCATTCAGCTGGTGAATCTATACACATGAGAAAGACGATTGAAGAGGCTTAAGAGCTCATAGATACAGTTGCTAGAAATCAGCATCTGTACTTAAATAGTGAGTCCTCCATAAAAGAAGAAGCTAAGGCAGTATCCACTTACTTTAGTCCTCAAGAACAAGTTGCTGAACTCAATCAGCAGCTATCTTCTATAACAAAATAGTTAGCAGAATTTAAGGAGATGCTACAAGAAACAAAGAATGCTAATAAGGATATGGAACATAGTTGAATCAGACAAAATAACAGTTATCAAAACAAATAACAGAAGAGTGCCAAGCAGTTCAATTAAGAAGCAGAAAAACACTGAACACCTCAACTCAAGGCAGCAGAAAGCCAAGAAGAGAACAACTGACAGAGCATGAGCAAACTACCACCCAAAGTCCCTTTGAGGAAACTAAGAGCCCAGAGAGGAATAATTCTAGCGTTCAAACGCCAGAAAAGGGTGAAAAGCTGGCGTTAAATGCCTAGTGGATGCCCAGTTCTGGCGTTCAAATGCCAGAAAAAGGTAGGAATCTAGCGTTAAATGCCCATTCCTCCTCCCATCATGGCGTTCAAACGCCAATGAGGGATCAGACACCTACAAGTGATGATAATAACTCCCTCAAGAAGGCTTCTCAACCTGCCTCTGTAGGAAATAAACCTGCAGCAACCAAGGTTAAAGAATACAAAGCTAAAATACCTTATCCTTAGAAACTCCGCCAAGCGGAACATGATAAACAATTTGCCCGCTTTTCAGACTATCTCAAGACTCTTGAAATCAAGATTCTGTTTGTAGAGGCACTTGAGAAAATACCCTCTTATGCTAAGTTCCTGAAAGAGATCTTAAGTCATAAGAAGGATTGGAGAGAAACTGAAAAAGTCTTCCTCACTGAAGAGTGCAGTGCAGTCATTTTAAAGAGCTTACTAGAGAAGCTTAAGGATCCTGGGAGCTTTATGATACCATGCACATTGAAGGGTACTTGCACCAAGACAGCTCTGTGTGATCTTAGGGCAAGTATCAATCTAATCCCTACATCCACTATCATAAAGCTTGGCTTGATTGAAGAGGTCAAACCAACCCGGATCTGTCTTCAACTTGATGATGGCTCCATTAAATATCCATCAGGCGTAATTGAGGACATGATTGTCACAGTTGGGCCATTTGCCTTTCCCACTGACTTTGTAGTACCGGAGATGGAGGAGCACAAGAGTACAACTCTCATTCTAGGAAGACATTTCCTAGCAACTGGACGAACCCTCATTGACGTTCAAAAAGGGGAAGTGACCCTGAGAGTCAATGAGGATGAGTTTAGGTTGAATGCTGTTGAAGCAATGAAGCATCTAGACACATCAAAAGACTGCATGAACAGTGATATTATTGACTCCCTGGTAGAGGAGATCAATATGGCTGAGAGTCTCGAATCAGAACTAGTGGACATATTTAAAGATGTTCAGCCTGATCTAGAGGAACAAGAGGAAATAAAAAAACCTCTGAAAACTCCTCAGGAAGAGGAGAAACTTCCTAAACTCGAGCTCAAACCACTACCACCATCTCTGAAATATATATTTCTGGGAGAATGTGACACTTTTCCTGTAATCATAAGCTCTGCTTTAGAGCCACAGGAAGAGAAAGCACTAATTTAGGTACTAAGGACACACAAGACAACTCTTGGGTGGTCCATAAGTGATCTTAAGGGCATTAGCCCAACTAGCTGCATGCACAAGATCCTATTGGAGGATAATGCTAAGCCAGTGGTTCAACTACAGAGGCGGCTGAATCCAACCATGAAGGAGGTGGTGCAGAAAGAGGTTACTAAATTACTGGAGACTAGGATAATTTATCCTATTTCTGATAGCCCCTGGGTGATCCCTGTCCAAGTTGTACCCAAAAAGGGAGGCATGACAGTGATTCATAATGAAAAGAATAAACTGGTTCCGACAAGAACAGTTACAGGGTGGCGTATGTGTATTGACTATAGAAGGCTCAATACAGCCACCAGAAAGGATCATTTTCCTTTACCATTCATAGACTAGATGCTAGAAAGACTAGCAGGTCATGACTATTACTGCTTTTTGGATGGCTATTCAGGTTATAACCAAATTGCAGTAGATCCTCAGGATCAAGAAAAAATAGCATTCACATGTCCATCTGGAGTATTTGCCTACAGAAGGATGCCTTTTGGTCTGTGCAATGCACCAGCAACCTTTCAGAGATGCATGCTCTCTATCTTCTTTGATATGGTGGAAAAATTTCTAGAAGTCTTCATGGATGACTTCTCTGTATTTGGAGACTCATTCAGCTCCTGTCTTGATCATCTAGCATTTGTTCTGAAAAGGTGCCAAGAGACTAACGTGATTTTAAACTGGAAAAAATGTCACTTTATGGTGACTAAAGGAATTGTCCTTGGGCATAAAATTTTGAACAAAGGAATAGAGGTGGATCAAGCTAAGGTAGAGGTAATTGAAAAATTACCACCACCCACCAATGTTAAGGCAATCAGAAGTTTTCTGGGACATGCAGGTTTCTACAGGAAGTTTATAAAGGATTTTTCAAAAATCGCAAAACCTCTGAGTAACTTGCTAGCTGCTGATACACCATTTGTCTTTGACACAGAGTGTTTGCAGGCCTTTGAGACTCTGAAGGCTAAGTTGGTCAAAGCGCCTGTCATTTCTGCACCAGACTGGACATTACCATTCGAACTAATGTGTGATGCCAGTGTGAAGAACGGAACTCTCGCGCGATCTAGAATTTTCACAAATAAATCCCCGTTGTAAGTATAACTTCTAGACCGACAAGAATTCCTTTCTTACAAATGTTTTGGTTGTCACAAGTAACAAACCCAATAAAATTTATAAACCGAAGTATTCAAACCTCGGGTCGTCTTCTCAAAGAATTGTAGGGAAGTATGATTTATTATTGGTTATAGAAAACAGTATTTTTGGGTTTTAAAAAGGTTTGAACAAGAGAAATAAATTGCAGGAATTAATAAATTAATAACTAATAAAACTCTTGGCAAGGTATGAAAACTGGAAGTCCTATCCTAGTTATCCTTATCAATGGTGATGAAAATTATATTTTTGCTACCACTCAATCAACCTCTAACTATGAAGGTAAGTTAAGTGGACAAATCAATTTAACACCTAAAGTCCTAGTCAACTCCTTAAGGAAAGACTAGAGTCATAGGAATCTAAATTAATCATCAAAGGTAACAATTATCAATCACGATGATTTTGACAACTCAAGAGTCACTAATTAATCAACCAAAGCCAAAAGGAAAAAATCTAAATTATTTATATAATAAATAGAAGAAAGCAAGCATGAGTCTGAAATACCCCAAATTATATTATTTAAGAAAATCGTAACATGAAAAGTTCATAAACAAATAAAAGAGAAAATAAATAAAAAGAACATTGAACCTGTGATGAAGAAGATAAAAATATTCCTAAATCCTTTAAGAGGAATCCTAATCCTAAGAGAGAAGAGAGAGGAGAAAACCTCTCTCTCTAAAAACTACATCTAAATTATGAAAAGTGAATTATAAATGAATATATGTTATCTCTCATGAATGGATGCATTCCCCCACTTTATAGCCTCTAATATGTGCTTTCTGGGCCAAAAACTGGGTCAGAAACAGCCCAAAAATCGCTGCTGGTACGTACAGGTTGCGGGAAAGTGATGCAACGCGTGGATTGAAATTCGCATATGCGATGCGTGCGCGTCATTCACGCGTCTGCATTGCCTAACTTCAGGGCAGGTATAACAAATTATATATCTTTGCGAAGCCCCGGATGTTAGCTTTCCAACGCAACTAGAACCACGTCATTTGGACCTTTGTTGCTCAAGTTATGGTCGATTTTGTACCAAGAGGTCAGGCTGGATAGCTTTAGCAGTTCCTTTAGTTCCTTGTATTGCTTCCAGTTTTGCATGCTTCCTGTCCATCCTTTAAGCCATTCCTGCCCTTAATCTCTGAAATCATTTAACACACATATCAAGGCATCGAATGGTAATAAGAGAGAATTAAACATAGCAAAATTAAGACCAAAGAAGCATGTTTTCAATCATAGCACAGAATCAGGAAGGAAATTGTAAAACATGCAAATCATATGAATAAGTGGGTAAAGAGTTGATAAAAACTACTCAATTGAGTACAAGATAAACCATAAAATAGTGGTTTATCAACCTCCCCACACTTAAACATTAGCATGTCCTCATGCTAAGCTCAAGAGAAGCTATAAAGGAGTGATGAGGAATGATAGAGAGTATGCAATGCAACCTATCTTATGTGAATGCAACTACATGCAAAATGTTTCTACCTACTTGGTTAAAAGTAAATAAGTTCTCCAAGACAAATATGAACCAAATTCCACTAATTCAAATCTTACAATAAAAAGCAAGTAAACTTGTAAGAAGATAGCTCATGAAAGCAGGGAACATAGAATCAAGCATTGAACCCTCATTGGTAGTGTATATCCCTCTAGTCTCTCAAGTGTATACGGTAATTCACTCTACTCTTTTCTAATCATGCTTTCTAAACTTTGTTCTTCATCTAACCAATCAACAAATATTTAGCATACCAATGCAAACATCATGAGGTCTTTTTAAGGTTGTAATGGGGCTGTTTTTCACTTATGTATGACATGCTCATGCTCATGCATCAAATTTATTTTTGAATTTTGTCCCATGTGCATTGATTCTTTTCATTTTGCAATTGGGGTAATATATTTTTTTGTATCCCCTTATTTAATTAAAATTTTTTTATTATTTATTTATTTATTTTTTTTATTAATGCACATGGTAATTTAATTATTTTGATTTCACATGAGCATGCTTCCCAAATTTTCAAATAACTTATTCAATTTAATTCCCTACTTTTTTCTATCATCCCATGTTCCCATAAAATTCTCCATAATTCATTTATACACAATATCTATGTTAAGCTAACTAAGGATTCAACTTGAGATTTTTATTTTGTTTTTCTGCTTAAGGCTAGTAATGTGGTTATAAAATAGAAGGGAATTAAAAAGCTCAAAGTGGCTAACAAAGGTGACATAAAAGGGTAGGCTTATTTGGGATAAGTGAGCAAAGACAAGTGATGGCCTCAATCATATGCAAGCATGTAAATACACTAAATAATGGACATATAGACTAGAACATGCAATTAGTGAAATTTTTCAAAAATGGGATCTTAAAAAGACACTTATTATTTTTCAACCAAGTAGTACTTAAATGTAAACAATCAACTACACATGCAATCTATTATGCAATGCAACAATGAACAAACAAAGAAAATAGAATATTGGTGTTGAGAAGAGAATAACTAACCCGTGGAGATCGGTATCGACCTCCCCACACTTAAAGATTGCACCGTCCTCCGTGCATGCTGAGATGTGCAGGTGGACGGGTTGCTCCAACTAATGCTTTTCTCCAAAGATTCTATGGTAGACTTGTTCACTGTTTCAGTTAGAAAATCGTCTTTTTCCCTCTTGGAGGCCAGCCTGAAAGAAGAGGAAAAAGAAGAAAAAGTAACCCAGAAATAAAGATAAGAAAATAAATAAAGTCTGGGTGGGTTAATGCCAAATAATGAGGGTCTCAATTACATGGTAGCTACAATATGCAAGTGAAAAAACAATAGAAGCACATGACATATCAACTAAATAGCAAACAAGTTAAGAAGCACCTAAAATAAAGCAGGAGATATGCAACAGATGAGTAAAAAGATTGTAACACCAATGTAAAACAGCAAATATAGAAAAGGAAGGGAGAAGAAGAGAAAGAAGAGAGTAAAGAGAGAAGAAGAAAAAGAATGAATAAGATGAAGAGTGGAGATAATAGAAGAAAGTAAAGAAGGAAGAAGAAAGAATTAAGAAAGGGGAAAGAAAAAGATTAAGAAAAGATAAGATAGTCGGCGCTGGGATGGATAGGCTGTGTGGCGCAGGGGACGCGGACGCGTGGGTCATACGACCGCTTGGTGTGTGATAATTATCAGGTGACGCAGACGCGTGGGTCACGCGATCGCGTGACCTGATTTGTGCTATTGGCACGAGTGCAGCCTCGCGCACGCACAACTCTCTGTTTTATACGCACATTGCCAAATTCCTGGGTGACGCGTTCGCGTGGGTGACGCGATCGCGTGAATGGCCATATTTCGAAAAACGGTGCGGACGCGTGGGGCACGCGTTCGTGTGGTAGGGCTTGTGCTTCTAGCACGAGTCTAGCCACGTTCCAGCCCAACATTCTGCCATACACCCCTTTTTACATCGATTTTGGGGCACGCGTTCGCGTGGTAGACGCGGACGCGTAGGAGGCATTTTTCCCACATGACGCGGTTGCGTCAGCGACGCGGTTGTGTGGGTCAAATTGTGCCAAAGGCACGCCTCCAGCCACGCTTTCGCGTGACTCTCTGTTCAATTTTGTTTTCTTCCCAATGCACATATGACGCGGACGCGTCGGCGATGCGGTCGCGTCGCGTGCGATTTTTTTATGCAGTATGCAGAATGCAATGCTAATATGAATGTTATGCAAAATTCCAGGTTCAATCAAAACTCAAAAACAAACAAAACATACTAGAATTAAAACTGAAGAGGGACGATCATACCATGGTGGGTTGTCTCCCACTTAGCACTTTTAGTTAAAGTCCTTAAGTTGGACATTTGGCGAGCTCCTTGTCATGGTGGCTTATGCTTGTACTGATCTAGGAATCCCACCAATGTTTGTACTTCCAATAGCCTCCAGGATCCCAAATTAGGCGCAAAAAGCCTTCAAGCAAGTTAAAGCAAGTGACAAGGCCCCAAGAGTGTTGATTGCCAAAATGAATTTTGGGGTCCCAAACCTTGCTTTTGCACCCGTCTTCTTGTTGATCATCATGATTCCATCCGGGTAGCAAGCAATCTGAATTCTCACCAAAGCGGCCAAACAGCTTTCTAGACCCATTCAATTGAGCTCTACACCAAACTTTGCGTTTCAACTTGGAGCATACAACCATGTTGAACCTTGCTTGACAACTCCAACCACTAACCATCTTCCTCTTGCTCTTAATGCCACAAAGAGCTCTAAGTTGACCATCCATCTCTAGAAGCCCATATTCAAGTGGGAAAGTAAAGGTCAAGGATAAGAATTTTACCCACTTGAACGTTGTGTTAGACAGTAATGGCTTCGGGAGAGGTGTTTCTAATGATCTTGCAAGCTCCACTCCCTTGTTCTCTTCTTTGACAACTTCCACCTCTTTGCAATCTTCTTCAATATCAACCTCCTCTTCTTGGTGGATATCTTCCAATTCAATATCTTCTTCATTGTTCACCAAGGGCATGGGAGGTTGTGCTTCCTCTTCTTTTATCTCCACGTCAAGTCCAATGAGAGAGGATACAAATGTAAATAAGAATTCATCAATGATCGAATCCATCTCTTGACCATCCCTTTCAAAGACTTCAATCATGAGATGCCTTGGAGGTTGTACACCCTTCTCAACATCAGTTTCAAACGTCTTTGAGGAAGGCTCTATAACTTGACTTTTCCATAGAGATGCTAAACCCCTAAGTCTTGAACCACTCATTTTTCTTCAATAATTTCGGCTTCCTCCACTTGTTCCAGTACAAAATCACGCTCTTTATTGTCCACTAGAGTTTCTAGTGTCTCCTTCATGCTACGTTCTTCATTAGATTCTCCATATGAAGCCATGGGGGTTCCTTGAATGTCCGAACGTCGGAAAGGTAATCGATTTATCGCTTGATCCAGGTGTTTAAGTATGAAATTGTATTCCTCCTTGATGGCTTCTTTTCTATGATAACTCCATTCAACTACTCCTTCATCTACAAAGGTCTCTTCTACCTTCACCTTTAGTGCCTCCTCTATCTTTTTATGAAGTATGAATTCACGAAGATGATCCCTTCTCTCTTGTTCCATGTCAATAGCATCATTGGGATCATGTTGCTCTTATATTGATGGATGTGGGTGCTCTTCCATGGATGGTGGTGATGGGATGGAGAGATCATTCTGTGGTTGAGATAGAATTGCATTGGAGCTTGAAGATTGAACATTGGAGGTGGAGGGTTGGTCCATACGGGATGTAAGATTTTGGAGTGTAAAGGTGAGACCAATGAAAGAGGTAAGTGTGCTCTCCATAGGAGTTTGGGGTGGATAGGAGGGTTCATTTTTTTGGAAAATAGGTTCATAACATGGAGGTGGTTCTTTTTGATAAGGATATGGAGATGGTGAATATTGAGGTGGTGGTTCTGGGTATGGTTCATATGGTGGTTGGTGTGGTGGATAAGGATTAGGGTCATATAGAGGTGAATGGCGGAAAGGGGCTTGTGAGTATGGTGGTCCAAAGTCATGTTGAGGAGGGGGTTCATAGGCATATGGTGGTGGTTGTTGATAATCAAAAGAGCGTTCACCATAGCCATTGCCTTGATATGCATCACAAAACGGTTGTTGATAGTCCATTGGAGGTGGTTGTTGCCATGAGGGTTGATTAAATCCTTGTGGCTCCTCCCATCTTTGATTCTTCCAACCTTGATGCATATTTCTATTATAGCTTCCTCTTCCTGCAACATAGTTGTAACCAGACTCATAACCAAAGGGGTGAGAGTTCATAGTAGTAGGAGAAAATTAGAAATAAAAACTAATAGAAAGAAAATATTTTGAAAAAGATATGATTTTTGAAAAAAAGATAAGATATAATTTTTTTGAAAAAGGATAAGATAAGATTTTTGATAAAAAAGATATGATTTTTTTGAAAAAGATTTGAAATTTGAAATTTGATTTTGAAATAAGATAAGATAAGATAAAAATTTTAAAATAAAAATCTGAAATTTTTTTTTGAAAAATATTTACACTAACCAATAATAAGGAACACGTTTGCAATTCCCCGGAAACGGCGCCATTTTGAAGAACGGAACTCTCGCGCTATCTAGAATTTTCACAAATAAATCCCCGTTGTAAGTATAGCTTCTAGACCGACAAGAATTCCTTTCTTACAAACGTTTTGGTTGTCACAAGTAACAAACCCAATAAAATTTATAAACCGAAGTATTCAAACCTCGGGTCGTCTTTTCAAGGAATTGCAGGGAAGTATAATTTATTATTGGTTATGGAAAATAATATTTTTGGGTTTTAAAAAGGTTTGAACAAGAGAAATAAATTGCAGGAATTAATAAATTAATAACTAACAAAACTCTTGGCAAGGTATGAAAACTGGAAGTCCTATCCTAGTTATCCTTATCAATGGTGATGAAAATTATATTTTTGCTACCACTCAGTCAACCTCTAACTATGAAGGTAAGTTAAGTGGACAAATCAATTTAACACCTAAAGTCCTAGTCAACTCCTTAAGGAAAGACTAGAGTTATAGGAATCTAAATTAATCATCAAAGGTAACAATTATTAATCACGATGATTTTGACAACTCAAGAGTCACTAATTAATCAACCAAAGCCAAAAGGAAAAAATCTAAATTATTTATATAATAAATAGAAGAAAGCAAGCATGAGTCTGAAATACCTCAAATTATATTATTTAAGAAAATCGTAACATGAAAAGTTCATAAACAAATAAAAGAGAAAATAAATAAAAAGAACATTGAACCTGTGATGAAGAAGATAAAAATATTCCTAAATCCTTTAAGAGGAATCCTAATCCTAAGAGAGAAGAGAGAGGAGAGAACCTCTCTCTCTAAAAACTACATCTAAATTATGAAAAGTGAATTATGAATGAATATATGTTATCTCTCATGAATGGATGCATTCCCCCACTTTATAGCCTCTAATATGTGCTTTCTGGGTCAAAAACTGGGTCAGAAACAGCCCAAAAATCGCTGCTGGTACGTACAGGTTGCGGGAAAGTGACGCGGAGGCGTCGTCCACGCGTTAGCGTGGATTGAAATTCGCATATGCGATGCGTGCGCGTCATTCACGCGTCTGCATTGCCTAACTTCAGGGCAGGTATAACAAATTATATATCTTTGCGAAGCCCCGGATGTTAGCTTTCCAACGCAACTAGAACCACGTCATTTGGACCTTTGTTGCTCAAGTTATTGTCGATTTTGTACCAAGAGGTCAGGCTGGATAGCTTTAGCAGTTCCTTCAGTTCCTTGTATTGCTTCCAGTTTTGCATGCTTGCTGTCCATCCTCTAAGCCATTCCTGCCATGTAATCTCTGAAATCACTTAACACACATATCAAGGCATTGAATGGTAATAAGAGAGGATTAAACATAGCAAAATTAAGACCAAAGAAGCATGTTTTCAATCATAGCACAGAATCAGGAAGGAAAATATAAAACATGCAAATCATATGAATAAGTGGGTAAAGAGTTGATAAAAACCACTCAATTGAGCACAAGATAAACCATAAAATAGTGGTTTATCACAGTGATCATGCTATTGGTGCAGTATTGGGGGCAGAGGCATAACAAGCTTCTGCATGTCATTTACTATGCTAGCCGTGTTCTAAATGACGCACAGAAGAAATACACAACCACAGAAAAGGAACTGCTTGCAGTGGTTTATGCCATTGACAAGTTTAGATCCTATTTAGTAGGATCAAAAGTGATTGTGTACAGTGGCCATGCTGCACTCAAATATCTACTCACAAAGCAGGATTCAAAACCCAAGATCATAAGATGGGTGCTGCTTCTGCAAGAGTTTGATATAGAAATAAGAGACAGATAAGGGACAGAGAACCAAGTGGCTGATCAATTGTCCCGGATAGAACCAGTGGCAAGAGCGTCCCTCCCTTCCACTAAGATCTTTGAAACCGACCCGGGATGTTCTATCGACAAAGCGACCGACCTCTTCAGGTCAGGACAATCCAACCTCTTCTCAAAGAGCTCGGCCAAGACATAGGAAAGCCCAATAAAGGGCCCAAACAGAGGAACACGTCCCGAATCCAAAGGCAGCCCAAGCCTATAGAGATAAAGGCGGTTCCCTTAAAGATAAGATGGCCTCACTCGAAGATAAAGATAAGATAAGATAACTAACTTATCTTATCTAAGGAAGGTCTCTCTATACCATTATAAATACACTGGAGCACCCAGGTATAACTCATACTCTGATTCTACTCAATACCTGCTTAATACCTTTGCTAACTTAAGCATCGGAGTCCCTTGCAGGTACCCCCCACCCTCCGGGGATGAAGGATCAGCACCACTACCAAGTTTAACAAGTCAGACACAGCAACTCCGACCAATACAGAAGATCTCGTCCGAGATCGACCTACAGTTTTAGGTAACCCTCGGAACAATGGCGCCATTGCCGGGGACCTGGAAGTCATCCCATCACCATGGCGGACGACCATGACAATGACCACACTTCAGATCTAGAGGAAAGAACGCCACATAAAAATGTGGACACCACCCTAAAAGATACTTCCCAAATCAACAACAAGAAGAACTCCCTAAACGAGGGAGCCATGGATGCATTTCAAGACCGGTTAAAACAACTTGAAGAAGAATCCCTACGTCAACGAGAGGCCGAGAAAGACCTACAAAGGGAAATAAGGCGACGCCGGGAATTGGAGAACAAACTCCTAAAACTTGAAGCCGATGTCAAGACTAAAGCCAGCCGATCCACTCCCGAAGATAGCTCCCGCAAGGAGCAAGACCCATTCACCAAGGAGATCATGAAAACGAAAATCCCAAAGGACTTTAAACTCCTAGAAATGACATTATACGACGGCACTACAGATCCCGGCCATCATCTCAGCAATTTCAGAAGCAGAATGTTCCTCACCGACGCCTCAGATGCAGTTTGTTGCAAAGCCTTTCCAACTACTTTGACAAAAACAGCAATTAGATGGTTCGACAACCTCCCTCCTAGGTCCATCTCAAGTTTCAACGACTGATGATCGGATTTTTGACGGCTTAGAATTTCACAAATGAATTCTCGTTGCAAGTATAGTTTCTAAACCAATCACTAATCCTTTTATACAAAAAGTTGTTTGTCACTAAAACAAACCCCTAAAATTTATAAACCGAAGTATTCAAACCTCGGGTCGTTCTCGCTAGGAATGACAATAAAGTGTCTTGTTATTGGTTAGAAGTGTGTTTTGGGGTTTTGGATAAGAAGCATGAAAGTAAATGGCAATGAAAATAAACTAACAACTATAAAAGGCTCCTGGAAAGGTATGAAAATTAGAAGTCCTATCCTATTTATCCTTCTCAATTGTGATGAGAATTGTTCATTGCTACCACTTAGTTAACCCTTACTAAATAAAGGAAGGTCAAGTGGATGAATTGACTTGAGCCACAAGTCCTAGCCAACTCCCAAGGAAAGACTAGCTTTAGTGCACTCCAAACCAATTAGCAATCTCTCCTATTACCAATCAACAAAGGAATTAGATAACTCAAGTGTCACTAATTACTCTACCTAGACCAAGAGGAACAAAATCTATACTATATCTACTAGAAGAAGCATTTTATTAAACACCTAAGAGGCATAGAAGGAAAGCACAAGAAATCTACAATAAGAATGAAATCTAACAACAATTATTGAAAGGAATTAACAACAACAATCAAAAGAAATACATTTATTATGAATTACCTTGATTGAATTGAAAGAGAGTAGAAGAAACAAAAGCAGATCTACAACAAAACACAAGAACAACATAAAGGAAATTACAACAAAAGAATGGAAGGAGAATGAATGTAACAACAAGTAATTGAGAAGATAGAAGTAGAAGAAGATGAATTAAAATCTAGATCTAAGAACTAAACCTAATCCTAATCCTAATCCTAGAGAGAAGTGAGAAATGAGTTGGATTGGGTCCACAAGGCTTTAGAATTCGCTGGCCACGTTTTGCTTTAAGTGAACCAGGTGGCAGCAACGGTGTGTGCGCGTACTATGCGCGTATGCGTCGTTATGCGTGGTTCAACCATAACAAATCTTATATCGTTTCGAAGCCCCGGATGTTAGCTTTCCAACCCAACTAGAACTGCATCATTTGGACCTCTGTAGCTCAAGTTATGGTCGTTTAAGTGCGAAGAGGTCGGCTTGACAGCTTTCCGGTTCTTTCATTTCTTCATGAGTTCTCCAACTTTTCATGCTTTCTTTCTTCATTCCCTTGATCCAATCTTTGCCTCCTAAATCTTAAATCACTTAACAAACATATCAAGGCATCTAATGGAATCAAGGAGAATTAGATTTAGCTATTTTAAGTCCTGAAAAGCATGTTTTCACTCTTAAGCATAATTAAAGGAGAATATACAAAACCATGCTATTTCATTGAATAAATGTGGGTAAAAGGTGATAAAATCCCCTAAAATCAATACAAGATAAACCCTACAAATGGGGTTTATCAACGACATGGCTAAAAAATTCCTGGCCAGATTCTCCATCCAAAAAGACAAAGCTAAACGTGCTCCGAGCTTACTGGGAATCAGACAAGGAGAACGGGAAACCCTTCGCAACTACATGGAAAGATTCAACAAGACATGCATGGACATACAGAACCTACCAACGGAAGCTGCTATTATGGGCCTCATTAATGGCTTGCGAGAAGGGACCTTTAGTTAATCTATATCAAAGAAATACCCCACATCTCTGAACGAGGTGCAGGAACGAGCGGAAAAGTACATCAATATGGAGAAAAACTCCCGATTAGGAGAGACCTCGAAGGCCGGATTCACCCCCGGGATAAAGACAAAGATTCCAGAAAGAAGGAAGATTGACATGGAGAGAAAATAAAAAATACCACAATTACACCCCTCTTTGGGTATCTCTTATGGATGTATACAGAGAGGTTTGCAACACGGAAAAAATACCACCAGCTCGGCCACTCAAAGGCAAAAAAGGAGGGGAAACCGGGCCGAATATTATGAATATGATCGGATCCACGGGCACTCCACCAATGAGTGTTTTGACTTAAAAAATGTCATAGAAAAGCTCGTACGAGAAGGAAAGCTAAATCGATATCTGGCCACCCATGATGATGAGCAAAGAAAAAGAAGAAGAGCAGAAGATGTCGGACCAACCGCGCAATCATCTTGAACGCCAAAAAGACATGTCCACATGATACACGGCGGATTTTCCGGGGGAGGAATCTCCAAATCATCTCGCAAAAGACATCTCAAAGACGTATATCACGTCGCAGGAAAGGAGGAAGCACCTGACATCCCGGCGATTACTTTCACCAAGGAAGACGCATCCGGCATCACATCAGGGCATGACGATCCCATGGTCATCACTATTATACTGGCAAACGTAAATCTTCACCGCACGTTGATAGACTAGGGGAGCTCCGCCGATATCTTATTCAAAACTGCCTTCGACAAACTCGGCCTGGAAGAAAAAGAACTCAAAGCATATCCGGGCAGCCTGTTCGGGCTAGGAGATACCCCAGTTCAACCGATGGGATACATCTCGCTCCACACAACTTTCGAAAAAGGAAGTCAGTCAAGAATACTCGAAATAGATTACATCGTAGTCGACGTAAGTTCAGCCTACAATGCCCTAATAGGTCGGACAACATTAAATCAGCTCGGCGCAATAGTCTCGACTCCGCATCTATGCATGAAGTTCCCAACTGCATGAGGGATAGCTACGATAAAAGCAGATCAGAAGATGGCGCGCCGCTGTTACAACGAAAGTCTAAACCTCAGAGGCAGAGGAGAAGAATTCCACACAGTTGAGCTCGGTGGAGTTCAGAGGCGGGAAAAGCTCCGCCCACAACCTGAAGGTGAAATAGAGAAAATCCATATCGGGGATACCCCGGACCAAACGACCAATATCGGCACACTCCTGAAAGGAGACATAAAAGAATCACTCATACAGTTTCTACGAGACAACGCCGACCTCTTTGCGTGGAAGGCCGCAGAGATGCCAGGCATAGATCCCAAGCTAATGTGCCACAAGCTAGCAGCTACCCAAGATCTTGGCCGGTACAACAAAGGCATAGAAGCTAGGACCAGAACGCTCTCAAGCTGTGGAAGAATAGGTACGAGCTCTACTAGAGGTAGGTTTCATAAGAGAAGTCGAATACCCGCTATGGCTTGCTAATGTCGTATTGGTAAAAAAGTGAAACGGGAAGTGGCGAATGTGCACTGACTATTCCAATCTCAACAAAGCCTGCCCAGAAGATCTTTATCCACTCCCAAGCATCGACGCACTGGTAGATGCCTCCTCCAGATATAAACACCTCTCCTTTATGGACACATACTTGGGATATAACCAAATCCCAATGTATCCACCCGACCAAGAAAAAACCTCATTCTTAACCCCAAAGGCAAATTACTGCTACATTGTCATGCCCTTCGGTCTTAAAAATGCGGGATCCACTTACCAAAGATTAATGAACAAGGTTTTTTTGGATCACATCGGAAAAGTTATGGAAGTCTACGTGGACGACATGATAGTAAATACGCAAAACAGAGAGATGTTATTATCCGACCTGACACAAGTATTCAACACTATAAGACGACACGGCATGCGACTCAATCCCGAAAAATGCACCTTCGCAGTAGAAGCTGGTAAATTCTTGGGTTTTATGATTACACAGAGAGGAATCGAGGCAAACCCGGATAAATGTAGGGCCATACTCGACATGAAAAGTCCGACTTGTGTCAAAGAGGTACAACAACTCAACGGGAGGTTGGCAGCCTTGTCCAGATTCCTGGCCGGATCAGCAATAAGATCTCTCCCCTTGTACGCCACTCTAAGGAAGGGAAAGGAGTTTGAATGGACAGCGGAATGCGAGCAAGCCTTTCAAGACTTCAAAATATTCCTGGGACAGCCACCTATACTAACTCGGCCACGGGAAGGAGAACCACTCATATTGTACCTCGCAGTAGGAAATCGAGGAATAGCCTCAGCACTGGTCTGAGAAGACAACAGCGGGCAACATCCCATATACTTTATCAGCAAAGCATTACAAGGATCTGAGCTGAACTACCAGAAAATAGAAAAGTTCGCTTACGCTCTCATACTAACATCACGACGACTTCGCCCATACTTCCAAGCTCACACCATTAGAGTTCGGACCAACCAGCCCATAAAAGGGATCTTACAGAAATCAGACTTGATGGGCAGAATCTTACAATGGATAATCGAGTTGTCCGAATTTGATCTCCAATATGAAGCTCGGACGGCAATCGAATCACAACACCTGGCCGACTTCATTGCAGAATTTACAGACACACCGAAAATTCCCACAGAATGGAATCTCTACGTGGACGGTTCCTCAAACAAAACTGGAAGTGGCACAGGAGTGATAATTGAAAGCAACCAGGGAACCCAAATCGAACTCTCCCTCAAATTTGGGTTCCCTGCCTCAAACAATCAAGCGGAATATGAGGCACTACTAGCTGGTTTGAAGCTGGCTAGGGAGGTTGGAGCTCAAAAACTTATCATCTTCAGCGACTCACAGGTAGTCACTTCACAAATAACGGGAAGCTACCAAACCAAAGATCCCACTATGAAAAAGTACTTGGACAAAACCAGAGAACAGCTCGAACAACTCGGTGAATATACGATTCATCACATACCCCGAGAACAGAATACCCGAGCCGACGCACTTTCAAAACTAGCCAGCACCAAGCCAGGGGGCAACAATAGAAGCCTTATCCAAGAAATCCTACAAAATCCATCAATCTCAGAAGAAGAAAAAGTCATGACCATAACAGGTCAGGATCAAGGATGGATGACCCCCATAATAAACTACCTCAAAACAGAAGCACTCCCCGTAGAGGAAAAAGAGGCAAAGAGGTTGAAGCGGGAGGCACAATATTATACTATCATAAATAATACTCTATACAAAAGAGGGATTTCAATATCACTATTAAAATGTGTGCCGACTTCCAACACAAAAGACGTCCTAGAAGAAGTACACAGTGGCATTTGTGGCAATCACCTCGGAGCACAAGCACTCGCCAAAAAGGTACTTCGGGCAGGATTTTATTGGCCAACTCTACAAAAAGAAGCTGCAGAATTTGTAAAGACATGTTCATCATATCAGAAACATGCCAACTTCCACATCGCCCCACTAGAGGAACTTATCAGCGTGACCTCACCTTGGCCGTTCGCAAAATGGGGACTCGATCTTCTTGGACCCTTTCCTCAAGGATCGGGACAAGTCAAATTCCTCATAGTGGGAATAGACTACTTCCCAAAGTGGATTGAGGCAGAACCTCTAGCTAATGCCACTGCTCAAAGAATTCGAAAATTCCTATATAGAAACATCGTCACAAGGTTTGGGGTTCCATACTCCATCACCACAGACAATGGTACTCAATTCACAGATGCAGGCTTCAGAAAGCTAGCAGCCGACTTAAATATACACTACAAGAAAAAGGCATATTTGTAACAAAATATATTGTTACAAAACATCGAAATTTTGAAACAAAAGTTTTTTGTAACAAAAAAAAGGGTCCATTGTAGTAAGTCCCGTTACAAAAAGTTTTTGTAACAAAAAATGGAACTGTTACAATTTAATACCATATTTTGTAACAATTTTTCCTGATACAAAAAACCAAAAGCCGTTACAAAAGTGGTAAATGTTGATCTTGAAGGTATTTTTCGTGACAGTCAATTTTTTTCCTATCAAATAATTTTGTTACAAAATATAACATGATTTTGTAACATTTTTTTTCTTTAGTTACGAAAGCAAATTAATTATTTTGTAACAACTTTTTTTTATTACAAATTACAAGCATAATTTACTAAATTATTTTATAAATTAACTAATAATTAACGTTTTAATAAGCAGGTTTACATGTATATAATATGCAAAAACATACATAAGTCAAACAAGATCCTTTTAGCTAAAATTTTCTTGAAACAAAATAATATTAGCTAGTGAGTACATTGATTAGTTCAACCAAAACATAAAAGTTCTAACATAAAAGTTCAGCCAAAACATAAAAAGTTCTAACATAGATTAGTGTCTCTATGCATCAAAACATTCTTGAGCCCTTAAGGTAGCATATGGTCACCATTTCAGCACTCCTGTAAATAAGAAAAACCGAAACAAAAAAGTTAGAAACAAGATATAACACTAATTATAATTTTTTCACTAAGTTTTATCCAAAATGTTTAGAAAAATTTCGGCAGAACCTCCCTTAAAACTTGGATATTTCCACCGTCCACGGTTCCAACAAACACAGTCAATTCACAACTTGCACCCTTTCAAACAACACAATGCAATTTAATTGAGCAACCAAATAGGACAACAACCAAATAGTGAATAACAAAACCCGAAGCTTCCAGCTTCCAACAACCAAAACAGTGAAACACTTAGCCAAATAATTAATCAATTGAGCTTAGCAACAGTTGAAAACCAAAAGCAATTAAATACCAACTTAATCAATTAATTGAATCAAAGATGAATATTGAAAACAGCTTAAAATAAATTCCGGCAGCATCTCAACAGTAAATTTGCCTATTTCACAATTTCAATCAATCAATTCAAATTCCATATGAATTCTGACAGTTAAAAACACAAAAAAATCATAATGAATTCATAGGAAAGAAGTAAATAAGCCAATTCCAGCAAGAAAACATGAAGAAACAATTAAAACCAATCCAACCAACAAGAAGCAGAGCAGCACTCAGCAGAACAACAATCAATGGCCCATCATACAGCACCCAAAACAGTAAAATGAACAAAGGTAATGGATTTATGCAGCATTCTATTCATTGAAGCAATAACCATTACACTTGCAAGCAGCAGGGGCATAGCAGTTTATCCATTAATTCAACAGAAAATTAATCAAGTCAAACTAAACGATTTCAGCAACAGATTTATCAATAAAACCAATCTTAGTTCAGCAACCATCATCTATTCCAACACAAACAGCAATAACTCAGCATCATTTCCTTTCTCATTGAATTTAACAATCATTCAATAAGCAAGTAATGAGGGGGAATAATCAGCAGCAACCAACAGCAAGTATAAAGCAGCAATAACAACTTAATGTGAGAAATTATTCAACAACAAATGCACACACAAATACAACTTAAATGACTCATCATGCTTATCCACATAAGTCTGCAGTGAAACCACTTACCATTTCACTTAAGAGGCTTGTAACAACAGCTTTTTTATCAACTTCTTTCTCATTCTCCTTTTCAGGCTCACTGTCAGTACTGGTAGGAGGTGGAAGTGCAGAAGCACCAAACATGGCTTCATTTTGAGCAGCTTGGATTTGTTCCTCCCTTCTTGCCTTGATAAGAAAATGGATTCGATCTATGTTTAGTCTTCCATACATAGATGATGCATGTATGTTAACAAGGAACAAAACTGACTATTCATGAATATAAGAAGAGGAATATACCTCTATTTTAGAATACTGGAAACTCTGGCCAATTTGCTTAACCAAGGAAGCATCATCTTCAGCCATTGCAGATAGGTGGGCAAATACAATCAGTTCAATTAAATTTCAGGCTTCAAGCCAAACGCCAAACCAGTACTCATTATCATTTATAAGAAAAAATATCATTGGCATTCAATAATTAAAAAAATCACCATGACTAAGCAATGAACAATTAAAATCAGTAAGTATTGGTGTTATTAACAAGCACACAACAATAGTACTCAACATTGGATAAATTAAAAATGTTTACATTATCAGGATTCAGGACCCTGTGTTGCATTATCAGGAAAACATTGGAAGACTAAAAAAATTGTCCATTTTAAAACAGATTGTATTTGCAATGAAGAAATCTGGGCAAATTTATTTAGAATAATGAAATTGGCAAACAAGTCCAACCTTCAATTTTCTCATCTTCAAGAGGTGCATCCTTGTCAAACTCAATCATATAAAGTTCTTATTATTTTACATTTGCTAAATTTTATAATTTAAATATAAAAAATAATTCAATAATTATAAAATCAGATAAAATTTTAAATTATTTTAAACTCAATTAATCAGAATTTGTTTTAATTATCTTTAATAGAATAATTTTAGAGATTAAAATACTTAATGATAAATAAAAATAAATAACAAAATTGAATCTTAAAGCAGTTTATCTGCAAAAAAAGGATACGAGCCACTTCCCTTCTTTTGCAATCAGAAGGGAGACCTTCAACATATAAAGAAAAAAATGATATAGTACAAATACAAGATATTGAACATTGAAATGAAGAGGATAACAGGGAGATCCTTACCTAAACTGGCAGCTAAGGGGAGGAGAAGAGCAGCAGTGAGGCAGAGATGCAGTCATCCAGACACACTATAAAGCTTAAATCCAATTCAATTTGACAGCACCGGCATCAATGAATATAAAGCTTAAATCCTAAATCAACGAATCATAAATCCTAACTACCTAAATCAAAATGACATAATGACACAAATCAAAATTTGACTATTCTTGAATATAAATTCAACCCATTGGTCCATTATTAACTGACCACTTCATACAACCATGGTTCTATTACCATCAATTCACAATCATAGTTTCCTACTTAATGATCTAGTATTATAGTCATACTTGATAAGATTTGTTATCAGCAACATGGACCTAACATCCCTATCAAGTACCTTTCATGTTTCAAGAACCCTTTGAAAGGTGGCATTCCTTTGATCTGCGTGCCTTAAACACAAAATTTTGTTGTGTGAATCAACTCGAGCCCGCAATAGAGCAATATAAATATCAGTTATGTTATAAATTGTAGGCCTTAGTGACTCAAAGTTATCTTCCAAAATCTCATTAGTTTGACTAATTTAATGTGTAAAAAATGAGAGGAAAAATAACACATGTATCGAATTAATCCCCATGAAAATTTCTTTGATGTGTAAAAAGCGAGGATAAAACCGTTTTTTACATATAAAACTAATTCACAGAAATTTACATCTCATTTTTACCCCCTGAAGTTAGGATTTTTTCTAGTAAAGAATTTTATAAAATTGCGTTGTAAGTATAGCTTCTAAACCAACAAAAGTCCTTTCATACAAACGTTTTGGTTGTCACAAGTAACAAACCCCTTTTTAAAATTGATAACCGAGTATTTAAAGTCTCGGGTCGTCTTCTCAAGGAATTGCAGGGAGGTATGTTCTTATTATTGGTTATGAGTTTTGTAAATTGGGGATTTTGAGAATGAGGAGCAGATATGATAAATGACAAGTAAACTAAATAAATGACCGTAACACAAACTCTTGGCAAGGTATGAGAACTGGAAGTCCTATCCTAGTTATCCTTATCAATTGTGATGAGAATTGGATTTTTCTCCCACTTTGTTAACCTCTAATATGAAGGTAAGTCAAGTGAATGAATTAATTTAAATCCTCAAGTCCCAGTCTTTCCTTGGGAAAAGTTAGAGTTATTGGATCTCGAATTAATTCTTGAAGAATTCCAATTTTCGGTCAACAATGAGTTTGATAACTCAAGAGTCACCAATTAATCAACCAGAGCCAAAAGGTAGAAAAATCTAAATTATTTATATCATAAATAAGAGAAACCTATCATAGATCTGAAAATACCTCAAATAATATTTATTAAGAAAATCATAACATGAATGTCATTAAGCCAAATTGGCAACATATATAATTAAAAATAAGCGAAGTCAAAATAAAGAAATATTAAACTTGGAGCTCAGAAGAATTATAAGTTGAAATAATGATAAATCCTAAATCCTTTAAGAGGAATTCTAATCCTAAATCCTAAGAGAGAGGAGAGAACCTCTCTCTCTAAAAACTACATCTAAAACTAAAATTATGAATTACGCAAGCATGATTATGAATGGATGCATTCACCCACTTTATAGCCTCTAATCTGTGTGTTCTGGGCTGAAAACTGGGTCAAAAACAGCCCAGAAATCACTCCCAGCGCTTTCTGGTCCGTACAGGTAGCGGAAGAGTGACGCGGAGGCGTCGTCCACGCGTTAGCGTGGGTTGTGTTCCTGCCAGGTCACGCGGCCGCGTGATCCACGCGTTCGCGTTGCTGGCGTCGGGGCAGTGATAAACCCATATTTTATGATATATTTTATGCTTAATCTGAGTGATTTATTCATTCCTTCACCCACTTATTCATATTAATTGTATGGTTTTACTTCTCCTTCCTTATTATGTGATGTATGTGAAAAATATGTTTCCTATGCTTTAAAATTAATTATTTTAATTATCTTTATTTTCATTTGATGCCGTGATTAGTGTGTTGAGTAGTTTCAGATCTTCTAAGGCAGGAATGACTTAAAGGATAGAAAAGGAAACATACAAAAATGGAAGGAAAGCGCAAAATGGAGTTTCTGAAGGAACTGGCATCCATGCGATCGCATGGACGACGCGATCACATGCCAGAAGCGAAGAGGCAACGACGCGGCCGCATGACTGACGCGACCACGCGACTTGAGCAAATCGCATACGACGTGGATGCGAGAACGACACGACCGCGTGACAAGGAGAACTCCGAATGACGCGACCGCGTGACCCACGCGGACGCGTGATAAAGGCCACGCACCAGAAATTGCAGAAAACGCTCATAGCAGATTCTGAAGCCTTTTTGGTTCAAATCCAAGTCCAGAAGTCAGAGACCAAAGGTTATGAAGTGGAGGGATGCATCCATTGGGAGACTGGGGAATTTTCAGTTATTTTTCGATGATTTAGATCTAGTTTTGAGAGAGGTTCTCTCCTCTATCTCTTAGGATTAGGATTTAGGACTTCTCTTAGTTTTAGGAGTGACTCTCAATCCCAGGTTCTTTATTTTTATTCATCCCAATTTAATTTATGAACTGTTCCATGTTACAGATTACTCTTTTAAATTAATGTTATTTAAGATATTTCAGTTTAATATTGCTTCCTTTTATTTATGTTATTGTTGTTCTCAATCTGAAGACATTCTTATTCCAGTAGATACAATTTTCTTTCCTTTTGGTTTTGGTTAAATAATTGGTGACTCTAGAGTTATCAAACTCATTATTGAATGAAAATTGGATTTCTTCATTTCATTAATTCATATTCCAATAACTCTAGCCTTTCCCAAGGAAAGACTAGGACTTGAGGATTCGAATTAATTCATCCACTTAACTTACCTTCATAGTTAGAGGTTAACAAAGTGGAAGAAGAATTCAATTCTCTTCATAATTGATAAGGATAACTAGGATAAGACTTCCAGTCTTTATACCTTGCCAAGAGTTTATTTTACAATTATTTATTTATTTTTAATGCTTTGAAAATATACATGTGCCCATTGCCCAACTTCCAAAACCCCAATTTACAAACTCATAACCAATAATAAGAACATACTTCCCTGCAATTCCTTGAGAAGACGACCCGAGGTTTAAATACTTCGATTATCAATTTATTTAGGGGTTTGTTACTTGTGACAACCAAAATGTTTGTACGAAGGAATTTTTGTTGGTTTAGAAACTATATCTACAACGCGACTATTTTTATGAAATTCTTTACTGGCAAAAATCCTAACGTCAAAATGGCGCCGTTGCCGTGGAATTGCAAAAGTGTGCCTTATTATTGGTTATTGTAAATATTTTTCAAAAAAAAATTTCAGATTTTTATTTTAAAATTTTTTATCTTATCTTATCTTTTACAAAAATCATATCTTTTTCAAAATTATTTTCCTATCTTTTTCAAAAATTACATCCTTTTCAAAATATTTTCTTTTTATTAATTTTTGTTTTTCTTTCTCCCTTATTTCTGATAACTATTATGAATTCTCACCCCTCTCGCTTTGAGTTTAGTTCTAACTTTGTTGAAGGAAATAGAAACCACAACAGGAATATGCATCAAGGTTGGACCAATCAAGGATGGATGGAGTCAAGAGGATCTAATCAACCCTTTAGGCAACAACACCCTCCAAGATATCATGGACAACGACCATTCTACAATGCATACCCAGCCGAAAGATATGGTGGACAACCTTGTAGCTACCAACAAGCCCCACCCCGTTCCTATAGACCATCCTCTCAACATGACCTCGAACCACCACACTCACAAGCTTCTTTTCGCCATTCGCCACAATATGATCCTTATCCGCCCCAATACCAATCCAATTACTCCCAAGAACCACCACTCCCCCATACACATAACCCATATCCATCAAAGTCAGAATCACGGGTTAGCCTCGAAGAATCAATGAAACAATGTACCGCACTCCTTCATCAACTGGAGCAAGCAATGGTGGAGAAGTTAAAGCAATTATCTTCCGGACGTTCAGCCCCTCAACAGATCCCCATGGCCTTATGTGGAGAATCTAATGAAGAACGTGTTGTGAAGAAGACACAAGAAACTCCAATGAACAGCATAGAGCATAACCTCGTACCAGAACAAGTAGAGAAAGTTGTCATTGCAGAAGAAGAAGAGTCGGTTGTTGTGGAGAACTCCGTCAAGGATATTACAATTGACACTGAGGAGGATTTTGCACCGCCTCCAATGCAAATAACTTATGAAAAAGCACCACCTCCACTGTAAATATCTTATGAAGAACTAAACGGAATAACACAGGACACAGGTTTCTTTGATGATGATGATCACGAGTCCTATTCTCTTAGCGGCGAACTTGCATCCACAAGTGATTTCTTTGGGACAGAAGAATCTTCCCCGAGTGAATATGAAGATGATGCTAAGGTAGATCTTTCTCAACCTCCAATATATGACTTGAGCGATGATGAAGGAGAAATTGAAGACTCTGATCAAGATATGGTTGAAGTGGAAGAAACTCTGATCAAGAGATGGTTGAAGTGGAAGAATTCACAGAAGATTATATGGGAGTAGAACTTACAGAACCACTGGAAACACCTATCCCAAGGCCGTTACCGCCCACCACAAACTACAAGTGGGTAAAATCCTTGTCTTTTATCTTCAATATTCCACTTGAATATGGTTTGCTTGAAACAGATGGCCAGCTTAGAGCTCTATGCGGCTTTAAGAGTAAAAGGGAAATGGCTCATACTCAGAGCCGGTGCACAAGGTTCAATAAGATTCCACGCTTCAACTCGAAGTGCAAGGATTGGTATCATGCTCAATTGAGTGGATCACAGAGAATGTTTGGTCACCGTGGTGAGAATCTAATTTCCAAACCACCCAGATGGAAAAGTATAGATCAAAACGAAAGCGGATTTGGAACCAAAGTTCGGAATCCTGGAAAATATTCTAATATTCATCACCCCGGGAGCCTGAAAATCTGTTTGAAGCTGCTTAGAAGCTTCACATGCCTAGTTTGGGATCCCAGAGGTTATTGAAAGTACAAACATTGGTGGGGATTCCTGGATCAATACAAGAACAAGCCACCCTAGCAGGAAGCTCATCAAATGTCCAACTTAAGGACTATAACTAAAACTGCTAGGTGGGAGACAACCCACCATGGTATGATCGTTTATTTTTCATTTTTATTTAGTTTTATTTGATTTTGAGATTTTGTATTGAACTTGGAATTTTACATAACATTCATATTAGCATTGCATACTACATACTTGCATACATAAAAAAAAAACCACGCGATCGCGTCACATGTACATAACCAATTCCACGCGACCGTGTGAGCGATGCGACCGCATCGCGTGGACTGCACAACACCCTAGAAGAAGACAGAGAGTTGCGCTGAAATGATGCTGGAATCGTGCGTCTAGCATAAATTCCAGCGACACGATCGCGCGATCCACGCGATCGCGCCCACCCATTTTTCACCCCTACCACGCGACCGCGTGCCCCACGCGGCCGCGTGGATTTCAACATATAACCCCCAGCCACGCGAACCCTATCAAACACCACCCCCATCCCTCCCTTTTCCCCTAACCAAACTACCCCTCTGCGACGCCGTGCCCGACACCACCCAGATGCCGCCACCGCCACCACCCAGCCATTTTCTACCCGTTCTACTTCTTTTGCCCTTCCAGGTTCCGCAACACGCAGCCCCTTTTATCCGTTCGTAGTTTTTCTTAATTTTTCCGTTTTATGTTCATGTTTAGGCTAGTTAGATATGCATGTTGTAGTGAATTTTAGGAATATGCATGCTGTAGTGGATTTTAGGTTGTTAGGTAGCCTAAGATTTGGTTAGTGGATTTAGGTCTGTTTACTTGCACTGTTCATTTTTCTGTTTTATCATATCTGCAATTCTGCTGTTGCTGTACCCTTGTTCATGTGCTGTGATTTCCTGCAGTTGCTGCTTATTACTCTGAATTTTCATGTTTATATTCATTATATGTAACTGTAGCTTAATTTTTAATTCATATGCACTACTTTGACTGCTGTTTATTTTCCGGGATACTCCATATTTAGCCGGAATGCTGCCCAAATTTCTATAAAATATTTTCTTTCATGTTTTGGTTTGGCATTTTGAACTCTGTTTTACTCTACTTTACCCGGACCATTTCATGAATGCCAGGGCATGCTCTATTATCCTCTTTGATTTCCTGGTTTATAAACTGCATCTGTGATGCTCTGATTGCAATTCTTCTTTATATCTCTTTGAATCAGCATCCAATTGTTCTCCTTGTTTTGTTATGAGTTACTTCTATTCCTACCTGTGAATCCTTGTTACATGGAATATTTCCTTTATGCCACTTACTTTACACACATTTTACTGACTCCCTAATTTTACTTTACTAACTCTTTTTCAAATTCTAACCATACTAACTTTTTATAATCTCTTTTCTGACTTTTCACTTTCCTCTAACTTTTTAACCATGGCATAATGACAATTTTTCTATTTAACTTGAATTCTACTACATTTTGGATTGTAAATTATTCCTTTCAAACTTTTAAACTGCTATACAATCCTTAATGCTCATTTACCTAACTCATTTGCCTCATTCTCATTCTCCTTTGCCGCTTTGAATTTTCTTTGTTTAATTGCCTATTTGTTTTCCTATTTTTATATTTCCTGGTTTTTTGTTTTTCAGGATGTCTACCTCACAGAGAAAAGGAAAAGGCAAGACTACTGGCAAGCGCAAAAGAGGAGACCCCTCCCAGTCCATCATAGATCTAATGCATGATTCCTCATGGCGGGAGAAGAACATTACCCAGCAGGAAAAAGCTGACCAGCTGCTCCCTGCAAATGATTCCATCAAATTTGCAAACCAGTACTGTGAGCTGAAGTATCCGGCATTTGCAGACTCCAGAAACCTATACCTGGAGAGGACTCTGAGGATCCCAGGAGAACTCCAGCAATATACCACTGAGCAAATCAAACAAAGAGGCTGGTTCTTTCTGGAAAGAGCACTGACAGAGGTCAATGCATCTTGGGTTAGGGAATTCTACTGCAACTTCTATATCACTACCCTAGATGCAGTGAACCTGCGACGCAAGCAAATTCTGGTCATTGAAGAGGCCATAGAGGACATCCTACACCTCCCGCCTAAGTCCGATCAGCCTGATGGTTAAAAACAGGCTGAGGAGGACATACGTTTCTTGAGGTTTGATTAGAATGCTGTCAAGGCAAGGATAGCCATGGACCCGACTGTTCCTTGGGAGATGGGTCAGGACACCACCTTGCCCAAGGGTATCAAGCGGGCGTACCTAAATGATGAGGCTCGGTTATGGCATCAGATCCTGAGTAATTATGTGATGCCGAGTACTCATGAGACAGAGATTCCAGCTGCTATGATCACCCTTCTATGGTGTGTGATGGAGGGTAAGGACCTGTACTTGCCACGCTTTATCCGACATTATATGGCCAGGGTCCACGTCCGAGGCACTCTTCCCTTTCCTTATCTGGTTACACAGCTAGGCCATCGAGCTGATGTGCCATGGGAGGATGCCGATGAGAGACCACCGGCTGCGGACTGCAGGAAGATCATTCCTCATAGTAGGAACTTCCTTGCTTTGGGCTACAGACCACCACCTTTCACTGCTACTGATGAGACAGCCCCACCATCTGCCGGACCCTCTTCTTCCACAGCTACCCCTGCTGCCACCACTGCACCTCCACCTACCTCAGAGCCAGTCTACCGCCTCGTGCACCGCTTATTTCGACAGCTTGATCAGATGGAGCACTGTAACCGGCGCTGGTATGAGCATTTGAAGCTGATGATCTGGCAGGGCAGTGACATCCCCTCTGAGCCTGACTCACCATCAGAGCCATCCGAGGAGGAGTCGGATGAGCACCAGGAGGAGACCCATCCGCAGGCAGGCACAGAGCAGGCTGCTCTCCAGGCAGAGGTTCCACATCAGATTGAGGCCGCAGATCCTGAGATCCCAATCCAGTCAGCACCTCCTCTACAGTAGCCAGATCCTCAGCCCACTACCACCGGGACTCCAGCTACCATCCCTACCAGTGATGACACCCCTTCACACCCAGCTTGACTGAGCATCAGGGCCGATGCTTCACTTTAAGTGTGGGGAGGTCGCCATCTCTGGCATTTTATTTTGGTGAACCACTACATCTCTTTTTCTTTTATTCTGGATATTTTTCTATATTTTTCTTTTTATTATTATCTTCTGAGTACTTATACATTGCTACTTTGATATATTTCTACTCTATTTCTGCATTTTGCATTTTTAGTTCATTTTTTTAGCTATTTAGTTTATTTTAGTTATTTAGTTTAGTTTGCAATTCTAACTTATTAGTGGATTGATTGGTATAGTTTACCCCTTTTTTAGCATAAGATAGCATAGTCTAAATTGAAAAATATAAAAAGGAAGTAAGCTAGGAAATTGAACATAGCAGATTTAAATCCATAAACCTTGTATATAGAGCATTACATCATAGAGTTAAGTTGACAACATTTCATCAAGGAGGAACACTAAAACCTTAAAGGCCACCTAAGACAATTTTTTTATGAGAATAATGGGAAATTTTAACTAAACCTCCATGACATACATGAGTGATATATGATTTATGAGTTTGAGAACATACAGCCTGTGAGTTTTGAGCTTAATTGTATGGTTACATTTAAACCATAATATTTTATTCATGTGTGTTCCGCTCTTCTTTTCTATTCTGGTGTTCTTTACTTTGTTTTAATCTATATGTCCAGTTATAAAATATAGATACATACCAAGAGAGTGATTGAGGCCTTGTTTGATTTTAACTCACTATCCCAAATAAAGCCTACCTTTTATGCCATCCTTGTTAGCCCCTTTGAACCTTTTAATCCCCTTTTATTCTATTTAGCCACACTACTAGCCTTAAGCAGAAAAACAAAATAAAATCCCAAGTTGAATCCTTGATTAGCTTAGGATAGAAAGTTGTGTAATTAATTAAGTGTGGAAAAACTTTATGGGAACATGGATGACAAAAACAAGGGTAGAAAAGTTGAAAAGAAATTAAGAATTTTTGGGAAACACGCTCATGTGGAATTAAAATAATTAATTACCATGTGCAAAAAAAAGGAGATTTTGCAAAATTAAAGCAATTGCACATGGTATAAGAACAAAATATGGGCATGTAACAACAAGTGGAAAAATATGGAAAAATAGGTAAAGAAGTTTTGTTTTACTGAGTATGTATGTTAGGTGAGATCTTAGACTAATTATGGATTCGCTCATTAGCTCACTTAGCCTTATACATATACCCTTACCTTTACCTTGGCCCCATTACAACCTTAATCAAAGACCTCATGATTTTTGGTATGTCTATATTTTATAATTGCTGATTGGTTAGATGAAAAACAAAGTTATAGAAAGTAAGAATAAAAAGAAGAATAGAGTGGTTAACCCAATAAACACTGAGTGATTAGAGAGTGAACACAAAATCCAGTGAGGGTTCACTAACTCATTAACATATATCTCTGTTTAAATTACTAATTGTCTTGCAAGTTTATTAAATGTTTTTTTTCTCTCCCATCTCAATTGTAAAAGTGATTTATCATTATCTAAGGTTGGCTATATATAAGAATTGCATTGCATGGCATTCAACCACTTCAAAACCTTACTTTTTACTTGGACATAGCATGAGGACATGCTATTACTTAAGTGTGGGGAGGTTGATAAACCCATATTTTATGATATATTTTATGCTTAATCTGAGTGATTTATTCATTCCTTCACCCACTTATTCATATTAATTGTATGGTTTTACTTCTTCTTCCTTATTATGAGATGTATGTGAAAAACATGTTTCCTATGCTTTAAAATTAATTATTTTAATTATCTTTATTTCCATTTGATGCCGTGATTAGTGTGTTGAGTAGTTTCAGATCTTCTAAGGCAGGAATGACTTAAAGGATGGAAAAGGAAACATACAAAAATGGAAGGAAAGCGCAAAATGGAGTTTCTGAAGGAACTGGCATCCACGCGATCGCATGGACAACGCGATCGCATGCCAGAAGCGAAGAGGCAACGATGCAGCCACATGACTGACGCGACCGCGCGACTTGAGCAAATCGCATACAACGCGGACGCAAGAACGACGCGACCGCGTGACAAGGAGAACTCCGAATGACGCGACCGCGTGACCCACGCGGACGCGTGATAGAGGCCACGCACCAGAAATTGCAAAAAACGCTCATAGCGGATTCTAAAGCCTTGTTGGCCCAAATCCAAGTCCAGAAGTCACAGACCAGAGGTTATGAAGTGGAGGGATGCATCCATTGGGAGACTGGGGAATTTTCAGTTATTTTTTGATGATTTAGATCTAGTTTTGAGAGAGGTTCTCTCCTCTCTCTCTCTTAGGATTAGGATTTAGGACTTCTCTTAGTTTTAGGAGTGACTCTCAATCCCAGGTTCTTTATTTTTATTCATCCCAATTTAATTTATGAACTGTTCCATGTTACAGATTACTCTTTTAAATTAATGTTATTTAAGATATTTCAGTTTAATATTGCTTCCTTTTATTTATGTTATTGTTGTTCTCAATCTGAAGACATTCTTATTCCAGTAGATACAATTTTCTTTCCTTTTGGTTTTGGTTAAATAATTGGTGACTCTAGAGTTATCAAACTCATTATTGATTGAAAATTGGATTTCTTCATTTCATTAATTCATATTCCAATAACTCTAGCCTCTCCCAAGGAAAGACTAGAACTTGAGGATTCGAATTAATTCATCCACTTAACTTACCTTCATAGTTAGAGGTTAACAAAGTGGGAGAAGAATTCAATTCTCTTCATAATTGATAAGGATAACTAGGATAAGACTTCCAGTCTTTATACCTTGCCAAGTGTTTATTTTACAATTATTTATTTATTTTTAATGCTTTGAAAATATACATGTGCCCATTGCCCAACTTCCAAACCCCCAATTTACCAACTCATAACCAATAATAAGAACATACTTCCCTGCAATTCCTTGAGAAGACGACCCGAGGTTTAAATACTTCGGTTATCAATTTATTTAGGGGTTTGTTACTTGTGACAACCAAAACGTTTGTACGAAGGGATTTTTGTTGGTTTAGAAACTATATCTACAACGCGACTGTTTTTATGAAATTCTTTACTGGCAAAAATCCTAACGTCAAGCAGCTTTGGCAACTTATATATCGTTGCGAAGCCCCGGATGTTAGCTTTCCAACGCAATTGAAACCATCTCATTTGGACCTCTGTAGCTCAAGTTATGGTTGTTTGAGTGCGAAGAGGTCAGGCTGGACAGCTTAGCAATTTCTTCAACTTCTTGTATTCCTTCCACTTTTGCATGCTTCCTTTCCATCCTCTGAGCCATTCATGTCCTGTAATCCATGAAATCACTTAACACACATATCACAGCATCTAATGGTAATAAAAGAGGATTAATATTAACAAATATAAGACCAAAGAAGCATGTTTTCAATCATAGCACAAAATCCGGAAGGAAAACGTAAACTCATGCAAATAGTATGAATAAGTGGGTAAATAGTTGATAAAAACCACTCAATGGAGCATAAGATACACCATAAAATAGTGGTTTATCAACCCCCCCCCCCACACTTAAACAATAGCATGTCCTCATGCTAAGCTCAAGAGAAACTATAAAGAGATGAAGAGGAATGATAGAATGTATGAGATGCAACCTACGAATGCAACTAAATGCAAAATATTTCTACCTACTTGGTTAAAAATAAATAAGTTCTCCAAGACAAACATAAATCAGATTTCACTAATTCAAATCATACAGTGAAAACAAGTAAACTTGTAAGAAGATAGCTCATGAAAGCAGGGAATCAAGCTTTGAACCCTCATTGGTAGTGTATATGCGCTCAAATCTCTCAAGTGTCTAGGGTCAATCTCTCTACTTTTCTCTAATCGTGCTTTCTAAAACTTTGTTCTTCATCTAACCAATCAACAAATATTTAGTATACTAATGCAAACATCATGAGGTCTTTTCAGGGTTGTAATGGGGCTGAGGTAAAGGTAGGGATATGTATATAAGGCTAAGTGAGCTAATTAAGTGAATCCTTAATTAGTCTAAGATCTCACCTAACATACATACTTTGTAAAGCAAAGCTTCTTTACCTATTCTCCCATATTTTTCTCACTTTTGATGTTACATGCTCATGCATTAGTTTTAATTTTGTCCCATGTGCATTGCTTTATTTTGCATTTGGAGAATTCTTTTGTATCCCCTTTATTCAAATACTGAATTATATATTTTTTTTAATGCACATGGTAATTCAATTATTTTGATTTCACATGAGCATGCTTCCCAAAAATTTTATTTTGAATTATTTCATTCTTTTCAACTTCCCACCCTTTGTTTTTATTATCCATGTTCCCAATAGGTTTCCCACACTTAAACAATTACACAATTTTTATCTTAAGCTAACCAAGGATTCGACTTGGGATTTTAAATTTGTTTTTCTGCTTAAAGCTAGTGTTGTGGTTTATAGAATAAGAGGAAATTAAAGGCTCAAGGGGGTTAACAAGGGTGATGTAAAAGGTAGGCTAATTTTGGGATAAGTGAGCTAGAATCAAACAATGTCCTCAATCATATGCAAGCATGTAAATATATTAAATATTGGACATATAGAAGGGAACAAAGCAAAGTTTACAATTATAGAGAAGAAAACACACAAGAATAAAAATTTATGGTTAAATAATGTAACCATGTAAATAAGCTCAAAATCTCATAGGTTGTGTGTTCTTTGGCTCAAAAACCATGTTCCAAATACAACTTCAAACAAGTGTAACAAAAAATTTTATTCAAATTAGTGAAATGCTATAAAAAGTTTCTTGCAAAAGAAATTATTACTTTAACCACGTGGTAAAATATGAAAAAATGAAACAAATATGCAAATGCAACAATGAACTATCAAATAAAATAAAACATTGGTGTTGAAATAGGAAATAACTAACCCATGGAGATCGGTATCGACCTCCCCACACTTAAAGATTGCACCGTCCTCGATGCATGCTAAGATGTGTAGGTGGACGGGTTGTTCCAACTGATGCTTTTCTCCAAAGATTGTGCAGATGGACTTGTCTTCTCTCCCCATGTAAACGTCTTTCGCTTCCCTTCCGAGTGGCCATCCTGAAAGAAAATAGGAAAGAAAAGTAACCTAGAAATAAAGATAAGAAAATAAATGAAGTATGGTTGGGTTAATGCCAAATGATAAGGGTCTTATTTACATGGAAGCTTCAACATGTACGTGAGAAAACAATAGAAGTCATGGCATGCCAGTGGGATAAAATGTACAATAATGGGGAAGAGAGTGGGTAATGAAAGACAATGTAAATTCATGCCAATGCAAAAGGAATACAGGTATAAAAGATTGACATTGACAGAAAATTAACATTACCCAACATTGTAAAACAAGTCATGAAGCATCAAAATGACGCCAGAAAAGATGCAACGGTTAAATAAGAAAATCAACACCAAAGGAAAAATAATAAATTTAGAAAAGAAAAGAAAAATATGCACTAAATTAAAATGCAATGAATGAAATATGCAAATAAATTAAGTAAAATAAAATGAAAGATAAGAAGAATGAGAAGGGGAAGAAATGAGTAAGAAAGGAGGGAGGGAAAAATTAGGATTGGGGAAGAAAAGATAAGATATTTGGCAAATTAGGATAAGTTGTGCGACGCAAGCGACGCGGCCGCGTGGGGCACGCGTTCACGTGATTGCGGATTAATTCAGTTGACGCGGTCGCATCGGTCATGCGGTCGCGTGACCCATGTTATGCTTCTGGCGCGAGTGCAGCCTCGCGCCTGCACAACTCTCTGTTCGAATTTATATATTTGCCAAATTTGGGGTGACGCGATCGCGTGGGGCACGCGATCGCGTGAGTGGGCTTTAGAAGGGAATGACGCGGACACATGAGCCATGCGTCCACGAAGGTAGAATTGTGCGTTCAGCACCAATCCAGCACCACTCTCGCAGAATAATTCGTTGTGCACCCTTTTTACGTCAAAAATCAGGGCACGTGGCCGCGTAGGTCACGCGGTCGCAATTTGTGCCACTGGCACGCCTCCAGCCACACTACAGCGTGTCTCTCTGTTTGTTTTTATTTTCTTCCCTCTCCTTGTGACGCAGATGCGTCGCTGATGCAGTCGCATCGCGTGGCCCTTTTTTTTTAATTAAAAGTATGCAAAATGCAAAATGCAATGAATGTCATGCAAAAATTGCAGGTTCAATAAAAATTCAAAAACAAACTAGAATTAAAACAAAAAAGAGAACGATCATACCATGGTGGATTGTCTCCCACCTAGCACTTTTAGTTAAAGTCCTTAAGTTGGACCTTTGGTGAGCTCCCTGTTATGGTGGTTTATGCTTGTACTGATCCAAGAATCCCCACCAGTGTTTGTACTTCCAGTAGCCTCCGGGGTCCCAAACTAAGCATGTAAAGCCCTTAAGAAGCTTCAAATAGATTCTTAGGCTCCCGGGGTGACAAATGTCAGAACAGATTCCAGGATCCCAAACCTTACTTTTACACCCGTTTTTGTCTCGATCTGCATTTTTCCACCTGGGTGAAAGGTGATCTGAATTCTCACTGCAGCGACCAAACAGCTTCCTAGACCCATTCAGTTGAGCTTTACACCAACCTTTGCGTTTAAACTTAAAGCTTCCAACCATAATGAACCTTGCAGGATAATTCTTACCAATGGCCATCTTCCTTTTACTCTTAATGTTACAAAGAGCTCTAAGTTGATCATCCGTCTCCAGTAGCCCATATTCAAGTGGGGTTAGAAAGCTAAGGGATATGAATTTTACCCACTTGAATGTTGTAAAGGATGATGGCAACTTAGGGGGAGGTGTTTGGAATGAACGTGAAAGCTCTACTCCCTTGTGCTCTCCTCTGACAACTTCCACCTCTTTGCAAGCTTCTTCAATTTCAACCTCTTCCTCTTGGTAGCTTTCTTCCAATTTAATCTCTTCTTTATTACGCACCAAGGGCATGGGAGGTTGTGCCTCTTCTTCTTGAATCTCCATCTCTTGATTAACCTCTTCCAAGTCTTCTATTATGACATGCCTTGGAGGTTGTATTCCCTCCTCAACATCAATTTCAAATACCTTGGAAGGAGGCTTTATGACTTGAATTTCCCATGGAGGTTCTGCATCTCCTAAGTCTTCAACCACTTCTTCCTCTTCAATAATTCTGGCTTTCTCCACTTGTTCCAGTACAAATTCATGCTCCTTACTGTCCACTGGAGTTTCTAATGTCTCCTTTATGCTACGCTCTTCATTAGATTGTCCATATGAAGCCATGGGGGTTCCTTGAGTGTCCGAACGTCTAGAAGGTAATTGATTTATTGCTTGCTCCAATTGATGAAGGGTTGCATGAAATTGATCTACTGTTTCCTTGAGACGATCCCTTGACTCTTGTTCCATTTCAATAGCATAACTGGGATCATCTTGATCTTGGATTGATGGATGTGGGTGCTCTTCCATGGATGGTGGTGATGGGATGGGTGGTGATAAAATGGGTAGATCATTATATGGTTGAAAAGAAAGTGCACTAGAGCTTGAGGGTTGATTGTTGAAGGTATTCGGTGGTCCAATTTGGGTGACCAGAGCTTGTATAGTAGAGTTTAAATCGGCAAATACTTTCTCCATGGAGGTTTGGAGTGGATAGGAGGGTTCATTTTGATAATGATAAGGAGATGGTGTATATTGCGGTGGTGGTTCTATGTATGGTTCATTTGGCTCATAAGGTGGTTGGTATGGTGGATATGGATTAGGGTCATACGGAGGTGTTTGGTGGAAAGGAGCTTGTGAGTACGGTGGTTCAAAATTATATTGAGGAGGAGGGGGTTCATAGGCATATGGTGGGTCTTGTTGGTAGTCAAAAGAGTGCTCACCATAGCCATTACCTTGATATGCATCACAAAATGGTTGTTGATAGTCCATTGGAGGTGGTTATTACCATGAGGGTTGATCAAATCCTTGTGGCTCCTCCCATCTTTGATTGTTCCAACCATGGTGCATGTTGTCATTATAATCTCCTCTTCCTGCAACATAATTATAACCAGACTCAAAGCCAAAGGGGTGAGAGTTCATAGTAGTGAGAGATAATAAAAACAAAAACTAACAAAAATTTTTTTTTTTGAAAAATATTTACAATAACCAATAATAAGGCACACGTTTGCAATTCACTAGCAACGGTGCCATTTTGACGTTAGAATTTTTGCTAGTAAAGAATTTTATAAAATTGCGTTGTAAGTATAGCTTCTAAACTAACAAAAGTCCTTTCATACAAACATTTTGGTTGTCACAAGTAACAAACCCCTTTTTAAAATTGATAACCGAGTATTTAAACCTCGGGTCGTCTTCTCAAAGAATTGCAGGGAGGTATGTTCTTATTATTGGTTATGAGTTTTGTAAATCGGGGGTTTTGAGAATGAGTAGCAGATATGATAAATGACAAGTAAACTAAATAAATGACTGTAAAACAAACTCTTGGCAAGGTATGAGAACTGGAAGTCCTATCCTAGTTATCCTTATCAATTGTGATGAGAATTGGATTTTTCTCCCACTTTGTTAACCTCTAACTATGAAGGTAAGTCAAGTGAATGAATTAATTCGAATCCTCAAGTCCCAGTCTTTCCTTGGGAAAAGTTAGAGTTATTGGATCTCGAATTAATTCTTGAAGAATTCCAATTTTCAATCAACAATGAGTTTGATAACTCAAGAGTCACCAATTAATCAACCAGAGCCAAAAGGTAGAAAAATCTAAATTATTTATATCATAAATAAGAGAAACAAATCATAGATCTAAAAATACCTCAAATAATATTTATTAAGAAAATCATAACATGAATGTCATTAAGCCAAATTGGCAACATATATAATTAAAAATAAGAGAAGTCAAACTAAAGGAATATTAAACCTGGAACTCAGAAAAATTATAAGTTGAAATAAAGATAAATCCTAAATCCTTTAAGAGGAATTCTAATCCTAAATCCTAAGAGAGAGGAGAGAACCTCTCTCTCTAAAAACTACATCTAAAACTAAAATTATGAATTATGAAAGCATGATTATGAATGGATGCATTCACCCACTTTATAGCCTCTAATCTATGTGTTCTGGGCTGAAAACTGGGTCAAAAGTAGCTCAGAAATCACTCCCAGCGCTTTCTGGTCTGTACAGGTCGCGGAAGAGTGACGTGGAGGCGTCGTCCATGCGTTAGCGTGGGTTGTGTTCCTGCCAGGTCACGCGGCCGCGTGATCCACGCATTCGTATCACTTGGCGTCAGAGAAGCTATAACAAACTATATATTGTTGTGAAGCCCCGGATGTTAGCTTTCCAAAACAACTGGAACCATCTCATTTGGACCTCTGTAGTTCAAGTTATGGTCGTTTGAGTGCGAAGAGGTCAGGCTGGACAGCTTAGCAATTTCTTTAACTTCTTGTATTCCTTCCACTTTTGCATGCTTCCTTTCCATCCTCTGAGCCATTCATGCCCTGTAATCCCTAAAATCACTTAACACACATATCAAGACATCTAATGGTAATAAAAGAGGATTAATATTAACAAATATAAGACCAAAGAAGCATGTTTTCAATCATAGCACAAAATCCGGAAGGAAAACGTAAACTCATGCAAATAGTATGAATAAGTGGGTAAAGAGTTGATAAAAACCACTCAATTGAGCATAAGATAAACCATAAAATAGTGGTTTATCACCCCCTCAACCAAACATACACTTGAGAGTCGAGGCAAATACAATATTCATCATATAATTACTCTAATAATCAATTAGAAGAACTAGTAATCCCGGTAATACAATACAAATACATCAATTTATTACCTCTAGAAAATATTCAAGATTCAAACAGATACTGAATAGAGGCTTGAACACGTGACAGAATCGAGGCTGAGCAGAGGCTGAAAGACAATGGTTGAAGAAGAGGCAGAAGCATGGCAAAACGGCAGCGGATGCACGGCGAAACGGCGGCAGATGCACGGCGAAACAGAGGCAGAAGCTCGGCAAAACAAAGACGGAAGCTTCGCGAACAAGGGCTGAATAGATGCTTTGCGACGACGGCGAAGCGGTGCGAACGCGAAGGACCAGAAGCGACGACAACGAAGCGGTGCGGATGCGGCAGACCAGACATGGCGGCGCCTTTCCCTCCTTCCTCCCTTCTTCTTCCTTCACCCTCGTTCACTCACTCTCTCTTCTCTGTCTTCTTCTTTCTTTTCCAGTGAGGGTGTCATGAGTCGGCTGGCTGAGAGATGGTGGGGGTGAGTGAATTAGTAAAGTTAGGGTTAGGGTTAGACTAAAAGGAACAAGGATAACACAAAAATTTGCATAAAATTATAGCATGAAATAGTAATTGAAAATTAAATTTAATTTATTAAAATTATTTAATAATTTGTTAATTAATTTTAAATAAATATTTTAATTTAAAATTATAAATAATTTAATTATTTTTTTAGTTTATAAGATTAAACTATAAATTTTAATTTAATTTTTAAAAATTTAAGATCTTATATTTAATATCTTGAAATAACATTTTTTATTAGTTAAAAAAATGTTGAATTTTGTGACAAGTAAAGAACTTGTTACAAAAATATTGTATTTTGTGACAAATTAATTTTTTGTTATAAAATATTTAGAGCTTTTGAAACAAATAGATATTTTGTTACAAAATATTTTGAATTTTTGGAACAATATAATCTTTTGTTACAAAACATTATAATATTTTGCAACAAAATAACAATTCGATACGAAAGCCAACATAATTTGTAACAAAAAAATGACATTGTTACAAAATATTGAAATATTTTGTAACAAATTTTTTTGTTGTTACAAAATATTCTTCTTCTGTAACAATAACTAATTATTGTTACAAAAAAATCATAATTTGTAACAATTTTAAATTTGATACAATTTTTTTGTTACAAATACTTCATTTTTTGTAGTGATAAGACAACAATTCACCTCTGTTGAACATCCCCAAGCCAATGGACAAGCTGAAGCTGCCAACAAAGTCATACTGGTTGGGCTGAAGCGGAGGTTACAAGATGCAAAGAGAGCCTGGGCCGAGGAGCTCCCACAGGTTTTATGGGCATATCGAACAACGCCACATTCCACCACAAAGGAATCACCCTTCCGATTAGCATATGGAATGGAGGCAATGATCCCAGTAGAGATTGAAGAAAGATCGCCTAGAGTGATCCACTATAGTGAAGAAGCCAACTCCCAACTTCAAAGGGAAGAGCTTGACCTACTTCCGGAAGTCTGAGAAAGAGCTCGGATAAGGGAAGAGGCATTAAAACGACGAATGGCTTCCAGATACAATCAAAAGGTAATACAGCGAGCCTTTGCTGAGGACGACCTCATTCTAATCCGAAACGACATTGGAACAACTCGACCTAGAGAAGGAAAGCTGACAGCAAACTGGAAAGGACCCTACCGAGTCATAGAAGTGCTGGGAAAGGGCTACTACAGGCTTTTCGAACTCGACAGGAGAGAACTTCCTAGGTCATGGCACACCTGCAACCTAAGAAGGTACTATAGTTAGGGATGATAAAGGACCTTGGGACAAGGCGCACTCTTTTTCTTGAAAAGGTTTTTTAACGAGGCGCCAAGACCAAGACCTACAAATCACCTGACTTAGGAAATTAACCCCCACATGCATATATTTGCATTTTCTTTTAATAAAATCTGTTCAAATTTTCTACAAACGCTCAAGCCGCATTATTCCGAAACATTTATCGCCCGATTATAAAGCTACAGATCGACAGAAAGTGAAAACCAAATTCACTGTGCGATCACGATAAAGACCAAAATGAAAACCAAATTCATTAAAAGGTCGACCAAACGAGGGTTAAAACCCGAACTCTACAAAATCGGCAAAGATGAAAACAGAATAATGCAAGAAGTTATAGAAAGTGATCCATAGAAAGGACCTGACGAGGTCCTAATAAAATGGATTGCTATAAAATAACTTGAAGACCGGCCGGCACAAAGAAGTCGAACCAGCCACAACAACCCAAGTTATAAGTAAAGCCCTGGAAAGAGGTTTGGCCAACCCTATAAAAGAGGATTACTATCACTTAAAAGAGCCCGACATGACGAAGTCGGACTCCTACAAATAGTTACAAAAGGTAAGCCCTGAAAGAGACCTGAACAAGGTCCAAGAAAGAGGATTACCAAGTAACTCGACAGGGCCCGACATGATGAAGTCGGCCCAAGATATAAAGTTACAAAAGGTAATCCCTGAAAGAGACCTGAACAAAGTCCAAGAAAGAGGATTACCAAGTAACTCGACAGGGCCCGACATGATGAAGTCGGCCCAAGATATAAAGTTACAGAAGGTAATCCCTGTAAGAGACCTGAACAAGGTCCAAGAAAGAGGATTACCAAGTAACTCGACAGGATCCGACATGATAAAGCTACCCCCTGGAAGAGACCTAAGTAAAAGTCCAAAAAGGAGGGTTACAAACAAACAACTCGGGTAAAAACCAAGTTGAAGAAATCGGCAATCTCAGTATTATAATTCCTAACGAAGACCTGAACAAAAGTTTAAAATTGTTGAAAGCACTGTCAGGCAAAGGAATCAAGTCGATCATCCAATACTCTCAAAGACTACGAAGATACCAAGACAAGCGCAAACAGATATGATATAAAAACAGAAAGTCATAATAATAGCCAGCTTCAGAGGCCAACAAATTCAGCCTACAAAGCTAGGAAACTATTTTGTTTATCAAAATAAAGTTGCTAAATCCAGCAAATAAAAAGGTGTCAAAAGTCAACAAAATAAGGAGTTCAAAAGCCCACAAGTCGGGCTATTTACACAAAAAAGTTACAGAAATCGACTAAACACCCGAAGGCTTCTCAACAACAGCAGCACGGGGTGAAGGAGGGCGAGTTTGGAGAGGCAATGCGTCCACTGTCCCGTCATCCCGATTCAATATCTGGCAATCAGGATCTGCTATGGAACAAGCAGGAGTTGAAGAAGCCGACACGGCAAAAGCTTTGGCAACATGCTCAAAGGGAGGCTCAACATCATCATCATCAGGATCATCGGGAACGATCTTGCCATCCTTAACAACATTATCCAAGCTAAATAAAGCAAGGTCGGCCTCCGGGGTAATAACCCGAACATGCTCTTTCAGATTCTCATAAGCAGCAGTGACGCTGCCCACAAGGTGACCCTGGAGCTCGGAATAATCAACCCGGGCCGACTCTAACTCCTCCCGAAGACGCATCACTTCCCGGTAGGACGTGACATAGCTTTCTTTGTGTCTCAAGGCCGTGTCCTCAGCCAACCGCATAGAAGCTGCCAAAGCAAGAGAGCTAGCCTTCTCCCCTTCCAACTCCTTCTTCAGTTTAGTCACCTCCGCTTCAAACTCTTCCTTCAGACCCTTTATCTAGCTTCCTCCATAAAGGCTTTGGTAGCATGCAGAGGCAGATTTTGTACAATTCGATATAGAGCAGCTCCCATATAAGCCATCTTAACGCTACTCTAAGTTATAAAATCTAAGTGATGAAGGAGAGATACATCATCCATAGAGAGGGCACCATAAGGTGCGATCTGCTGGTCCACAAAGCCAATAGGGTCAAAATCCGAGGCATCCAGACTGAAAGGTTCAACGGTTCGAGGTCTTTTAGGAGGAGGGACGGTCGAAGAGGAAACGACAGCAGCAGTAGAAGATTGTGGGGGATCCACTAAACGGACCCGAGGTGTAGGGATCATTCTCCTTGGGCCAGGAGAGCTCGGAACAGACGGCTTCAATGGAACCTGAGAAGTTCCTTCCCCATCTACACAGGCCGAGGTGTTTTGAGCTGCAGTGTCCTTCCTCGCCTTTTTGAAGGCCTTCATTGCATTATTATTCTTGGCCATCTCTGAAAAATGAAGAACAACAATTTATCATATTGAGAAGAAAGGGGAAAAGCAAAAAACAAGAAATAGTATATATCAAGTAATACCCAATATATCTCGGACGAGGGAGGGGTCTCCCAAACACTTTTTGGTATCTAAATGAGGGGGTTCCCCCCAAAGATCCTCCAAAATCGTCACAAAGGCCTGTTCGACCTCATCAAGCATCTCCCATGTATAACGGGATACTACTACATTCTGCTGCCAATGTAAAGGGAAGGATGGCTCCCTATTCGCTTCCAGAAAAAAGGGACGAGCTCCCTCAACAGCTCGAACCTTGAAAAAATAATTCTTGAAGTCCCTAAAAGACTCATCGTACATGGTAAAAACCTTATGTCCTTGTGCAGATCTAAAAGAAACCCACGAGGCTTTCTTTTTTGAAGATATTCCGGGCTTAATTAAAATAAACAAGTAAAGGAAAAGAGTTTGAGAAGGGGTAACATTCAGTTCTTGACAAAGAAGTTGAAAAATATTAATAAAGCCCCAAGAGTTTGGATGAATCTGGGACGGAGCTACGTTACACGACCATAACAAATCGGTCTCAAACAAGGTAAAAGGAAAGGTGATATCCAACTGGCTGAAGAAATAGTCATAGGCATAAAAGAAAAGGCGCTCCCTCTGGGTCAGAACAGGGAAGCAAACCCTCTCCTCATAGTCAGGTGCCACCAACTCATAATTCTTCTCTTGATCCGTACTCTTACAGAGATGGTGATGCTTCCTAAGCTCTACACAGAATTTAGCATTAACCACAGAAACACACATCAAAACAAGGGAGTCCAACCAATCGGACATACCCTCAGGAACCTTAGAAGACGTCTCTACAATATTTTTACGATAAGACATAGCCAACTAGTCCTACAAACAAGAAAAAGAGAGTGGATTACTAAAAACATCTCAGACAAAATCAAAGCAACTCAGCCAGCGCAGTCCAAACACAGCACAAACATCAAAAGGAAACCCCAGGACCCACACCAAGAAGGTCTAGGGGCATCCTTTGGAGGCAATCAGAGAATAAAGATTCAGGAAAATTTACAAGACTAATGTCCCAACAGAAATCCGTAGCAAGAACAAAGAGAAACCCTTTCCAAGAAAAACAAACGCGAAGAAGATCAAACAAGCCGCCAAAAGAAAAACTTACAACAGTTCAAAAATCAGCAGTAGCATACGAAGCCCTAAAGAGCCAAACCAGAAAAATACACTCAGAAGCATACGTAAGGTCAAAAGGAAAAAAGCATGCATCACAGTAACAAACCAAGCGAAAATACAATGTAGCAAAAATAAACGGTGAAGGGAAAGCAAAACCATCCTGAAAAAGGAGAAGAATGCGGAAGAAGGTTGAAGACGAGGAGGCCAGAAATTGCTGTCAAAAGCACTTACGATCGCCAAACAAATGTCGTAAGAAGAAACACCAAGAAACGTAAGTTTTCAGAAGAAAATAGAAGGAGAGGAGAAAAAGAGAAGTCACAGCAAAAGCAAGAGAGGAGAAAAAACTTTTTTTGAGAGTAAATTTCAAAATAACAGCCAAGAAAAATGGAGCATCAAAAACCAATTAATGGGGCATTAAAAACCCTCGCACGTTCCCAAGGCCAGGACGCTAATCCAAAAGCGCGTGTTTTCAAAGGAAGCGAAAACGTTCTGCATTCAAAAAAGGGAACCCTACAAAGATAAAATCGACGAAATACTCGAGTTCGGCTTCACCTGAGAAAGATCAAAGTCTTAAAACTAAAGACTCAAAAGGAAAGACCGAGCTCGAGCAGGGGAACTGTTCATATCCTGGGTCGAGCTGTCCGACCCGGGATGTTCTACCGACAAAGCGACCGACCTCTTCAGGTCAGGACAATCCGACCTCTTCTCAAAGAGCTCGGCCAAGACACAGGAAAGCCCAATAAAGGGCCCAAACAGAGGAACACGTCCCGAATCCAAAGGCAGCCCAAGCCTATAGAGATAAAGGCGGTTCCCTTAAAGATAAGATGGCCTCACTCGAAGATAAAGATCAGATAAGATAACTAACTTATCTTATCTAAGGAAGGTCTCTCTACACCATTATAAATACACTAGAGCACCTAGGTATAACTCATACTCTGATTCTACTCAATACCTGCTTAATACCCTTGCTAACTTAAGCATCGGAGTCCCTTGCAGGTACCCCCCACCCTCCGGGGACGAAGGATCAGCACCACTACCAAGTCCAACAAGTCAGACACAGCAACTCCGACCAATACAGAAGTTCTCGTCCGAGATCAACCTATAGTTTCAGGTAACCCTCGGAACAGTATGTAACTGTGACAGTTGCCAGAGAGCTGGTAATTTGCCTCATGGTTACGCCATGCTTCAACAAGGGATCTTAGAGATTGAGTTGTTTGACATATGGGGTATTGACTTTATGGGGCCTTTCCCACCATCATACTCAAACACTTATATTCTGGTGGCCGTAGAGTATGTATCTGTTCCGAGGGTTACCTGAAATTGTAGGTTGATCTCGGACTAGATCTTCTGTGCTGGTCGGAACTGATGTGTTCGGCTGGTGGATAGCGTCCGGAGCTGGTGCGTCCGACTTGTTGGACTGAATGTGCTGCTGATCCTTTGTCACCGAAGGGTGGGGGGTACCTGCAAGGGACTCCGATACTTAAGTTAGCAAGGGGATTAAGCAGGTATTGAGTAGAATCAGAGTATGAGTTATACCTGGGTGCTCAGTGTATTTATAATGGTGAGATGTGACCTATTGGATAAGATAAGTTAGTTATCTTATCTTATCTTTTATCTTTGAGTTGAGGTCAGTGTATCTTTTAACGGAACCGCCTTTATCTCTATAGGCTTAGGCCACCTTAGGATTTGGGTCGTGCTCCTCTATTTGGGCCCTTTACTGGGCTCTTCTGTCGATTTGGCCGAGCTCTTTAAGAAGATATCGAATAGTCTGACCTGAAGAGGTCGGTTGCTTTATCTCCAATCATCCCGGGTCGGATGGCTCGACCCAGGGTATGAATAGTGCCCCTGCTTGAGCTCGGTTCTTCTTTTGGAGGTCGAGTCCTTGACTTCGGTCCTTCTTCAGTGAAGTCGAACTCAAGCATTTTGTCGATTCCTTTCTTTGTAGAGTCTTTTTTGAAAGTAGAACGTTTTCCTCTAAAAGCGTGCACTTTTGTATTAGCGCTTTTTTTGGGAACGCAAGCGGTTTTAACATCCGCATTTAATTGGCATTAATTGCCCCCATTCTCTCTTGGCTTTATTTTGAATTTTCTCGATCAAAAATGGTTTTTCTTCTTCATTTCTTCTTCGTAACTTCTCCCTTTACTCTCTCGTTTTCTGTTTCTCTCATCTGTTCTCTGTCTTTCGTTTGCGCGCCTGCTTTCTTGTGTTGCGGCGTCACTTGACGATTTGCTGGGCAGCCTTTGTTTCTGTGCTTCCATTCTTTTCTTCGAAGCTTATTTCGTCTCCAGGTTAGTCCCATTTCGTGTTTCCTCGTTTATTTTTGACTTTGCGATGGAGTTTTCCTTTTGATCTTCCTTTTGGAGAAAGTTTGGATCTTTCTGTTTTTATCATGCTTGACTTGTTGCATGCTCTGGATTTTTCCCCTTTTTTGGTGCGAATCTCTTCTTTGTTTGCTTGAATCCTTTTCTTTTGCATGTTGCCGCCGTTTCTGCCTGTGCTTTTGCTGATGATTTTTTACTTGATTTCAAAAAAGTTTGCGCCTTTGCTGCTTTTCTTCTTGGTCCTTTTGGTGTTCTGATAAACTGTAGCAGTAGTGTTTTTCACTGATAAATTGTAAGAGCGATACTTTTTCTGATAAACTGTAGAAGGGTGGTGTTTTTGCGTTTTTTGCTTCTTTTGTTTCTTTCGGGATTTTATTTTCTTTTTGATGAGTGCCGGGATGTAGTCTGTAGAAATAACTTGAAAATCTTGCCTGTTTACTGCCTCCAAGGGATGCCCCCAGACTTTCTTATCTTGAGTCTTGGGGTTTTCCCTTTCTGTTTGTCGAGATGTTTTGCTCCTCGTCCGGGAGGTTTTTAAGTAATCCACTCTTCTTTTCTTATTGTAAGATTTAGTTGGCCTCATGTCTTCTCGCAATAACGTTGTAGAGATGCCTTCCCGGGTTCCTGAGGGCATGGTTGATTGGGTGGACTCAATGGTCCTTATGTGTGTCTCCTTGGTTGATTCCGAGTTTTGCGCGCAGTTTAGGCAGTTTCATAGGGTCTGTAGTAATCCAGGTGATGAGAAGAACTATGAACTTATCCCTCCCTCCTCCGAAGAGAGAGTCTACTTCTCTACTCGGGTTGTTGACGATCGCCCTTTCTTCTATGTTTATGACTTTTTTCTTTGGTCCACTGGGTATTACCCTTCCTTTTACTCAATTTGAAACCGACCTGTTATGGTCTTGTAATGTTGCCCCCTCTCAACTTCACCCTAATTCCTAGGGTTTCATAAAGATTTTTCAATTGTTGTGCAATAGTTTTGGTATCCCTGCTTTCCAATCTCTCTTTTTCTATCTGTTTTGGCCCTTCTTTCTAGATGAAAATGACGAGCCTGCTTTTCCCTTGGAATGGCAAAAGGATGTGAGGGTGTCCCGTTATACGTGGGAAATGTTGGATGAGGTTGAGCGAGCCTTTGTGACTATCTTGGAAGAACACTGGGGGCAACCTCCCCATCTTGACACAAAGAAATTTCTAACCAATCCCTCTCTTCTTCAAACTGAGCTGGGTATTTTGTGTTTCCTTTCTTATCTGTTTATATTGCTTGTAGCTGTCTTTCCAACTTGTCCGACTTGTAGCGTAACTTTCTGTTTTATTTGTAGAGGCAATGAAGAATAACGAATCTATGAAAGCTTTTAAGAAGGCGCAGAAGGCAACTGCTGCCAGAAATATTACTGCCAAGGCGGCTAGGGAGGGGTCCTCCCAAGTGCGCGAGAAGCCATCAGTGCCGAGTTCCCCCGGGGTGAAGAAGGTGATCCCAACACCTCGGGTCCGCTTGGTGGATCCTCATCCTACTTCTGCCGCTCCATCTGCTGCCCCTCCAAGTAAGAAGCAAAACACGGTTGAGCCTTTCGACCTTAATGCCCCTGACTTCAATGCCATCGAGTTCATAGATCAACAAATTGGGCCCTATGGTACCCTCTCGATGGACGATGTGTCCATCCTCCACCATTTGGAATTTATGGCCCGGAATCACGTGCAGATGGCGATTGGAATTTATGGCCCGAAATCATGTACAGATGGCATTTATGGCGGCTGCTATATACCGGACTGCTCAAAATCTTCCTCTCCATGCTACCAAGGCATTTATAGAGGAGGCAAAGCAGGAGTTTGATCGGATGGAGGGGCTGAAGGAGGAGCTTGAATTAAAGGTGACCAAGTTGGAGAAGGATCTAGAGAATGAGAAGGCGAGTTCCCTTTCACTGGCGGCTTCTTTGAGGTTGGCCGAGGACACAGCCTTGATGCATAAGGAGAGTTATGTTACGACTTATCCGGAGATGATGCGCCTGAAGGAGAAGTTGAATAATGCCTGGGAAAATTATTCTGAGCTCCAGGGTCATCTCGTTGGCAGCGTGACTGCTGCTTACGAGAACTTGAAGGAGCAAGTTCGGGTCATTGCTCTCGAGGCCGATCTCACCCCTTTCAGCCTGGACAATGTTGTCAGGGATGGCAGGATTGTCCCTGATGACGATGGTGATGATGATGCTGATCCTCCTCCTGTGTCCTCTGCCAAAGTGTCGACCTCTTCTATTCCTCCGGTTGCACCTGATTCGGATTGCCAGGTTTTGAACCGAGAGGATGGAACTATAGATGCCGTGCCTATTCAGACTCGTCCTCCTTCTGCTTGTCCTGATGATGCCAAGAAGGCTCCTGATGCTTGCTGATCTCTTTCTAGATATTTATGTAGTTAGCCCGGCTTGTGGGCTTTTAAAAACTTTGTTTGTTTTGCTGACGATTTCTAGTTGCTTGTTTTAGCAACTTTATTTTGAAAAACAAAAAGTAGCTCACTATTTTTAGCAGGTGTTGATGGCCGCTGTTCCGGGGCCTTATAACTTTTGTGGAGTAATAGAGGTAGTTTTTTGACTTGGCATCTTTTCAGTTTTCTACTGACGTTTGAAATCTTGTATCTCGACCTCCTCGGATTACTTTGTTTTATTGTTTGTAGCTTAGATCCTTTGAGGTTGTGACTTATGGGTCCAACTTATTTTTTGGTGGTTCTTTTGCGCTGGTCCCCCTTTAAGTTATTTATGTAATCCTCTTTCTTGGACCATTGTCAGGTCTCTTTCAGGGATTACTTTGATAAATTTTTAGTGGTAGGAGTCCGACTTGGCTATGTCGGTCTCCTTTAAGTTATTTTTTGTAGTCCTCTTTCTTGGATCTTTGTCAGATCTCTTTCAGGGACTACTTGTATAACTTTTTAGTGGTAGGAGTCCGACTTGGTTATGTCGGTCTCCTTTAAGTTATTTTTTTGTAGTCCTCTTTCTTGGATCTTCGTCAGATCTCTTTCAGGGACTACTTGTATAACTTTTTTAGGCTAGTGATAGGAGTCCAACTTGGTTATGTCGGTCTCCTTTAAGTTATTTTTTGTAGTCCTCTTTCTTGGATCTTTGTCAGATCTCTTTCAGGGACTACTTGTATAACTTTTTAGTGGTAGGAGTCCGACTTGGTTATGTCGGTCTCCTTTAGGTTATTTTTTGTAGTCCTCTTTCTTGGATCTTTGTCAGATCTCTTTCAGGGACTACTTGTATAACTTTTTAGTGGTAGCTATCCGTAAGACCTCGTCAGGTTCTTTTTTGGATTGCTTTCGATAACTTCTTACATTATTCTATGTTCACCTTTGCCGATTTGTAGAAAGTGGCTGGCATATTTAGATCGTCCTTTGGGTGAATCGCATTTTCACCTTTATCGGATGATTTATCTTTATCGTGGTCGGGTGCAATGAAATTGTTTTTCACTTTCTGTCGACCTGTCGCTTTATAACCAGACGGTGAATACTTCAGATTAATGCGTCTTGGATTCTTTGTAGAATATCTAAATAAACTTTATTCAAAGAAAAAATGCAAATATATATGTGGGAATTTTCTTATCCCTTTAAGTCGGGCATGACCTGGATCTCAACATGGTGCCTCATTAAAAAACCTTTTCAGGAAAAAGAGCACATCCACTAATGAGATCCGTTGCCTTTTCTAGCTGTAGTACCTTCTTAGGTTGCAGGCGTGCCATGATCTGGGAAGCTCTCGTCCCTCGAGTTCGGACAGTCGGTAGTAGCCCTTCCTAAGCACTTCTATGACTCGGTAGGGTCCCTTCCAGTTTGCTGCCAGCTTTCCTTCTCCGGGCCGAGTTGTTCCAATGTCGTTTCGGATTAAGATGAGATCGTTCTCAGCGAAACTTCTTGGCGCTACCCTTTGATTATATCTGGAAGCCATTCGACGTTTTAGAGCTTCTTCTCTAATCTGAGCTCTTTCCTGGATTTCAGGTAGTAGGTCGAGTTCTTCCCTCTGAAGTTGGATGTTTGCTCCCTCATTATAATGGACTACTCTATGCGATCCTTCTTCAATTTCTACATGAATCATTGCCTCCATTCTGTATGCTAATCGGAAAGGGGATTCCTTTGTGGTGGAATGTGGCGTCGTTCGATATGCCCATAGAACCTGTGGAAGCTCCTCTGCCCAGGCTCCCTTTGCATCTTGCAGTCTTCATTTTAACCCTGCCAATATGACTTTGTTGGCAGCTTCGGCCTGTCCATTGGCTTGTGGATGTTCGACAGAGGTATACTGGTGCTTTATATTCAAATTAGCTACTAGTTTTCTGAGGCCTGCATCTGTGAATTGAGTGCCATTGTCTGTGGTTATTGAATATGGAACCCCGAACCTTGTGACAATGTTTCTATATAAGAATTTCCGGCTTCTCTGAGCAGTGGCATTGGCTAGGGGCTCTGCCTCAATCCACTTTGTAAAGTAATCTACCCCTACTATGAGGAATTTAACTTGCCCTGTTCCCTGGGGAAAGGGACCAAGAAGGTCGAGTTCCCATTTTGCGAACGGCCAAGGCGAAGTCACGCTAATGAGTTCTTCTAGCGGGGCGATGTGAAAGTTGGCATGTTTCTGACATGGTGGACATGTCTTTACAAATTCTGTAGCTTCTTTCTATAGAGTTGGCCAATAAAATCCCGCCCGGATTACTTTTTTGGCGAGAGCTCGTGCTCCGAGATGATTGCCACAAATACCGCCGTGTATTTCTTCTAGCACTTCCCTTGTGTTGGAGGTTGGCACGCATTTTAGTAAAGGTGTTGAGATTCCTCTTTTGTACAGGATGTTGTTTATGATGGTGTAGTACTGTGCCTCCCTTTTTAACCTCTTTGCTCCTTTTCTTCTATGGGGAGCGTTCCTGTTTTGAGGTAGTTGATTATGGGGGTCATCCATCCTTGGTCCTGGCTTGTTATAGTCATGACTTTTTCTTCTTCCGAGATTGACGGGTTTTGCAACATTTCCTAGATGAGTCTCCTATTGTTGCCCCCTGGTTTGGTGCTAGCTAGTTTTGAGAGTGCATCAACTCGGGCATTTTGTTCGCGGGGTATGTGGCAGATTTTATACTCCCTGATTTGTCCGAGCTGTTCCTTGGTTTTATCCAAATATTTTTTCATGGTGGGATCTTTGGCTTGGTAGCTCCCTGTTATTTGTGATGTGACCACTTGTGAATCGCTGTAAATGTTGAGTTTTTGAGCTCAGACCTCTTTAGCCAGCTTCAAACCGGCTAGTAGTGCTTCATATTCTGCCTAGTTGTTTAAGGCCGGGAACCCAAACTTGAGGGAGAGCTCAACTTGGGTTCCTTGGTCGCTTTCTATTATCACGCCTGCGCCACTTCCAGTTTTATTTGTGGAACCGTCCACGTAAAGATTCCATTCTGTGGGGGTTTCTAGGGCGTCTATGAATTCTGCGATAAAGTCGGCCAAATACTATGATTTGATGGCCGTCCGAGCTTCATATTGGAGGTATTTTCATATAGTTTTTAATAGGATCTAGCTACTTTTTAGTATATTTTTATTAGTTTTTATGCAAAAATCACATTTTTGGACTTTACTATGGGTTTGTGTGTTTTTCTGTGATTTCAGATATTTTCTGGCTGAAATTGAGGGACCTGAGCAAAAATCTTATTCAGAGGCTGAAAAAGGACTGCAGATGCTGTTGGATTCTGACCTCCCTACACTCAAAATGGATTTTCTGGAGCTACAGAAGCCCAATTGATGCGCTCTCAATTGTGTAGAAAAGTAGATATCCTGGGCTTTCCAGAAATATATAATAATAGTTCATACTTTTCCCGAGTTTTGATGATGCAAACTGGCGTTTAACGCCAACTTTCTATCTTATTCTGGCGTTAAACGCCAGAACTGAGCTAAGAGCTGGAGTTAAACGCCCAAACTGGCACAAAAGTTGAAGTTAAATGCCAGGAATAGCCTATGCATGCGAAAACTTCATTGCTCAGCCCAAACACACACCAAGTGGGCCCCGGAAGTAGATTTCTGCACTATCTATCTTAGCTTACTCATTTTCTGTAAACTTAGGTTACTAGTTGAGTATAAAAACTACTTTTAGAGATTTATTCAGGACCTAATGACATTTTACATCTAAATTTGTATCTTCTACGGCATGAGTCTCTAAACCCCATGGTTGGGGTGAGGAGCTCTACTGTGTCTCGATGGATTAATACAATTACTTCTGTTTTCTATTCAGTCACGCTTGATTCTATTCTAAGATATTCACTCGCACTTAAACATGATGAATGTGATGATCCATGACACTCATCACCATTCTCAACCTATGAATGCGTGCCTGAAAACCACTTCCGTTCTACCTTAGATTTAGTGTTTATCTCTTGGGTTCCTGGTTTACGAGTTTGACTGCCTCTCCTGACAACAGAGCGTTCAATTCGTGAGACCAGAGTCTTCGTAGTATAAGCTAGACTCAATTGGTAGTATTCTTGAGATCTGGAAAGTCTAAACCTTGTCTGTGGTATTCCGAGTAGGATCTGGGAATGGATGACTGTGAAGAGCTTCAAACTCACGAATGTTGGGTGTAGTGACAGACGCAAAAGGATCACTGGATCCTATTCTAGCATAAGTGAGAACCGACAGATGATTAGCCATGTATATGGACCTTTCTCACTGAAAGGACGGATGGTAGCCATTGACAATGGTGATCCACCACATACAGCTTGCCATGGAAGGAGCCTTGCGTGCATGAAGAAAAAGACAGTAGGAAAGCAGAGATTTAGAAGACAGAGCATCTCCAAAACTCCAACCCATTCTCTATTACTGCATAACAAGTATTTATTTCATGTTCTTTAATTTTTCGCAATCAAAACTAAGAACCATTATTGATATCCTGACTAAGAGTTACAAGATAACCATAGCTGCTTCAAGCCAACAATCTCTGTGGGATCGACCCTTACTCACGTAAGGTATTACTTGGACGACCCAGTGCACTTGCTAGTCAGTTGCACGAAGTTGTGAAAAGTGTGAATCACGATTTTGTGTACCATGTTACAAAGGAGTGCTATGCACAGAGATTGACAGAGGTCGCAACACAGCAAACTCAGAAGACTGGAGACAGTGGCAACAACTCCGATGCAGGTGAATTCGAACCTGACACGGTTTGGCGCGAGACCACATCTAAGCCATACAAGAACAGCGTCTACGTGCTGGAATCGTTCTTTGCCAACAACCTCTGCATCTCCACACTGAGACATTCATCTGCCTCTGCCACCATCTGGCCCGTCGATCCCGAGGATGGCGTCGATTTAAGGGAGCAAGTAGTGCTGGAGCTCACTCGGAGCCTTTACCAACAAGCTCAGTAGCTGCAGTAGTCTAAGGGGAAGTATCAGGAGATTCTCATACGTGTCTCAAACACAGATTTTCTCAGGCTGGAGTGGAGACGAGAGATGGAGTGACTTTAACGGATAGATCAATAGATGGTGGTGCACGAAGATTAGATGCGGGCCAGTGACAACGACACTACTAGTGGCAGCAGCATTGCTACAGGGACACACCAACATCACCGCATAGTCCACCACCTCAGCAAGACTAGGGGGTGACGACGACGACAACTTTTAGAATCTTTAGTTATTAAAGTTTTGTTGTTGACTATTTCATTATATATTCTATTTTTTACTTTTAATTTCTTGTGTACACTTGATATTTAATTTACCATATTTAGTTTCTATTATTTAGTATTTTACTACTAATTGTGCAAAATTGGGTTTACCATAAAAAAATTTTCAACAGTAATTATCGGAAGATTAAATAAAGAATCCATCGTAAAAATATGACACTAATTGATTACCGACGAAGGTTATACCGTCGGATTAATTCTAACGAAAAATTTGCCGATAAATACATTATTGGCGGATTATTTCCGTCAATCCGTCAGATCGTTTTTCTTGTAGTGTTTTCATCTTAGCGCTCATAGAGGATCCCTCTTTGCTGGAAGGAAGCGCGCCATTGACGAAGAAGGCAGCAAAGGAGATGGTCGCGGGGGGAACGTGGGGGATGGATGCAGCGCTCATGGTGGATCCCTCTTCGCTGGAAGGAAGGGCGCGATTGACGGGGAAGGCCGCAGTGGAGATGGCTGCGGCGTGAACCTGGGGGATGGACGCGTCGCTCATGGTGGATCCCTATTCACTGAAGGAAACGGCGCGGTTGATGGGGAAGGCCGCGGTGGAGACGGTCGTGGCGTGAACCTAGGGGCGCAGCTGCTTCGCGATGGAGAAGTATGGCCCCAACCCAGCGCGACTGATGCTGTTAAAGACGCTGGGAGCGACGTCAGCGGCGGGAAAGACGTGCATGTGGTTGCGGCAGACCTCGGTGTGTGTGGCAATTCAGAACAACAGGGAGAGGGGGGAGATCGAAGTGACAAAACCTCTTAGTTTTGCAAGAATGGAGGCGCGATATTGGCTGGTAACACAGAGGGGAGGCACGGGAAACAGAGCGACAGAGCAAGGAACCATACATGGAGCGAACGAATGTCTGGTAGGGATCAGTACTGTTTGAAAACAGGAAGGATGAATGAGTGTAGCATTGAAGGGGCCGAACCGGGCCATGAGGAAAGGGGGAATGATGCGGAAACAAGTGACAATCAGCACACCGATGTGGAGGAGTAACTGTTAGAAAATAGAAAGACCTGGGAGCTGGCACACGAGTCAGGAGCGATATTATACAACGAAGAAGATGATATTATGGCAATTCTTCAAGCACAAAACGAAGAAATAGCTCGTAAAAAAAATTTGGCAAAGCAGAGAGCGAAAATGAGACGGTGCAGACCCAAACATGCAAAATAGGTGTGCAAAACAACTTTAAAATGATATTTAGTTCATGAAATGTTAGTGGGTTAAGGGGAAATGGGAAGTTGAGAATGGTGAAGGACCTAAAGAATAAACATAGACTACAAATGCTAGGTTTGATTGAAATTAAAAGGCAGATAGTGACGAGCTTTGATGTTGCAAGAATATGGGGACAAGGTAGCCCAGGTTGGAATATGTAGGTTCTGAGAGGGCGTCTGGTGGACTGTTGTTAATTTGGGATGAGATGGTGTTTAAATTAAATAATTGCTATAAGGGAGAGAGGTGGTTGTGCGTTGAAGGAGTGATATTAAAAAATAGTTTCAACTGTAAGTTTGTTTGGTCTATGGTGCACATAATAGAGATGAGAAGATTCATGTGTGGAAGGAGTTGAGCTATATAGCAGGATTATGTTAGGTTCCATGCTGTTTTATGGGAGACTTTAATGAAATAGTACTGAAGAGGAACGGAGAGGTACTACTGGCCGACGATGGTCTATTTCGGGATCGATGAAAGAGCATTTTCTTAGTTGGACAGAGGAACCGAGGAGGTTGGAAGAGTGTAATCACCGGTTGAGGTGCTTCTGCGCGATCGTATGGAACCTATGGCTGGAAAGGAATAGGCGGATCTTTCAGCACACAAGCAAAGGAGTTGAAGAAATAGTCAACATGTCTTCGAATAGTGCTAACGAGTGGAGCGGTGGAGATCCCTTTAATTGTTGATGGCTATGCCGGAGATGACATGTGGATCATTTTCGTGTTGTTGTGGTTCTTGTTAGGTTTGTATGTTTTTTATGTTTTTGTTTGTTGATGGACATGGTTGCTCTACTACTATTGTGTTGAGTTGTTTGCTTTAAAAAAAAAACACATAAACTTATTGACATAGCACATAAATTTTTATACATAGCACAGAAAATTTTACACATAGTAAAAATTTTATCAATATATATAGCATAGAAATTTTTACCTATAGTACAAATTTTTAAGCATAGCACATAGACTTTTGTTACGAATATATTTTGTTGGTTGTGTTAGTAAATTGTGGTTCTTCCAAAATTTATGTGCTGTGCATAAAAAATTTTTGTGTTATGTATCAAAATTTTTGTGTTATATGTATTTTGTTGATTGAATGTAAATGTTCTATGCATGCGTGGTTCTTTAAAAATTTGTATTGTACACCAAAAATTTTGTGCTTTGCATCAAAATTTTATATATTGTGAATCAAAATTTCCGTACTTTAGTTTTTGAACATATATAAGAGAAGAAGAAGATAAAGAAGCGACAATAATGATAATAATAAAAAAAGATAAGAAGAAAAAAAGAAAAAATTAAATAAAAAAAATATTGACAACAAAACACTATAGGAAAGTTCGAAAATGAAAAAGAAGTTATTAAATACGATAACCACGTTGTTGAAGAAAAGAGAAAAAAAAAAGAAGATAAACGACTATGTTTAGAAAAATAATACACATATCTCACTAAGTAATTAAGATTTGATCGTTAAAATTATTTGACTTTGTAATTTTATTATAAAAATTAATTATTATATATTTAAATTTTATTTAAAAATTTATCGTTAGTAAGATTGAAATATTCATCAAGAGAAAAAAACCTACCAATGTAACATTAGTTGAATTGTTGAAAATTAATAAGTCAAAATAAAAGAAAGTAAAATATAGATAGATAATGAAAATATTAAATAATATAAATAATGGATAATATATTGAATATTTATTTTATTAAATGTGTAAATAATTATTTTAATATTAAAATTTAGATAAATAATTTAAAAATATAATTTATTTTATTTTATTAATAATTATTTATGTTATAATTACAAAATTAACTTCAATTTTTATTAAATTACTATTTCATTCCCAAATATAAATTTTAATTTCTCGATTATAACTTTATCAAAGAACTAAATTTCATTTCCAAAATTCTTCAAGTTTTCAGCTTGAGTTTTAAGTTCGTTTTTTAAACTTTACTATTACCGTTTTTTTTTTCAATTTTTAATTTAATCTTTCAACTATCAAATCTCATCAATTTTCTAAAAAATATCATATCACAACAGTCTCAAAATCATTAAAAAAATCACAGCTGAACTGATCCTTATAACTAAACTAACAAATCACAAGCAACAACAATAATTTAACATAAACTCATTCAAACTTAAATAATAATCAACCAAATTAATATTCACTTATCAAATTCACATTGAATTATTATAAAATTACCAAAATCCTACCTCAATATGAAATCAAAATAATGGAAACTCCAGAGAAGCTTTTTGATCAAGCTGTTGAAGAAGAAAACGTCAGAAATTGTCTGTGCCTCCTAAAACTCCAATTGGCCAAACTCAAAGAGAGGAGAAGCTAAGTCACCATCAACTTTTATCGGATAAAAATAACATTAATGTGTAGAAGAAGAAGATACAAACACTTTTATCAGATTAGATTTTCTATTAGAGTTACGGATTTCAAGAAATCGAAGCCGAAAATTCACGCTCTCTCTCTCTCTTAGTTTTCTTTCTCCAAATGCATGTTCGGTGATGCATGAGGAACAAAACAAAGATGATTAGTGATGACTGGTGTTTAGGCTTATAGGTGTCAAGGTTAGGAAAATAAAAGAAAATATATGTATCATGCAGCCACGTTATTTCATTCCTCTTTTTGTTTCCTTATGGCTTCGGCCAAAATATTTTTGAAAAAAATAAATAATAATATAATTTAATAATAATAATATAGACTAAAATTAAGTAATTATATAATAATGGTAATATAATAATAATAATAATAATAATAATAATAATAATAATAATAATAATCAATTGAATGCTGAGATTTGTTATTATAAACTTGGAGGCATGTCCGCATAGCCAATACCTCTTCTTGTGGTAGGAAAGATGGTAAACAAGAAGCTTGACAAGACCCCAGTGGCTAAGGGCAAGTTCATGATCAACGTACTCTCATTAGCACCCTCCTTCGGAATCAAACAATTCTGCACATTAGAATCGCTAATAGCAAACGCCAAGAACACAAACAATGACAAAAAAGCATGAATAAAATCAAGCACATGGATCCTAAACTTGCACAAATCCAAACCACCAACAGTAGTTTCCTCCTCATCGTCCTCGTCACTACCATTATTAGTATTGTTGTTGTTGTAGTTGAAGATATAGAGGCCATTGAATGTGGCAATACCATGGTAGAGTTTACCATCGCTAGTCATGAAGCTATCGGTGAAAGAGGACAAGAAGCAAAAGATGGCGCAAACAAGAACGACGAGACAAGTGAGGAAGGTGTTGGAGGGTTTGCAACAGCCATTGTTGGAGAATGGAGGGATGAGAGCATTGAATGCAAGGACAGTGCTTGTTGGAAGAAGGTTTGCCAAATTTGATGCACTTGTTAGGGTTTTGTGGACCGGGTGGTAATAATAATAATCATTCTCATTATTATATGATGAAGAACCACTATGATATTGTGCTTCATCAACCCTTGACATTATTATTCTTATTATTATTATGAAGAATTAAACTATATGGAGAATATGTGTATTTTCTTTGGTCCTTTTTCCTTTTGGTTTGGAGAAAACTTTGTTTTTAATGTGGGGTGTGAATTTTTCTTGTTCTTATGTGGAAAATTTCTACGGTATTATAAGGTGGTTTAAATAGTGAAGGTAGCTGCTTGGACATGTTAATCATGTGAATATAATAATATATATTGGCGTATTGGGCTCTTATTGGAATTAACATATAATTTCAGTGCCGTAAGTAACGTAACGACATTTAATTTGTTTCATGTTTTTCTCAGGCTGAGTATGCAACGGCTCTAAGAAAACTTAGTGAGTACGGTCTCGACCCCAAAATTTTAAAAAATTGTATTTATATATAAAATATGTGTTTAAAAAATAAAAAATATTATATAATTTAATAATTTTATATGTAATACCCGGTCTAACCGAAATTAGTTAAATAATAAGTTAAATAGGAGCGAATATGGTTGGAAGATTTGGCAATTGGAATTTGATGATTTAAATATGATATTTGGATTCAGTGAATTTTTCCGAGTCGGAAGACATAGTTTTCTGCGTAAAAGCGCGCAGTGGAATCTTGACCGGCAGTACCGGCTGAGACCTGTCTGGTACTGCAGCTGAGAAAATTGATTATGAGTAAATAAGATTAAGAAATGAGGAATTATAATTAGGGGA